>NW_019392813.1:0-512780 GCF_000648675.2 Cimex lectularius
AGAAGATTTCGATACTATTTAAAATATAAACAAATAAAGAGAGGGAGGAGAGAGTGAAAGAGAAAAAAGGGAAAAGAAGAAGAAAAGAGGGAAGCTGAGAGAGTGAGAGGGAGAGAGAGAGAGAGAGAGAGAGAGAGAGAGAGAGAGAGAGAGAGAGAGAGAGAGAGAGAGAGAGAGAGAGAAGGTGAGGATTCTTATCTCTGATACGAATGAATATAGACAGATAAAGCCAAAAAGAAAGAGGGAGAGATGGTGTGGAAGAGTGATTCATGGATAGACAGACAGGAAGAGAAAGACTGAGAAATAATAAACAGAAAGAGAGTGACAAGGTGAGGATTCGAATCATAGACACGGGAAGAAAAGCCAAAAAGAAAGAGCGAGTGATTGGGCGGAAGGTAAAGGAAAGTAACAGGAGAGAGAGTGAGTGATAGATTGACAGATAGGATGAGAAAGATTGGCAGATAATAAATAGAAAGATAGTGAGAAATAATGGGGGAGGTAGAGAGAGAGAGAGAGAGAGAGAGAGAGAATGAGTAAATGGGAGGAAGGAAGAAGAAATGGCACGATTCTCAAAAAAGGCCCATGAATACTACAAGACAATTAAAAGCGAATTTCCCCAATATGTCGATGTGTTATGTTAACATAGAATATGTTACAATGATCATTTTGATACGAGTGTTATTATCGATTGTGGAAGGGACGGTAGGTCCTATTAGAGGAGAGATAAGAAAGAATTAATCCGGGGGGCTTATCGGCAGAGTTAATTTGTGGACACGGAATCGACCTCGGCTTTCCTGGCGGTCGTCGGTGTATTCATAGACTTTTGGCACACGGCTTCGCCCATTCATGGTTTTTGTCCGTGAGTCGGCCCGGCAGAATTAATTTACCCGGCGAGGCTTAAAAACAACGCCGAGTCACGCGAAACGCTTCCGCTTTTTATCCGCATGCCACAAGTTGCCCCGGCGATCCTGGAATGGCGATCAAATAAATTCTGCAAAACAAATCAAACCCTTTCTTATGAGTAAAACGAATTCTTAAACGAAAAGGCAAATCTTACAAACAAATAGAAAAGTTAGAAACAATGGATCGAAGTACATCCAAAAATCTTCAAAGGTTACTCAAAACTAATTTAAAAAAAAGTCTAATTTAAATCACTGTCCAAGTATCTTCCTGGATATCTATCAAGCATTCGACCCGATATGGTACCAATACCTGCTAAGGAATCTCAAGGTAATCCTACCTCCGGCCTCATCCTCAAGTTCAATCTAATCAGCACTTTCACATAGTATAAGGTTTAAATTTATCATCACTGGTATTCCGCAAATGTCCTTAATACATCCTGTACACAATCCTCAACACTGATCCTGTTATTCCTCTTCCTGCTTACTTTCACACCTTCACAATAACAAATTCTATCTACAGATTTTATTTACGCTAAACATAAAAACATTCCTTCCCCTCTCAAATATACCTCAGTGATATCAATTCCCTACGCGACTTAGAACTGGACAAAGACAGACGAATAAACTGAAAATTCGACTAAACCGTTCAGATACAAGATTATCGTATAGTCATTTTCTTATCACCTATTAAATCAAAATACTTCCAGATCACTAGTTGCACCCATATGAACTTACAGAATGGTAACTTATGGCACAGCAAAACACTGTTACCTTTATTACTCCTTGCTCATCCAATCCTAAGTCCTCCATACAAGGGCATTCTATGCAAGGAATCACATCCACACCCACCCTAATATCCCTAACTATAATCACCCTTCATTATCATCGAACCCAAATAATTCACTGACCCTACTTAGAAACTGAACCATCTGATAAGATGACTGTCACAACTTCTCACTGAGAGACAGTCATTTACGCCACATGACCTCTTGTAGTTATGTTACTGAAACGTGCCACTCAGTCAACGGGCGCGAATAATATTTGCGATTCCAGATTCCAAGTAGCTCTAATAAATGAGGTTGATTCGTGGTGGTCGTGGTTTGACAACAATTTTTACCTTAGCTAGATGGTACTGGTCGACCGGTAACGCGAATAGTGTTTTCTCGTTGACAGAAAGCGGAGGTACTGGAAGAATACTCTTAAGAATACTTCTGAACCTGGTAATGCACTACCCTCGCTGCCCGATGTGACCAGTTCATGAATGTAAAATCTTATGTTAGCTTTCACTGGCACTGGGCATCTAAAAACGAAGTCCGTATGTTAAAGATCATCACGTCCGATTCAAATAAAATGAAGTGATTTAATAATCTTAATACCAAATTTTCCTGAGGGGCATAAAACTTTTAACATCAAGTCAGATCATATGTCATGAATATGTGGCTGAACTTTGAACACGTGCAGTGACAGGGAGTCACGGTAGGGCCCTCCCTCATTCCCAGGCCCTTTTCTTATTCTAATCGATCAAAATAACATACAAAAACCGTTTCTAACCTTTCATTAATAAAGTTATTCTAATGTTTAATATTATAGTCGGTTTTTGTCCGTTTGTCCGGGAAAGTCTTATTTGACGATAGACTTTAACTATTCACGACGAAGTGAAAACCGAGTTGGCGTGTAGAAAGTTTCCTGACCTTTAAAAAAAAAACACACTCCAAACTTAGTTATCAGAGCACCAAGTCACCGAGTATCGTCTTCAGTCTTGTCATTGATTCCCGGCCAAAGATCGAGGTCATGTGACGTCAAGCTGGAAAAACACGTGACCGGAAGAACTGGAGAAGGGACTATTTTGGGAAGAGGCAAGTGTTTTATAATTCTATATCTTCGTTTCGTTTATCCTAGGCGAAGAAAGCGCGTCCGGGTTGATTTTCGGTCGCCGACGACAATTCCCTAGACATACGATCGTAGGTAAATCAATGGCAATTTCGTGAGTCACGTCGCGTGGGGTACTTTGTTACATAACGGTTGATTCAACGTTTCATGAAATACCCGGGAAAAGCAATATTTTAAACACCCCGTTATCGTTTATTTATTTCTGGACAGGAAACAAAAATGAGTCAAACTGCAGTGTTGTTTATCTTAATCTTGAAGCAAAACGAATAAGAGTTTTTACGCTTTAATTGTCTTCCACCTTTATTTCATACGTAAATACATCCTTATATGTTAGCGTTAATATTACGCCTTGAAAATCAATAATCGCTGGTTAAAACATATCAAGATCACAAATGGTAACAGTTAGCAGCATTTGAGGTTGAGTAAGAATGCAAAATGAAAGTTAAAAGCTGCCTTCACGTTAAGAGCGGAGATACTATTCTCGCAGGCCACGTGTTAATTAATTGTTCAAAGTATTGGATATGCACAGGTCACCGTAAAATCTCCGTTGTTAACATTCAAAATCCTATTGAACTTTCATCCCGCTGCTTCATTTGATGTCTCACCTAATCTACCAGGAAAAAAGTGATGGAATAATTGAAAAACCAAAAGGTTTCACTTTCGAGAGTTGTGTTACCATCAGACCCGCTACTACCTCGCACCAGTTTTTCCGTCGTTTGGTAGATCGGTGATTTTGTAGGTACCTATTGTATCTGGTAGCTTTGATAGTCTCAGCTGATACCGCTAGTGTACAGAATTGCTTGACCATATGCACACCATTCAGAAATTCAATTTCAAGCAAATGCCAAATGAGATAAGAGTCCTCTGGAAGGGAGAGAGTGAGGGAGGGATAAAGACAGCTATATGGATAGAAAGAGAGCGAGAGTGATGGGAAGAGTTGTGGTGAGGGTGAGTCTTGAAGGGATTGTAGTCGGATAGAAGAAGTGAGAGTAAGAGTGAGAGTGAGACAGAGAGAGAGACAGTGTGTGTGTGTGTGTGTGTGTGTGTGTGTGTGTGTATGTGAGAGAGAGAGAGAGAGAGAGAGAGAGAGAGAGAGAGAGAGAGAGAGAGTGAGTGAGTGAGTGAGAGAGAGGAGTATTTACTCATACACGTAGTGAATGTATTAAAATGCAGGAAATTTCTCGTAACAGAATTTAATGTTATGATGCCTTATAGCTTATAGCTTCTTTTTATTATTGCACTACGTTGTTAGCAGATTGTAAAAAAATATAGTTTTTTAATTAAAATTTTATTCTTTTTTATAAAATGTAAAAGCGAAAAAGCAAAATTAATTGTAAATTAATCAGTTTAGACCTTTATTTTAATTGCCCAAGTGTTTAAGGAAAGGGGTAATTTTTCAAATCCCGACAAGTACCATCGAACTTATTTGCTCAATTTTTATAATTCCTCTGAGTAAATCTTATTAATTTCAGCACTAAGCCCTAGCTTTATCTTAATTATAGTAACAAAAGAATTCTTAATGAGAAAAAATTATTTAAAGCAATATTTTCTCCGCCGATAAAAATCAATATTAATAATTAAGAAACAAAGAAAGGAATAAAATAGTCTTCTGACAAAAAGAGTATATCATTTATGGACTTACACTTAATTTTTCAGGATCGATAATCAAATAATAAATCTTTTTTTATGTGACGTATATTTTTTGTAATTGCTCTACAGAGGAGATATCACAGAAGCAGTCCGCTCTTCGAGATAACGCATTTTTAATGGGTTTACAATGGCCAATTCGCAAGAAATTAAGGGTTTAATTAAGGATTAAATCATACGCATAAATCTTAAGGCTTAGATTTATGCAATAAACCTTTCCGTAAAATTTATGTTTGTAGACCGTGTGGAAGTAGGATCGTTTAATAGTATGCACAATTTTCTATAAAAGGGTGTAAAATGTCAAGTTTTAAGGAAAATATTAAGTTAATTATGTTGATGATTTAAAGATGACGTTTAAGTCCGCCGTGAGACGCACTCCTTAACTTTTGAGATCTTTGTTTGCCATGGGTGGTCGATTTACGTCATGGGATTTGTACGACCTAGGAAAGCTACTTTAAGTCTAAGCTCACTTCTCGACGAAGCTCTAAATGAGGGGAAAGGGGAGGATTAAATACACGCTACTGTTCGACCGAACTCTAATCGGAGAAGGGTGAGATTTAACTCCTAATTATTCATCGCGCAAGGTTTGAGTTTACCATGTCTTATTCGGGGAGATGAATCATTTCCCAGCCGTGTTTGTATCCAGTGTACCGATTAAACGTTTGTCAATCATTTTCCAGTTAATTAAACGCTGGTTAGATTGAGAAAATATGAACAAGCAAAAGCCTTTTACAACACCTACAATGACCTCGTATCTGTGTAGAAGAATCGTCAGGTCAATGATAAGACAAGGCATAATCACTTGAGTGTCATGGACGAAGGGTCGAACCAATGTACAATACGTTTTTTATGTTATTCTGAAATGAAAAATCATGGGCTATGCTGAATCACAACCATACACAACTAGTCGGACGCCCTGGCCACTCCGGCCACCGTGGTCCCCTAGTAGCTAAGTGGTACAGAGGATGTTCGCTTGAGAATACCCTTCTCATACTTCCATAATGCTGATGTTACTAAACCTAAGTAAACAGGTTCTACAAAAACCTTTTCAAAGCAATTAGGAAGTATAGAGGAACGTCAAAGGGGTGCAACATCGGGGACAGAACTCTTGAGTTCATAAATGCCAGACTTCAGTAGCTTAAAGCATAAGGGAAATTAAGCAAGTCGACCAAACAGTACATTGAAGTTGGTATTTATAAGATAATATTGATGGTTAGAGACAGCTTAGCATGATAGGAACCAAGGTTGCACTGAAAGCAATGGACTCACCGAACGCCTCCTGAAAGTCATGTACGTACACACGCGAGTGTACATTGGGAAAAATAGAAACATAACAAACAGCCAAATTTAACGTAAGGTCCCTCGGTAATATCGACCAATGGCTTCACCTTATATACCTGATGATCTCGTACAGTATCGAACTGCGTAAGTGCACCGAGAGAAAGAGAAACAAAGATGTCTGTGTCGCAACCTAGGTTTCCTAGTAATACCGATCGGACCCACCCAATCCTTCTGTGAATATTTTCATCTGAAATAAGGTAATGGGTAAAATTTCAAGAGCGAAGTTTTCGCCAAATCTACCTAAAAAAAAATCTGCTTAAAATCATAAAAACGTAGGATTATTTCAGGGATGTTATCTGGACATTTCAAACCGTTTTATAAAGAATAGGTCAAAACATGTAAGCTGTTTTGTTCAAACAGCCAAACCCCGGCGCGCTGTTCGATCTTTTAAAGCTGAAGCTACCCGTTTATGTTTGTTTGTTTTCAATGGTACAAGAGTCATCGAGCCAATGATAAGATACGATACTACTAGTGATAACAAATGAGGAAGTTGTACTCACATGGTGAGTTGCTTGAATATCACGGTTTGTTCAAATAATAACCTCTCCGTTTCTTTTCGCTGTACGGTTATGTTTGATTGTTTTCAGTGTGTAGCGAAAGTGGAAAGTTAAACCCAAGACCCGATAGATGTAAATACTCAAACGCGACTCAACCCAGCGAGGACAGGCGGACCAAAATGTTCGGTAACTTGTGCATCACCTCGTAGAAACACGAGAAATTTCAGTTCGTCCCCCCTGCGATTTACAATGGTGATAAGTTCATTTAGCCGTTTTTGTCCAATGCAGTCTATTTAAATGAAAATAGGTATGTGCAGAAAGGTCAACACGTTTCGTAAGCTGTTACCAGGTCGCTGCTGATCATTATGAACTGTCCATCCTCTTTGTTTTGGTCTGACTCCTGTCAGTATTATTTCATCAATGGTGTTATTTTGCTAGCTGGCACTGTCGAAAACCCATCATTAATGATATGTCGTGAAATATGTACGTGAATAATGAAAGACACGGATGACCTGATATAGACAAACTACAAGTACATCGTTTTGCAAACATTAACTATACTATTTTAAAATTTTATAAAAATGAAACTACTGGCAAACTAGCATACAAATGCTGTGTAATAAACTGAGTATGACGAAATACCCAAACGCTCTTACAGGCCAAAAAGGCAAGGATTGGCAGAACGGTATGTTAGGAAACGCCCAAACTTCAGACTCATTACTCAACAAAATACAGTTGTACAAAGTGACTGGTTGGCTAAATAGCACACAAATCAACCACTGACGATTGTGAAATGTGTTTAACCAAAACAGTATTGATAGGCCAACACGAATGTCCTCATTTATTCAAACTACGGGTACATCATCTTGCAGCCTTAACTACGAATCTCAAAGCAGTAGACTGTACAAGCGGGAGACTTCTACGAAATAGCGTACAAGCGCACTACTGAGGTTGTGAGGAACCAAAAAGGCAAGGATTTGCAGACCAAGTTGTTAGGAAACCTCAGGTTCATTATTTAGCCAATCTCAATAAAATATCACACAGTTGTACTAAATGACAGGACTTGATAAATACACAGTACTCAAACCAACCACTAATAATTGTGAAATGTCGTGTCAAATCAAAATCATAATGATAGGCAAACACGGATGTCCTCATATATTCAAACTACGGGTACATCATCTTGCAGCATTAACTAAGCGTCTCAAAATTGTACAAACAGGAGACTACTGGCAAAATAGCATTTAGTCAAAATACCAATCACTAAATTAAGGTTCCGTTCTGCATTATAATAAATATGACGAGTACAATAGGTGAAAGGGAGGGTTTTGTGCGGGCCCATTTTCCATATTGCATTAAGAGGGCTGAGTGCTCCTCTATCTTGGGACATCTGAGCTTCATATCGGTTATAGGTGGCTCATTGGCACGTTCACGACGGCACTGAAAGGTCGGGAATTTCATTATGAAATTTCTCAGACGGCGGTCTTCCCCGACGCCAGAGAAAATTAACTACCGTTAACTCAAGGGTTTTCAACCCAAAGGGTTGAGTTCGTGATAAAAAAAAATCTAATTTAATCTAAGGCACTTACGGTGTCCTCTAGTGGTGTTCATTGTACTTACCTAAAACAAAAACAAAAAACTAACGTTAAAATCCAAAAGCAAAGTGATACATATTTATTATACTCCTGTAAAAACGACTAAAAAATCTAAAAGAATAGATCTATAATTAACAATTATTTCTTTTATACTGCTCTTACCTGATAATTTAATTCATTATATCTAAGAAACAAGGCTATCAAATTTTTTTAAGAGGGCAAAGAAGCTGCCCCGGATGAAAAAGTATTATCGTATAAGCTAGAGATTATTCCCGCGGTAAATATTTGAATAGATTATTCCCATTTTTGCATATGAATTTTAACCGCTAGTACCACGCTACTGTATCTAGCATTGCTCAATTAAAACAGTTTAATTTTATGCCCTACCTAATTAAATTATCTCTTACTGTTTATCTGTTCTAATTAATTTCATAATTGGTAAGTACTCAGAGATGGATAATTAACCACGAAGCTCATCCAAAGAATGGAACATTAAATATTAAAAAAATCATGAATTTTGTAACGACAAATACGGGACCACTTTTAAACGGAGTTAACCCTCTCGGCTAATTTTGTGTTCAATTTTTCATTGATTGCATTGTTTTGACCGCCTACAGCAAGGAATGGAGTGGAGTAGAGAAAGAAAAAAAAGAGAGTGAGAGAATGGGAGAGTGGGAGAGAGCCTAGTGACTCATAAGGGTAAGGGTAAAATATAAAAATAAAGAAATAGACGGAGAAAGTGGTAGAGAGAGAGAGAGAGAGAGAGAGAGAGAGAGAGAGAGAAAGAGAGGGAGAGAATGGCAGAGAGAGAGAGAGTGAGAGAGAGAGAGTGAGAGAGAGAGCGAGAGAGAGAGCGAGAGAGAGAGGTACAGAGGAGAAGAGAAAGAATGAAAGGTACCGAAACAAAGAGGAGAAAGAGGAACAGAGAGAGATAAAAGAAAATGATAGAACATGAGAAAGAGAGAGAGAGAGAGAGAGATACAGAGGGAGAGGGGGAGAGGGAGAGAGAGAGTGATAGAGAGGGGGTGGGGGGGGGTGCGGGGGGGAGAGGTACTGAGATGGATGGGGAAGGATGAGAGGGGGACAGAGAGAAAAATAGAGAGAGTGTGAACGAAAGAAAGGTACTTAGAGGGAGAGATATAGAAAGGAATAAAGGGGGAGAGAGAGAAAGTGAAAGAGTGAGAGGATGAGGGGGAGGGAGAAATAATGAAAAGTACCAAGATAGGGAAGAGAGAGTGAGGTGATAGTTATTTCAGGACTTTGGCTATTATTTATTCCTTCATAAACTAATTTTACTTACTTCTAATCAATGTTTTCATGTGTTGCTGAAAGAAAAAAACCGGGTTCGAATAATGCAGGGCTGCATTCGAACCCGATTTATAAATGGGCTTTTTTCAAAAACATCGGCACCCCGAGGGTTCATATAACCTCGTAGTTGAAATACCCTCGTAAAAGGAAAAAGAAAAAAACTTTCTGTGATTATTGTCATAACCAGAAACTGATTCTTCGGAAATTGAGTCCAGAAGGAGGGAGGCGATAGGACGTTATTGTCGGAATGAGCGACGTTGGAAGCGGTACCACGATTGTCATTTCCCATCGAGACGATCCTCCTGGCGATTGCTTTTTGGAAAGGGGGGCCCCAAATAATATTATGAGATTGTACTCGGAATGGAACACCTGGTGAATGCCGGCGGGTCGTACGAAATCAAATAATATCCCAGCGACTCTAAATCAAACGGGGAACCTTTCTTCGATATTCCAACCCGGCCGGATTAAGAAGTGAACCGGGGAAACGGGATCAAGAATGAAAAACGATCCGAGGGAGAAATTTTCTGAGACATTTAAAAAGTTGGAAATCTTACGCCGGTCACATACGTACAGTACACAACTGTACTGACTAACCTCTAGATTTCAGTCTCAGTTTAGCTCAACTGCACAGTTAAACTGAGACGAATGAAATTTTAATTTTTTCAACTGAATGTTTCAACTGATCGTTGCGTTTTTGGGGGTTCAACTGTACATTCTCAGTTCAATTTGTGCTAAACAGAGAAGATGTAATATTTTCCTCCTCTTTGTTATCGTTCTTATATTTTATACCATCACTTTCATATGTTTCTAATTATGTGGGATAATGTTTCCAAGAAGTTGAGGTGATATTCTAGTTGAAAATTTGAAACACTCATATGACCGTTCTGTTGCTAGAAATCTCAAGTTAGCAGTTAATCTTTCATGTTCTCATTACTGTATCTTTCTTCTTAATCAAAGGAGAAACCAGAGAAAGCATAATAATAATATATCTAACAGCTTTTTCGATTTTTTACTTTTTTTTTGTAAAATTACACAAATTAAACCGAGAGCGGGCAAATCATCCTGATCTTTCGAATCCATTGTAAAAATTGAAGGATTGAATTGTAGAGTGTGCTTCACAGAGTACACTTTCAAATGAACGTGTCTATTGTCAAACAACTACCACCCAACAAATAGCTCCACTACCTTTTCTCCTTCGAATCATTTAACAAATTAAGTAAAACCACTCAATCATTTTAGACTAACTAAAGTGTTTAATCTAAATAACAAATTATCGCTGGCTATAACTAAACATTAGGGTCCAGTTGGTCCAAGGACTAATCAAACTGATCAGACTGCATCAAACGACGCGCAAAATATACCTAGTCATTTAGTTTACGTGAAAAATATTATTACTATTAGGAGATGATCTAAGCACATAGCATAACAGCTCAAGATACCATACCGTAGGTTACGCACATGACCTGGTAACAATCAAAGGAGAATGTTACGACTTCACATCAGTTGCAAAACACCCTAAACATTGCAGAAACATGGTAAGAGAAAACCAGTTTAAACATTAAACCTAAGAAAACGTCTCTCATACCTTACAGGAAGAAGGAAGCTAAAGCTAAAAACACTCACTCTAAAGATGAAGCCTTAACGTTCCTTAAAGAAACTAAGTTCTTGGTATAACGCTCGACCAAAGGCTCGAATGGACATATAAGCATGATACTACAAAGGGCCAGTGGAGCAACAAACGATGAGCGAGATTGGACAGCAAAAACTGGGGAATAAATCTTAAAAAACGGTTAGAACTATCGATCCAGTTGACCATCGTGGACAGTAATCCTCGCTGTTTTGGTATTACGCTCTCCTCAGTGGTTGGTATGCGTGTTAAACCGTCAATTGTGTCCTTTTTTGCTGAGTAAGGTAACACGGTGAAATAGACCTCGCCCAAAGCAGAGGGAATGGGCGAAACAGGTTAGAAACGGACAAACTACTCTTTCTTTCCCTTCAAGATGTAATCTCGTAATATTAACAGACAAAATACACCTAAAAGGACCCACTGCAAAAGATGAAGCTTCGTCTGTCTCTAGGGAAACTAAATACTGTTGAGAAAAGTTGGTCTTTCAGTACTAGGTATATACCTTGACTAAAGGCACGAATTGATATGTAGACAGTTACGAGGACGACAATAATGTAGCCGAAGAGTGGATATCAAAAACTGGGGAATAAACCTCAGGAATGCAAAATATCACAAAAGCAGAATTGAGCAAAGATAGTGAGAAATGACTAAACGACAGGATTATCATACAATCGAGGATTTATTTCAAAATATTATCAGTTCAAATAATTGTTACTCGTTGGCACATTTACGGCATACATAATAGTAGAATAATTTATGTAGACATTTCAGAAGTCTAAATTTAGATATCTTTGAACTTTCAGTCTCAGTTGGCCGTCAAAGAGATGAATGCACACATATGGCTTTTAAAGAGCATCAAGAAGGGAAAATTCATTCTTCTAATATTTAGGCTGAACCAAACACCAACTTGATTGTTTAGCTTTTTATAAAGATTGGATTCGATTAGCGGGGTTTAAAGACAAGAAGAAGAACAAGTGGATCGAGATATCCCATATTGCTATAATCTAAATCGTATTGTCAATCCGAAGATTACCCTTCTTCGATCCTTCGAGAGACTAATGAATGAGCTTTCGTACTGAAAGTAGGTATTGAATCCATGGAAGCTTTCCAGATTAAATACTTATTTCAGAATCTTCTCAGATTGAATTGTTGGACAATCTTGGGAAACGATAGATTTTCTCTTTGGAACGGTTTAATCCTCGGAAGAGATTTGTGCTTCGGCCAATTTTTTATGATACTATAATACCGTTAGATTTCAGATAAATCATTTCCGTTGGTTTAACAATACCGGGAATGATTCGCACAGGTATTTACTCCTGTTTAAAAAGATAATCAACAAGGTTAACAAACGGTATGTCTTGTGAATTATTGAAACAGTCCGAACTTTAAATTATGGAAGTGTCTAGCATAATAATTAAATATAGTACAATTAGTGTTGGATACAAATAGTACACATATTAGTATAAGCATTTATGTGGGTATTTCTATGGAAAATACACTCCCCATTAAAATAAACCGACTATCTGGTTTTTACACGAAAAAATGGCCAAATTTGGAAATGCTTATTTTCTCAGCTTTTTAAGTCACAGACCTAAGGTTGGTCTCATTGTTTAGATAATTTTACGATGAACATGATGGCTTTTTTTTAAATGTTTTCATAGCTTCAGTCATTCATCAGCAAAAAAATTCGGGCACATGTTAATTTTTGCACTTTTTACGAAAACTTCAAATTGGATTGTAAAGCCAAAAAATCGTTCTCAGACCCTGTAACAATCGATAGGAAATTTTAATGAACTTTGAATTGGTCACCTTCCGCTGTGCCCGATTTCTCAATCGTTTTCGAGTAACGTGTTTTTTTTTGCTCATGGAAAAAACCGATCAATATCTCTAAGTTGAAAAATTCAAAGCTTATTAAAATTTCCTATCGATTGCCACAGGGCGCTCCACCAGGATGATTTCCTGGCTCCACAGCTCAATTTGAAATTTTCGTAAAACATGCAAAACGCCCAAAAAAGCCATCTTGTTCTGCATAAAATTTCCTAAAAGATGAGACCTAGCGCAGGTCTGTGACTTAAAAGGCTGAGAAAATAAGCGTTTCCAAAGTTGGCCATTTTTTAGTACAAAAACCAGATGGTCAATTTTTTCATGTGGGTCCACCAAAATTACAGTTTCCCCCGAATAGAACACTATGACGTTAATGGCTAGCGCAGAAAAGTCAGCAGTATAAATGGTACAACAGATGGAAGGAAGATATTCATAATATTGGGGGTAAGGGAAACAAACAAAACCCGGAAAACCGCAGAACAACTGGGAAGGTTTAAAAAAAGAAACAAAAATCAAAACTGTAAAATATCAACTTCGACCAGAGACTTAAAAAAAGTTTTAAGTACAGTGTACAAACATCGAAGCCTCTGTTTTGACAAAAGACAATAACTCTAGCAATCCGGTTCATTTGGAATTTAAGCCGCGTGGGTTTACTTTTATGAGCTTACATGGCGAGCATATCTCTTCCGGGCTTATTCTATTTAAGTATCTACCAAGCCTGGATTTTCACTTATTAACCCGGTGGGCGGGTCATTTTTCAAAATTTCAGCCGAAATATCGCCGTGTTTTGTGTACAAGAAAGTAGTTTGGACAAGAAATGAAAATAAACCATCTCACAAACCATAAAACTTATATGAAATAGTTAAAAACATATAATAATGACTAGGTCTGATTTTGTTGAGTGCTGTTTGGTCAAATATTCAAGTTATAAAAATGAATATTGCTTCTGAATATTTACAAATATAAACAGAAAGAAGCTTGATCTATTTGCATCTTCCAACTATACCTAGAACTCTGCCACCAAGGCCAGCACTGCACCCGGAAAACTCAGGTTAAAAAAAGCCAGGGGTGAGGATATCTGGGTCCGTACTTAGTACGTATGTGGGATTAGATAAGGCTTAGGCAGGGATATGGATCCAGATATGGATAAGCTGGATGGAGGTGAACAATGTAGTGATGACAATTTCTTAAGGACTTTCGATTAGAAGATTGGATGCGCTGTGCATTGGATGGTTTGGCGTATAAATTTACTCCGTATGCCTAAAGTGTTGGAAATAATGTCTAAAAAAGATGAGTTTTGCCAATCAAAATAGATTGCGGTAGTAGCCAAAATGTTCTGTTAAGTTACCTCTTACGTTCTGTGTGGAGATTCCCCAAAATTACAGTTTCATCTAGGTGTAGGAAATGATGGTAATGGCAAAAATAGGAAAGTCGGTAGTATAAATGGCACAAAGGATGGGAGGAAAGATCCATTCTTGTGGGAATCTAGCTTGTATTGGTCTGATATCGGAGTACTTGCTCATCGTTCTGCAGTAGCGGTCCACGTTAGCAAATTCAACACAAAAGAACGGTCACAACAAAACACTAACATTCTATTTTTCTGAAGAAAAAAAAAAAGAAATGTTCAAATTAAGTATAACTTACAACGAGTAATTTGTCTGTTTTCTTGTAATTTGTTTGTATAAAGCAAGGGACCCAGAATGCCCCCTTGCGGAACGCTGGCCTGTATACGCTCTACAGCCTCGCTCAGTTAAATATCATTCCTGGATAAGGAAATAAGGAGAGGGCAGTTTTAAATTTTTGTTAATTCAGAGTGCCAAACCCTATCGAAAGCCTGAGCCGCATCCAGGAACACACCCAAGCAATACTACTATAAAAAAAATTAAGTAGGTAAAGTTGAATTTTCTAAAAATAAGTATTTTTGTATTTTATATATAATTTCGGCCCGATTAATTGGCCTGATGGTTAGAGCAGCGGCGTGTTGAGGCGAAGGTCGCGGGTTCGAATCCCGCTTGTGACACTAACTTTTTCATATCAACCAAGCCTTAGATTAAAAGTATAATTAATTGGAATAGTTTTCTGTATAGAAAGTAAAGTAGCGCCAATAGGCGGACCAGTGATAAGTAGTATGTAGTATGAACACAAATTACAAGAAAGCGTGCAAACTTCTTTTTTTATGTTATAATTAGTTTGAAGTCTTTTCCACATCAAAATTATCAAAATAATATGTTAGGGTTTTCTCGCTGTATGTGGTAAATGTACTAATTTGGACTAATGATGCATTCATCATAGTGAGATGCGTGAATTCAACTATCATACCAATACACGCAGGCGTCTCGCAAGGAGGTATTCTTGATTCCATCCCGTTTACCATTATATTTCTGACATCCTAATACCATATCATTACTGCGGATGTTATCAATCTTTTTTAACCCGAATCCTATCCCTAAAAAAATTAATATGTCAAAATAAAATTAAAATAAGGACGAAATTGTATATAAAATACAAAAACCAAGTCCCTAGATAAAACGTATAATTAATTGAAATGATACGTTCAATTATGACTACTAAACATATATGGATAGAGAATCCCAAAAGTAACCTCAAACAACGTTCACTGTAGCAATTAACAAAAATGTTAAAACAACCTAGTTGATTTCTTTGCGCGAAAATATTTTTAAAAAATATTGAAAATTAATTTTTAAAAATTAAGCAAAATTATTTGCTTGTTTGCGCTGTAAATCAAGAATTTTTGGACTAAAGCCAAAACATTAAGGCCAGAAATGACCAATAAAATCCAGTTTTGTTTCTTCAATATATCATCAAAAGATGATATTTACAGTTGTGGTACCGCAGATTTATGTCTCGGCTACATTTTCAGCGTGGAAAAACCACATCAGGCCATCTGCTGAAGTTGATCCTGACAAGCTTGACAGAAATACACGTCGCCAACATTTTCAAAAGGCCAACTTCTTCATTTAATTGCATTGTCACAAGTCTGTATACAGATTATATTACAGTCCGTACAGTGAAGGCTAAATAAAGTCGTGTGGGAGAACAACGCTCTCTTATTCATTCTCCGGTCGCTCGGATAACTGGGTGCATCTGTTCTTCCCCCTGGAGTAAACTTAAAGTGACATGATAACACCAGTTGCCCTAAAGACGTGGATTGTTTGCACCATGCTTATATCCTCGTGCTTTGAAAACTTTTTGACAAGTCGGGCCGACCGAGGAGGGAAATCGACAGAATAGAAATGGGCGGAGGGGAGATCAATAAAGGCAAAGTTTCTGTTTCGAGAGTTCTCACACCGACTGCGGCTTAAGCCCCACCTTGAAACAAGAATATTTCACATCCTACCTAAAATGTCAAGTTTAAAAAAAAAAATTAATAAAAGATAAGACGTCCAATTATCGGATTAGAAGTTTAAATTGACTACCGGTCCTGTCAATGAAAAAAGTAGGTGTCCTGTTTGAAAATTCATTATACAAATTCTATCATAATTAATCATTCATATTAATATTTTATAAAAATAATTTTTCGTTTAGAAAACAACACAATAACCCTATAAAAAATCTAGATAAGTAAACATCGAGCTTTATATCAAAGCATTCTAACAAACTCAGACGTAACAAAGTTTTTTCACAGGCCAGTGAACACATGCTATTATTCTAGACTTGTTTTTTAAATAAAAGTCCATTCATTTTCAATTCAGATGCACAAAGCAAACATATTGGTTTTTTATAAGAGACAAGGAATCTGTACAAAAAGCAATTTTTAAAAAATCGAAACACTGGGTGAATGTAAATTACTTTTTGTTTAAACACCCTGTACATTGATATGCAGCACACGTGGGACGTGACTGCAGCTGGTGATTTTTATAATAAAAATCTAAACCAAAACGACATTGCGCAGTACTTTTAATAAAAGTTATTCGAGAAATGTGATAAGTTAATAATGGAACTACTTAGCTGGGCACAAAAATGAAAGACCTTTGCCTTTTTTCAGTGACTCGAGACTTTATAACCTCGTAGTCAATAAAGTGACAATAATTTAACCTAATTAACTATGTAACGGTGATATTTAATTTTTGAGCCAATCATGGTGGATTCATACCAGACCAACTTAGCTGGGTCAAAGAGCTTTGCCTTTTTTTTCAGCAAGTCTGATTTTTCTAAACTTATTCTCAATAACATGGCAATAATCTTACCTACTTAACTATCTAAGTATATTTTTAATTTTTGAACCAATCAGGGTCATACCAGACCAACTTAGTTGGGTCAACGAGATTTTGGAAAAGCTTTGCCTTTTTTTTCAGCAAGTCTGCTTTTTTCTAAACTTATTATCAATAATGTGGAAATAACCTATTTAACTACCTAACTATGATATTTTTTATTTTTTTGAACAAGCGTGATGACTTCATACGAGATCAACTTAGCTGGGTGAAAATTGTGCTCTGCCTTTCTTCAGGCATTCTAAATTGTTTTAACTCATAATCCAATAAACTAACCAACCATGATATATGTAGGTTGGATCGGCAGAAAAGCTCTCTCGTGTCAAAAGCATTGCCGACAGGTGGTCCTCGGAGGGTATACCTCACCAGATTTAGGTTAAGGCATGCGAGGTTGACACAAGGACATTTTTGGGCCTAAGCTGCGTTCGTGTCCGATATGTAGAGGTTGTTGACTTCATTGAAGAGTGCCACACCTTGGCTTCTCATAGAGCGTGTAGGAATGCCGTATATGAGAATGAAGCAGCGAATATCTGGTCCCCTGTTCCGATTTTGAGAGAAAATAGGGCTGTTTTACTGTTTGTAACAGTTTATAGATATTTAGTCTTGTGTTTCTTAGTGTTTAGTAAGAATGAATGCATTTATTAGCGTGAATGCGTAGTATGAGAGGACCGATGGAATATTGAGTACCACATCGACCCTCAATTACATTAGTTATGTCATTTGTGTAGAAGGCGATAGAGGAGTTTCAGGTACTCCATCACTCTGAGTGAATGGTAAATAAAAAAGAATGTATTTAAGAATGAATGAGAGAGTGAATGAGTTTGGGGCTAGAACTGATTGCGTTGGGTGTTGAAATGGCCTAGCTGTTATCCTAACTGCCCAAACTCCGTGTCGGGACGGATAAGACCGATGTCTGACCTGGACTGCCAACACCAGAGGTGGGTGATTTCTCAATGACTTTTGGTAATTTATTATAAACTACACAACAGCTGGAATTTCCGGCGAACTGAGAGAAGAAAAGTTCAACTATGTACAGTATTACAATTAATTAAGGTCTTTAGTTGAGTATGTACAGTATGTGGTGCGGATTTGAGCTTATTATATAAAACAGTAATCGGTAATGATTATATATTTTTCATTTTTCAGTCATGAATTATTAGAAATATGAGTTAAGGGCTCGGGTTTTGGCAAGGTAGGTCAGTACATACGGGACGTAAAAGACGGTGTGAAAGGTATGTTTCAAAGGGTTAAATATTGTATGGAGGTGGATTGAACGGATTGTCTAAGAAAGACCGGAGTTCTTTTTTCACTTGTAAAGCTCTACGTCCACATAAGACGACAAATAGTGAAGTATAATCTTTTTGTCTTGTTTTGTCTGTCTAACAGCCGTTTGATTTGTTTTGGTCCTCTCGCGTTTTTGTCGAGTATGTGGCTTCCAGTTTCACGTCACACTTATCAGCTCCTCCCCAACATATACGAAACATCTACTCATTGACCACTATACGTCTGAACTACTGACAGGACATGGAGATTTTGCAGCCAAACTCTATGCCTTCAGACTCAAACCCAGCCCGATGTGTGAGTGCGGTGTGGAAGAAAATGCGGAACAGGTCTTAATAAGTTGTGAAGACCACATTGTTCCCCGTGTTCGCTGGCTCTTCGAGATCAATGAGCAAACAGCGACAATGGAGGCCCTCAGAAAAGCGATCGGTCTGGAATAAAATTTAAGAGCGTTAATATAGTTTGAAGATGATGGTTTGTTAGTTCTGTGATCTTACGTATGACAAAGAATTTCCAATTAATGGGAAAATTCGATGTCCTCTACTTAAAAACAAAAAACTACACTTTTCATGATTGAAATCAAGTCGGAAATTTGTAAGTCACAGAAGACTCAAATTCGCAAGTATGTTTTAATGCAGCGATACACGGTTTAGGTAACTTGACATTCACGTGACCCAAATTTTCAAGTAAAACCAAGATCAAGATTGACGTCTGGTCCGAGCTTTCTCGCTGATCAACACGTTTTTAGCATTGCCTTCTTCAATATATTAAAAAAGAAAGGAATCGTATACAGACAATTGAACGCAATGACAACAATGTGATCGACTTTTGTCAACAGCTCATCTACTGGCAGATCACGTAACGCTACTTCACATTTAAAACAATCGTGCGACGCTCTTAGACTAACGAAACTAAAGGATACTGAAAAGTAGCTTACATCTAATTTTTTATTGTTTCGAGACTCCTGAAGACCACACACCTCTCTTCTCTCTCACCATTAATCGTTCGAAAAGAATAAGTTAATACTTTACTATTTTCTATAGTTCTTTTCAACATAGGCATGTTAACTTTTAAATCTATAAAGGGAATACAGGGGGTATTCTCCATATTACACTTTTCAAAGTTCTACTAAGTTTTACAATTAAATTGCATTGTAAAAAAATGCGAAATATAGACATTATATTATGAATTTTACAGCATCCAGTGGTGTTGAACGAGATGCAAATGAGAGCAATTTGGTCCTGAATGGATCTCGCTCTTTTGTGTTCAGACGAAGTAAATGGATTTTTAATTATTTTCCCAACCATGTTTATACTCTTTTTTATAAAATTAAAAACAATCTCTGGGCAAAAACTCAATTTTTTTTCTTCCATGGAAAAATTTATCTATATTGATGTCAAAAACCACCAATCAATTATTCAAAACTATGCTTCTACCGTGATATTATTATTAAATATATTTACATTTCCAGAAATAGAATGAAGATCGCATTACAAAAATTAGCTAAAGATAGGAGCGCATCCTGGGGTTGGGTAGAAAGAGAAAAGTATTGAACCAAAAAAACGATCTTTTAGGAACCATCGGTAACAATATAGTGTGGATTTCCTTTTGAGGTCTGCCGGTCGATGAACCTATAGTTCAGTCGTTTCAGATCATTTTGACCGCTATTTTCGCAGGTTCGTTCTTTCAATATTCTTCTTCACTTCAGACCAAAACAACGGCAGAACTACAGGTAATTAGTCACTATGCACCACAAGCCACCCTCTCTCCACAATCCGACCATCCATTTAAAAACTAATTAACCACTTTTACACAAACTAGTCAGAGGATCTAACTATGAGATTAGTTATAGACCCAAAAACTTTAATAGAATAAGGGTGTAAAATAGGCGACAAGAGTGAATGACTATAGCTATACACGACCATATGGCCACAATTAGTTTTTCTCGGTTTAAATTTGGCATTTGTTATGGCCTCTCTTTGTTTATAGTAACTTTGTACAGCACGACTCCAATCCATCCACTTAAAAGCTTACCACTTTTCCTTAAACTGCCCAGAGATATAGGCCCGGTACTATAATAGAATTAGTTGGGCGCGGAAGGACTTGGTAGCCCAGCTCCTTGAGTTAAGGTTGATTTTTGATGCATTTGGTCAATTTCATGCAGTGGTTGTAAAGGTCACCTCTAGGCAGCAAGAGTGAATGAATACAGTCATAGACAACCGGTTTTTCTCGGTTTAGCCTTGGTGCATCGGCAAGATCTGGCGTTTTCGTGTAAGAGTGTTCTTTCTTATTTATAAATGCAGGTTGATTTTTGATGCATTTGGTCAATTTCATGCAGTTGTTGTAAAGGTCACTTCTAGGCAACAAGAGTGAATGAATACAGTCATAGACAACCGGTTTTTCTCGGTTTAAACTTGGTTTCGGCAAGTGTCTTGGACCATAGGTGGTGGTTCTTTGTTGATAGCCACATTACCATTTTTCCGCAAATTATCCAGAAGACCTAAGACCAGTTTTGTGCACAGAACCCATAATCAAGACAAACAATATCAAAACATAAACTCTGCCATTTCAGAATAAGTCCAAACAAAAGAAAAAGAGAAATGAACCAACTCAAAAGGTCATTAGACGGGTGAAAAAAAAAAGACTAAATGCTTGGCTCACCGAGCTTTCGGCAATTTATAGTGCCATCATCAGCGCCTATTTTATTACAAATTTTAAAAAAAATACAATTAACAATTAATATAATAAAATGGTATACGTACTTTCCCAAGGATGAAGATACAATTAATTTGAAAAACTAGTGTACAAGTGTTTGGGGTTAAGGCTATGGAGCGCATGGCCAGCTTCATATATTTTAACGGTGAAACAGACATCTATACAAAAATTATAAGTAATTACTATCACATAATATGGCACTATACATACATTGCGAAAGCTCGGTGAACCCGGCCTTTAGTCTTTTATTTTCACCCGTCTAATGACCTCTACGAAGATGTGAACCCTAATGGGGGTAGACCCTCCTGGTCGAACAAGAACGTCATATCAGAACTCAAGACGTTCCAGGCATTCTAAACTCAAAGATCAAAGTACCCTGGCCAAAATTGGCAAATACATTGCTACATCGGATAGGTTAGGTGCTCTATACCGGCCACTGCGTATGCTTGAGTATATTCAACGATGACCGGATTGTAAGTAGAAAAAGATCTTCAATGCAAGATTGGAGACATAATCTAGGGTACGAATATGCCCAAGAAAAAGAATACTAGCAACGACCTACTCCATCGATTCGACTAGACTAAGAAAGTAGGAAAAATACAATAAACCGGAAGGCTGTGATGCTTGGGGGATATCAACCCCCGCTTAGAATCCTCATCATTATTATAGTTCCAGAAGAATTTACATACACAACACATTATTTGCGAACTGAAAACACATTTTTCTTATTGCCGGCCTAAAATCTATTGTCTGGAAATAGCAAAACAAACAGTTCCAGGACAGACATCGTAAACACGTTCCCTTGCTCCATTTCGGCCCAAGAGCGAGAAAAGCGAGATCAATACTCCCAACAGCCGTGATTAAATGAGATATAACTTATTCGATGACTATCACCGGTCTTATTTATAGCCGTGTTTATTTCCCATAAAACACGAACGCCTGTGAAATACGATGAAGAAGTCCAGCACAGATTACGCACGTGAACGAATGCTGAGGAACATTTAATGATAAATCAGACTATTAAGATGTTAAAAAATACTATAAATTGATTTCAAGCTTTAAATCAAACTAAGTCCTTTAAATTTGACATATATAAACTATGTTGTTTTCAGAACTGAAATTTTATGATAACATAAGTTAGATTCAGGTTAGTTTCATAATTTTCAATTAGTTTCATTTAGAACGAATTATCATCCTATCCTTGACTTTTTTTCAAAGTTCTAGTTAGTTTGGCTTTCAAAGATAACAATGTACTCCTTCTACCCATTAAAACTTATCAACAGGCTATGACAATGCTGTGTTAAACGACAGGGTTGTACTATTTGTAAGCTGGCAAAGGCTTGAATATTAAAAATAAAGAGCATTTCAATGGATTTTATTACATCAAATAGCGAGGGGGTTGTTCATGCTAATAAACAATTATCTAACTAAAACTTTGTAACCAAAACAGGCATGAATGAACAAAATTGATCAAGACTTAAAAAAAATCTTTAAATAGTGTTCAATGTTTTAACAGCAATTATTGTTTGTGGTGTTACTTTACATGTTTTCGCTATAAAAGTACGTCTGTTTATTACTTCGAGTTATTTAAAATGTCAACTATTGCGCAAAGTACATGTTCAGGCATACTTTATTTCTTGAACTCATTATAACTTAAAACTTTGTTCATAGAATAACTTAATAACTTAATACTTGAACTTGAATAACTTAAAACGTGTGATGAGTAGTGACCATTAGTCGATAATTATTTAGAAATCGTGAGATGCATTCTGGTGTGATGTAGGTTTCAGAAAAACATTTTTGCCCACTAGCACTCTCAACACGACACGCAAGAATGGCACAATTACACAGAAGACAAACACTTTGAGCCCTGAAGATGATCTCAATAAAGATCGAAACGTTGGCACGATAAAGAAAATGTTTTTCTGAAACCTACATCACACCAGACCGCATCTCACGATTTCTGAATAAATAACTTAAAACCCTTAATTTGCATGCTTTCTTGGAATTTGTGTTCGAGTTACATACAACTTATCACTGGTCCGCCTATATTCGCTATTACTGTCATTATAATTATATAGAGAATCCTCAGAGTAAAACTGATACTAAATTATATAAATGATGGTACCAAGACTACTCCATGCCGAATGGCAGCCTGTATTGGTCTCATAACTGAACATTCCTTTCCGCTACTATTCTGAAGCGGCGGACAAACTTAACCAAATTTAACACAACACAACGGTCACAAGAAAACACTAACATTCTATTTTTATGAGAAAAAAAGGGGTTCAAATTAAGTATAACTTAAAACGAGTAATTTATATGCATAAAGCATGGGACCAAGAATCATCCCCCCTTGCTGGACGGTATTCGTCTGTTGTCTCAGAAATCGTTGCCCACTCCACTCTTCAGCCTCGTTCAGTTAAATATCATTCAAGGATAAGAAAATAAGGAGAGAGTAGTTCTAAATTTATGGAAGTTAAAGGGGCCAAACCTGAGCCGCATCCAGTACTACATCTAAGTAATACTACTATAAAAAAAAATTAAGTAGGTAAACTTGAATTTCCGAAAAATAAGTGGTTTTGTATTTCATATGTAATTTCGGTCTGATGTTAATTTTGACGTATTAATTTTTTCGGGGAAAAAACACTTTCCAGGTCGTAAAATGTATAAAGGTTTGGCAGGCTGCCTTTCAATGTACACTTAAACTAAAGGTGCTTTGGGGTGTTGGATAGGATTCGAATTATATATTAAAAAAAAGATGAAAAACATCATTTTGGTATCATCCGCGTAATGATAGTGTTGGAATGTATAGGAACGTCTGAAATAGACAAAAACAGAATGGAACCAAGAATGCCTCCTTGTGGGACGCCTGCATGTCTGATGTTTGAGTACACCCACCTCACTCTGAAGCAGCGGTCCACATTAGCTCATTTAACACATACAACGGCGAGAAAACCATAATATATTATTTTTATATGAAAAAAAAAAAAATCAACGGTCGTGAGAAAACATACTATTTTTATGAAGAAAAAATATAAGCATTCAAACTAATTATAACATAAAACTATTAATTTGCATGCCTTCTTGTAATTTATTTGTATAAATGGCATAAAGCATGGGTCCAAGAATGCCCCCTTGAGAGGCGCCGGGCTGTTTGTCTTGTACGTCAGTACTCGTTGCTTTTACTCACCCTGAAGCCTCGCCCATTTAAATAGCATTCCGGATAATGAAATTAGGGTTAGGCAGGTTTAAGTTTCTTAGAGGTTCTGGGTGACACACCCTATCGAAAGATTGCGTCGCTCCCAAGCATTATTATCACAATAAATAACTAGATGAATCTTTTTTTAATTTTTTTTAACATGGTTCCTGCTCACATTAAGTTCTCACATTCTTAATATGATTAGGAACCATCTTTTTAAAAAAGGATTGACCTCCTCACTCACTCCATCATTCATAATTTCTAATAAGTAGATGAACTCGGATTTCCGAAAAATACGTAATTTTTTATGTATATCTTTCTCTAATTTGGTTTGCTTTTAATTTTGTGATTTTTTTTTTCAGAGTGAAGAATACTGCCCATGGTTGTACAACGCATACGCAGTTTACATTTAAAATTTGTAAGTCCCTGAAGTTTAATTTCCTGTTATTTGACACAAATTTAATGATGATTTTTATTAGTATATTCAAAATATTCCAAAATTATTCTATGGTGGCGAAAATTTGACGATCTGGTTAGGTTAACACATTTGATGAGCGTCGGATTTGCATTTTTTATTATCTAAAAAACATTGCGAATTTGTGAGGTTTTTTAATTAATTTAACTTTTAAAGGTGTAAATATTTCGTAGAGGAGTAGAAAAACTAAATTATCAGCTTCTAGGCTTGGGTAGTAGCTAGTTCGTTCCGTGGGATTACCGTGTCAGGGAGTGCCTTTAATAATTTTCTAGCTTTTCTCTTTTCTCTTTCCCATACCTTTCTTCTATTTCCCGGTTTAAAAAGGTAGTTTAGGTCTTTCATTACACTTGATTGTTTGATTCACTGGACCGTTTTCCAGGCATCGCAACAACAATGCGTCCGATATTGTACGCCCCTTCAAAAAGGATTCGTTTTTGTTGTCTATATTGGCGTCCAAAGGATCCTTTTACTTACATCCACTCTGTGTGACACTATGAAGACAAGAGGTCGAAAGCACTCCGCCACAGTGTCAATATTTTACGCTTGCAGAATGAAAAGTTTATTATGTTCAGTTTACAGTTTTGTCCTGTCGGTTTTTTTAAACACAACTGAACTTTGTATTATTTCGGTGCAATGTCCCATTTACGGAATATGTGAAGTTCCACGATTGCATTCTAGCAAATTAAGCCATCCGCCTGCAATTCCGGATCAATAACTTGATGTGTATTTCATAATTTGATTTTTCTCTCTCGGCATAAAAATACTGGCGAACCTTGTAAGGCAAGCACGTGAAAAAAAGCCCCTTGTGCCCCTTATTCGATTGTACGCAAATGCGCATCCCTGATCTCGAACCGTCGTCATTCATCGGGTCGAATTTTGACCCCTTCGGATTAGATTATTTATACTTTCAGAATTGAATCCTCCCCAAAGGCAATAAATTCCATTCTAGCTCGAAGAACCCTACTGATTGACCCAGATATGGAGATGGAATATTAATGGAAGACACCCCTAGGAATGGATAACACCGGGACGTAATACCTCGCAGGGAGATATTTAACTTGAAGGATGAACGAACTATGTTCAACTCGGTGAAATCAATCCTTGAAGTAATTACGGATTCTCAATTCGCCATCGGTTTAACAGGATGAATTTTTAATTAATTATAAAGAGGGATGGATTGTCAACCAGTTATGAACTATCTCTATAATTCATAAAAGATTAATCAGTTTCCTTTTGTTTACTACCAACATATTTACAGACTAATAAGCAGTTAATTAACCATTTTTTTTACCAAACCTAAAAATATGAACATCACAGCAAGATTTTTGTGCTATATATTTTATTCAGCTCTATTCATGACATCCCCATTCGATTTGGTTTTAGATTATATTACTGTCTAGCAAAGTTCCAGTAATCGGCGCTATACTTGCCCTAGAGGAAAAAAAAGTTTTTGCTCAGTAGTTTTTCTCGATGTCACAAAGGCATTTTTGTCTCATTTTCGTATTAAAAACTTTTCTTCCTTTCACCTTCTACCTCATCCTGTTGTTTCCCACGGTTCCCTGGTTTAAGGTGAAAATTGGCACTGAATTTTCAAAAATCAAGGACGGCGTTCGGCAAGGGGATCTCCTAGGCCCAATCCTCTGCACAGTTTACAGCCGTCACGTTCAGAGAAGCACTTGTCCACCAGTGCACATTAAGGTAATCCCAACATCCAACCAAATCCGCGACCGGTTCTACTTGGACGTACATAGAACGCCAAACCCTAAACTAAAACAAGTTCTTCTAACACAAGAACTCAACTAAAATTACGAAAATACAGACGCCTACTTAATCTCTTAAAATCCGTCCTCCTGGTGCATTGCTGGCCATTGTGTCAGTGATGTGATTGTGAGAAAAAAGAATAAAAATATGTACTAATATACACAATCAACAAATAAATTATTTAAAAAAAACAAAACTATAAAGACCACATTTACAGGTATGCCTCCGATGCAACAAAAATAAAACATTAATACAAAAATCGAAAAACATATATAAAAATGAAATCTTACAAATTAAACTCTCCAAGGAGTATAAAATACACTCAAGACAAATAATATATTATTCAATGTAGTTCAATTCACTGGAGGTTTTCTACTGACATATGTATTTGAAAAGAGATAAAATCCCTCGTTTGAGGCAATCTTTCTTAAAGAATAGAGAACAAAAGAAGTTTTTTATGGCGGTCCCGGAGGACATATGTGAAGAGAAACCCCGAGCCCTCTGGATCAAAGTATGGTCTCAGAAAAATCACATTTAGTCGTCATTGCCAAGCTTTCGACCTATTTTAACGTTATCATCAGGGCAAAACAATCTTAAGTACGCCTACAGATAGACATATTTAAGTTTTTTAAATGCGATCTTAATTTTCTTTCAAGATTAATTTTCTTGGCTACGTTAGAACTGAGTGGGTCTTCAAAGAAATTAAAGATCGCCTTTAAAAAACTTAAATATTTATACATATTTAAGATTGTTTTGTCCTGATGATGATTTTAAAATAGGTCGAAAGTTTGTCAGTAACAAATGAATTTGATTTTTTTCTCGAGACCATAAGTTGATTCAGAGTATGAGTGAAAAAGAGGTCGATACTCCTAACATTGAAAACAGGATTAAACCCGTTTCGTCAAGCGGCGAGGAAATCTTGAGGTTCTTGGGGTAAGGGAGAATCGAGAGCTTCGCATGGAAATTTTTGGAAGCGGGATCGGATCAGTTCGTTGACAAAAAGAATATTGAGTCGTTGTAGATAGTGACATAGTAAGTAGTTGGTTGATCTATGCTGCACGTCCTGAATGGCCAGGTGTAGGTTGAGTTTTGATGTTCAAAACAAATTTCGATCCTAACAGTCTTCTTTGTTTTCTGCGTTTTCTATTAAATTGCCTGTCTTGTGTAATACGCTGTCTGTCGGCTAAGCATCGAACTCGAGTGAAAATCCGTAGCTCCTTATTGACGTACAGTGCTGGGCAATACTGGGTACATTTTTCTTCTTTCGTGTCTCAACATCGTCCTCAACTTAGCTAACGCTGGAGACCTGAGTAAAATCTTCAACCTTTCTAGGAGGGTGAGGATTCTCGAACTGAAAGAGTTTCGGATGAGCTGTAAAAATTGTGTCTAAATTCCATGTCGTCTTCACTAGCACTCAAAGAGAGCCATTCGCACAAGCATGCGAACCTATTTGTTATATGAGGCTGGTTGAAATTAGGTGATCTTTTAGTGCAAAAACCCTAAAGGTTTGGATGAACACTACTAGTCGATCGAGATGCATCAGGAGGACAAGATTGTTTAAGTCGTTTTAGATAGTGAGTTGACATAGTAAGGGGCTTTGACAATTTATCTGATAACATTTCAGAAATATTGGATGCGCTGGATACTGGATAGCTTCGTCGAAATCCAATTCCGCTAAAAATGTCCAAAATGGTCGATGTTTTCTATAGTGTCAGTTCTGTTCTGACGGTCAAAACAGATTTACGTCTTAACAGTTTTCGTGGAGGATCAAGTCTTTTGTTAAGTTGTCTTTTAAGTCTAGTGTAGAGATTCCACTCAATCTGCTTTCTAGGCATGGTCCAAAATATACACCTTGAGTGATAGTCTTGTGTAGATTATTATTCAGAAATCGTGAGATGCGGTCTGGTGTGATGTAGGTTTCAAAAAAAACATTTTCTTTGTCGTGCCAACGTTTCGATCTTTATTGAGATCATCTTCAGGGCCTGGGTTTTACAAACATTGTTTACATTTAACAAATACATTTAGGATGTGGAATGGTGAATTTATACAATGCAAAATATATTTTTTATATTCAATCAAAATATTTCTACTCACTCAAAGTGTTTGTCTTCTGTGTAATTGTGCCATTCTTGCGTGTCGTGTCGAGAGTGCCAGTGAGATTTTGCTGCTTCATGTTTATATACGTTGGGTTTTGAAGGGGTGGGTAAGGAAGTCGGTATATAAAAGACAATTTTGTATAAGGCGTCGGCTTCTTTGAGGTGAAAAGAGCCGACGAAGGGAAACAATGTGTTGGTAATGGTTCGGCCAGATTGTACCAGTCTTGTGTAGAGTTAGTTGAGATGATGGTCAAGATAATTTCAAGTCTTCCATTATGTTGTTTCATAATATGTTCCACGTCAGTTTAAGTATGGTCTTAATCGATGTACAGTGGAGAGGAAGCTTTTTTCGGTGTACTGAGTATATTTTTCCCCATTCAATTTGGTGATTTTGGGCACAAGTCTTTTAATAAACTCAACGCGTTCTGGGATGTTGGAAGTTGCTAAGTTGCATTTTGGTTAAAAGACAGAATTGCGATGCCACAGGAGATAATGATGGCGGGGATGTATAGGAGAGTCAGTATAAATGGAATTAAGGATGGGACCAAGAACGCTCCCTTGTGAGATACCGGCTTGTATTCGCCCTCACTCTGAAGGGTCAGTCAATACACTTTATTCCCTAGAGACGAGAGGACATGATGGAGTCGGAAGAAATGATTTTATCTGAATCTAAAAACGTTTCAACAGGTGTCTTTCGGGCATTTTTGTCATCACAGGAAGATGGAGTTTTAGGTAAGAGTTTGACGATGGAATAGTTCCATAAGAGAAGGAAGTAGTACCATAGGTTGGCACTGTATATTGAGGTTAAAATATTATGGCCATTTGAGAAAAGTTTGCAAAGTACATCGGAAGTAATTAGGTAATTTCCATGCAGGGTAAAAGAGTCCGTTCTTTCATATCAAACAAAAATTTAGAAATGTGTATATTTTGTATGCAGTTGTGTAAAAAAAAATTCAACAACACAAAGATCTGCAATATATGCATGTATAGCTTTTTAATCTTCTTTTTTTATACATATTTTTTATATATATAATTTGAAGAACATTACTTACTACTTTCAAGTAGGTAACAAATAATAGTGGGCAACGTAATATATACAAAATTAAAACCAAAAGTGGTGAAAACATTCATTTATTTTGGGTAAAATTTTAGGAAAACTACTATTGAAAAGAATTCTTCCAATTCTTAATTCTCAAAACATAAATCCAAACCATCAATTTAATCGTTAAAATTGTAATTTGATGATAAGATCACAATTCTTTTTAGCTGTTTTTGAAAAATTACGTGACTTTACACAAAATCAACAACAACTGAGCATGACATACTAAAACAAAAACGCGTACAATCGGGGAAACATAAACATATTCGTGATTTTTATTATAACAGTATCTTACGTTCGACTGTAACGACATCGTCAGTGAAATTTGTCGGCCGCCTCCGGGATTATTAAAAGACAAATCGAAAATTGCCGAATCCCGTTAGAAAGCCAATCTTTCACGTGATTCGAGTTGATTGTCACTTTTCATTGGACAACTGGTTTCTCAGTCTAAACAACAAAAATAGCAAATGTCTTCGTCAGGAAAGAGTTTGTTAAACATTCAACAACTTTTAAAAAAATTGCATTATATGTCTGTTTTTCAACTTTCGACTCTATTTTACATTTAAAGACAGACGTCTGTTAAATAAATTAAAAAAAAAATAGAACAACTTTATTCATCATAAATTTAGGGTTTCTTAAAAGAAAGGAAAAGGCCACTAGGGCAGAACCACCCCGTCCAAAACAACGCCACAATGCGATTGTTTGTTCACATCCGAAAGAAAAACGGCGTAAAACCTTTGTGTACCTCGGTTAAAACGCGACTTTTCTAAATAAGATCCAGCCCTGTGAAAATTGAATTTTTTTTTCTTTTCACCGACCCCGGCGGTCTCTGGTTAACTCGAGAGCTAATCTTTTAGAAGGGACCTCCCCGAGGGTAGACAAGGGCAAAGCCAGGCACTTTGTTATCTACCCCTGGCAAGGTACTAAAGTCCGAGCCGCTGGGCTACAATTCCAGGACGAAAAGTGGCCGGAAGGCACATAAGCACAGGGGGTTATGATTCGCCTTATTCGCCCCGTATCTGCGGAAACCCCGGCACACTTTTCTCAACAGAAATTCCCTCAATGAATTTTCCAGCATACCATGGAGTACGCCATTTATAATTATGATAGATTCCTCTTGAAAAACCTTTCTTAAAAGTTTAACATAAAACTTAATTAAATTCATTAGATTTCATGGTCCGATTGACCAAATAACATCTTTCAATTAATTAATATTTATGTAAGGTATCGGTTGAGATAAAACAATCAAAATAGCAAAGTTGAAAAATGGCAAAAAGAAGGGAAAATTCGGAAGGTTGGGTTGAGATGGGAAGTCCGAGAGTATCGAAGACACGATAGCTCAAGTGGTACAGCGGCGGCGTATTTAGCCGAAAGTCGTGGGTTCGAATCCCGCTCATGGCACTGACTTTTTATCTCAACCAATATCTTACATAAAGATTAATAAAACTTTATGCTTACATATGCCTTCTTCTGGTCTTAATTGTGATCATCTGGTGCGATCGTACTGAGGTTGAAAGTTTTTTCCGTTTTGCAATTCGCAAAGCCTTGAACTTTCTTCACCTACATGACGCATTAATTGATTGCACTTCCATACGACCACGTACATAGAAAGAGAAAGATAGAGAGGGCAAAGCACGCGTACACAACATGCATGCACCATCAAGGCAGGCTCACGTACACAAAGAAACCTTCAAAAAGGAACAAAAGTGGACGAACAGGACAAATATAGAAACACGCAGGTCGAAAATGACTGATCAATGTTGATCAGATCGCTTTAATGTACGACATTAGCAAAAGACATTTTTATTGACTAATAGATTAGTATTTTTAAGAACACGATCGACGTTACTATTTTCAAATTAGTTTTTCCAATATGTTTGTCATTTTAATTAAAACAATCCGCATCAATTTTGATAAAGAAAATTGCCTCAGATCAAATAAAAGATTAATGCCATTATATTTCGTGGTACGATTCACCAAATAACTTCTTTCAATTAATTAATCTTTATGTAAGGTATTGGTTGAAAAAAAGTCAGTGTCACGAGCGGGATTCGAACCCACGACCTTCGGCGAAATACGCCGCTGTTCTAGCACTTTACCACGATAGCTCAAGTGGTAGAGCAGCGGCGTATTTAGCCAAGGTCATGGGTTCGAATCCCGCTCGTGACACTGATTTTTTTTCAACCAATACCTTATACCTTACATAAAGATTAATTATTAGAATAAAGGATGGATATTGACGGATAACCCCAATTAAAAAGGTCAAACCCGGCACTGTGGATTTCCCCTGTCGAGTTTCAAACTTTTCATAATTTTTTTCCCCTTTGTTATTACCAATTAGCCATAATTCTATTGAGGTAGTCCTGACAGCGCCCAACAATCATTGGGCTGTTACAAAATTAATGCAGGTTTTGAAAATTTGTTTTATTTTCACAGAGCTTGTCATGTAAACAAAGCAAAGCTAAATCCTCAAATATAATTTATGAATTATAATAATAAATACTTTTAACTGTTATCTTTAATACTAAATATTTTAGTTTATATTAAATTTTATAGGAGTGAGGATCTGCGAAATTAAATATGTCCAAACTAGATTTTCTTCAAATTTATTTTTACTTATTTAAACTTGCGCAAAGTGCAGCCCAAACCCAACATCAATACAGTTGAGGGGAAGCATTAGCGAATGCACGGTGTTTTTTAAGATTTCGTCTTGGAGATTATGAACTCGAAGGCAGGGAAGGTCGTGGTAGACGACAACCAACTCAAAACATCAACTGAAAAAAATTCGCGTAAGACAACACCGGAAATTGCGGAAGAGCTGAGGGTTGACCACTCAACCGTTGCTCGCCATCTGGAGCTTAGTGGTAAAGTAAACAAGGTCGAAATTTGGTACCGCAAACTTACCCAAGCCCAAAGAAATCGACGTTTTGAAATTTGCACGTCTCTTCTGTTGTGCTAAAATAATCAATTTTTCGATCATAACGTGCAGATGAGAAATGGATTCTGTACGATAATAGACAAGTATGAAGAGCCAAAACGCTTCCTCAAGCCAAATCTGTACCCAAATAAGGTTATAGTGACTCACGAGTAAGTTAGAGATCAGGGAGATCATCAAAATAAGTAAGTTTTGTTACTTATGCCAAACTTTCAACCTTCATTGAGGTCTGCAACGTTTATAATAGGCAACACAATAATTATCAGAAAACATTGGATAACTTCTTGAGTAAAAGAATCTTCAGTGAGGTCACACCAGAAACGACAAACTCTTTAAGCCTTTGCCGAGCTTTCGACGATTATATCGTCATCTTATCGGAAGCTCGGCAAAGACTTAAAGAGTTTGTCCTTTCTTGTGTGACCTCACTAAAGATCCTTTTACTCAAGTCGTTCAACAAGCAGGTCGATACATCATCTCATCTTTAATTAAATCTCGTCATAATATTAAAATGATAACAATAAAAACAACGAAATGTATCCAAATGAGACGTAACCAATTGTAGTTATAGACTCATAATAGCACAAGACAGACAGAGAGGACTAAATTAGGCAACTGTAGATTATTGATATCAGTTCTCAAGTTTAGTGAATTAACATGACATTTAATTATTCAAATTAATTTTCAACTAAGGGTTTTGGTTGAGATGAAAAGAATAATTAATAAGGCCAGTTAAGGCCACTAAACAAATATGGCTCAGATTTAATATGCATTTCTTTTAATAATCTTCTTCCTAGATTTCCTCCCTGTCAACCACGTCCACATCATTAAAACTTATTTCATGATGATGCCTTGACAAAGCTGTTCCCGACCTACTGTTGTCAGAACAATCATATCTGGTTCAAACTGATATCCAGGAATTGTTTCTGACCATCTTTACACGGGATAGAGTAAACCACGTTGGACAATCTTAAAGGCGGATCAAAACACTTTATTTTTATGAGAATTTTCTTTCCCGTCTTATTGTTATATTTGAAAACGAGTTTTGAATTATTTAAATGGCACTCCAACAGAAACTTAATCTGTTTAGAAGCATCACCAATGTATACCAAAGAAGAAAATCTCTCTACCCCATCCACGCTAATACTGATGTCAGGATGAGGAAACTTTCTTTGTGAAATAAACATCTTAATTAGGGATGCTGTATAACCTTTATTGTTCAACATGGATATGATCTTCACCTCATTATCCCTATTGAAATATATATCACTCAATCTTAATGCCATGTCAATGAGATTAACAGCTACATTTATTTTAATTTGGAATGGCTGACAAAACACCTCCCTCTACAGTTGCTAATTTAGTCCTTTCTGTCTGTCTAGTGTCATTCTGTGTTTATAACCACAATTGGTTACCTCTCAATTGGTTAGATATATAAGTATTGTTATTTTACTGTTATTATTATAATACTTTACTTGTGATTATAATACTTGTGACGAGAAAGCTATCCAATGTTTTCTGATAATTATTGTGTTACCTATTATTAATGTGTGGTATTTGGTGACCGTTAGCCAATGATTATTTGGAGATGCGTGTGAGTGAAATGCGGTCTGGTGAGACATAGGTTTTAGAAAAACATTTTCGTTATCGTGCCAACGTTTTTCCCATTGTCGGCTCCTTTCACCTCAAAAGAGCCGATTCCTCATAAAAAAATGTCTTTCTATCCCGAATTCCTTCCCCACCCTTTCGAAATCCAACGAATATAGACATAAAACATCAATATCTCACTGGCACTTCCAACACGACACACAAGAATGACACATCTACCAGAAAACAAACACTTTGAGTGAGAACAAATACTTTGATTGAAACTAAAATTACTAGCATTGTATAAATTCATTTTTTTCCACATCCTACATGTATTTGAACAAATTCAACAATGTTTATAAATCCCATGCCCTGATGATGATCTCAATAAAGATCGAAACGTTGGGACGATAAAGAAAATGTTTTTCTAAAACCTACGTCACACCAGACCGCGCGATCTCCAAATAACCAATTATTAATTATAAACGATGTAATTACTTTGTACAGCCCTCATGAAGATCTCAATGGAGGTTGATAACTTGGCATAAGTTACAAAACTTACTTGTTCTGATGACCGCATCCCTGATCTCTAACTTACTGTTGTCCTGACAGTCGATTCATCCTTCCTTCGTTATGGTGGCTGTTTGGTGGTGAACTGCTGGGGTTTATCGCTATAATTTCCTGAATTGTGGTGAAACTATCACAGCAGAGAAGTATTGCCAAGAATTTTACAGAATTTACGGGAGACAGCAACGTCTTTGTCAAGCGTTGGCGAACCGTCAGGGGCCGATTCTTCTTCACTAACGCCAAGCCACATGTCGCAATGGCAACCCTGCGGAAACTTAAGGGCTTAGGATAAACCTTACCGCACCCTCAGTATTCACCCGACCTATCTCCTACAGACTTAACTTTTTTTAGGCATTTTGAACACTTCTTGACGGATAAAATTTTTAGAGAACGCGGGGAAGCCGAAAACGACTTCCAAGACTTTATTGTAAGACGAAATTTTTGATTTTTATGCCAGCGGAATAAAAGCGCTCATTACACGTTAGTCCATTACGATTGTGATGGAAAATATTTGGAATAAACTTACTTTATTTTACAAAAAACTAAAAATATTTTTGACTTCCTTTTCAAAACGTGCATTATTTTTGGACCAACCCAATAATATTTTAATAGCATTTGTTAATTTTTGCTTTTAATTTTATTTGTAAGTTTCTGCTCGTCTTTCTTTCTTTCTTTTTCTTTTGTTTATTTTTGTCTCAATTTCCCCCTCTTTCTTCCTCATTTTTTTTAATTTTTTTACTTTATTTAAAATGCAACATTGATTTACTCAGATTGCGCCATCCGAGCCCGATGGGTCCGAATAATGGAATCGGACTGGATTCTCCGCCTACTTTCCAAACAAAAGACGACACGCATAGATAGAGAACACAGGCTTACTCCAACGTGAAACGGAGCAATAGTTTCTGCAGAACGCCAAAACCCTATCAAGTACAATGAACGTCCTAAAACACTGTTACAAAATTACTATCAAAAACTAAAGACAAGATTATATAACTTTAAACTATAAACTAACGGGGGCATTATGCTGGGTAGAAGCCGATCTGGCGGCATACAAGCCCATGTTTTGCATTAATTGAAACTATGAAGAGCCAAAAGGTCGATTTTTTTATTTTTCACAACACGATAAGCAAAAAGATCTTATTTTAATACGGTTGAAGTGAACTTCAAAAAAATAGTTATCACTGAAGGTGGCGAAAAATCGTAACACGTCTGACAGACCTAAGGGAGGGTACTAGACAGAAAACTGTTAGTTTATCTTTTTCGACCAAGTCTACGTTATTCATTAATGAAACAGTTAGGGTCACGAGAGGGATTCGAACCCACGACCTTCGGCACAATGCGCCGCTCCTCTAACCACTTTAGTAGTGGCTTCGATCCACTCGGACAGGTCGAGATGGGGAGTTGGTGTCCAAGGACCACTAGTCACGATAGCAAAAGTGTTTAGAGCAGTGGCGTATTGGGCCGAAGGTTGTGGGTTCGATTCCCGCTCGTGACACTAGCTTTTTCATCTAAACCAAGGCCTTACATAAAAAGAATAATTAAATGAAAAAGTCATTTGGTCAATTAAACCACTAAACACAATGATGGAACAATGTACAATTTTTTGTATAATTAACAATGATTATAAATCCCAGGCCCTGAAGATGATCTCTATAATGATCGAAACGTTGGCACGATAAAGAAAATGTTTTTCTAAACCATCATTTTCATCTTCTCTTCAACCAAGGCCTTGTATAAAAAGAATAAATTAACTGAAACAAATAATTTGGTCAATTAGGCCACTAAACATAAAGGGTTTCTCTAAACCTATATCACACCAGACCGCATCTCACGATCTCTAAATACGCACTATTCAGTATATGTAGTTAGCAATTATACCAAATAACTAAGCTCAACTTTGACAGATCCTTCCAACTGGTGATAGATTACAGAGATCTGTGGAAGAAAGGCTACCCAAGTGGTGGGAAGACGGTCGAACATGGTACTCTTCTGGAACAAAGGTGTAGTAGGCGTAGCGATAAGCAGGCCGGAATCACCCTAGGACAAACCTCTACTCCTTCCAACTATGTTCCGAGGTTGAATCTACCCAATCCAACCAGGCCAAAGAAAGAAGCCACTACAAAATTCTGTAAGGTGTATATAAATGAAATGACTATAACTCAAACAAAATAATAGAAAAACTCAAACTTCACAGACCATTCCGAGTGGTCATAGACAATAGAAATATTGTGTGGGGGAATCCCTAAGTTTCAAGAATGTGGCCTGATGGGGTCCCAAGGAATATTGATGGATCAGAGATGGACCAGTCCAGCTCCGACTAAATTCCAAGTTGTCTCAATTGAGCAGGTTTCTTGACGTGACAGACTCGATGGACATTTGATAAAGAGGCGCCCTGTACAGAGGCGGACCCTAAGACACTGAGAAAACGTACTACTTCTTTGCGGGAATAACACGTTACACATAAATTTTCAAATAAAACGGGTTTTAATCACAAGGACTGGACATCAGAGGACATTTCATAACATATAAACCTTCCGCGTTAGCTTTGCCAGTCTCACTAAGGTTGTTATATAACAGATTTGGTATAATTTGAAATGAAAACCCTCCAAGTACATAAACACCGGTCAATTCTTTATGATTATATAGAGGAGCGAAATGCGGTAAGAGTCGGTCAGAAGAACCGCAAGTCGGCCATCCCGAGTCACCGCAATTCCGAATGAAACTGTCCATTGAGATACTCACGGAGGTATGTTGATGAGGTAGTGGATGAGCCTCCGGTAGTCGTCGGGCTTGAGCCGGTCCCTCCGGGCGGACGTGGGGAAGGTAAGGAGTGGGCCGCCTCTCCGGTCTCTTCCTCCGGTCACCACTGCTACCCGCTCTTCCAGCAGTGGCATCACGTCCCGGCCCCCCTCCATACCCACACCTGGAACATAAAAATACAACAAAAAGGTTAATAACTTGATAAAATTTATACGGTTAGATGCAGGAAGTTTCAATTTGAAACCTGTAAGTCCTACCAGCTGAAAGTTTTCTGATCATGATTATCTGATTGTCTTGATTATTACGATAGATATTCCTTTCACACACTTAACAAAAAAAGTAATACTCAAGTTTAAAAGTTGAAAGAATTGTAATATTTCTTTAGGAACCCTAAAGTTTGATGATTTTCGTTTTGGTCTGTCAGACGAGTGCGGGATTGCACCCATTCAGAGGCATATGTCAACAGTGACCTTTTGTCAGTTGGCAGAGTTGTTTATCTGTGATGATTTGTCGTCTATCTATTTTTGACATTTCGGTTAAAGACCCGTTTCGACTTTACGTCATTTTCAGTAGTTAGTCTGAGTGTTATTTTATGACCTATGATAGATAGATGACACAAAGAAATGAATTGAAGGGTTTTTCTGTCAGTCAGGCGTTTTTCTGCTTCACGCAATCTTCATTTGGTTTGGCTGATTGTTATTTTTTAGCATCTGGCAGATCAAAACAGCCACACTAGACCTCACGGAGAAATTTGACTGTGTTTTATGCTAGGTCCTTTCCCATAATTTTTGTTTCGTCTAGTATCAGTTTCTGGCCAGTCAGACGCACGCTTCGGTCTCACAATCTTCAGCAGTTGAGTTGCGATATTTATACGTTTTTTATCGTCTGACAGAGAAAAACAGCTAAACTGCAAGAAGAAATTTGACAAGTTTTACGCAGCATCGTCATTTCCGACCAACCAGCCCAATAAACAGCCAAAACAAACTGAAGATAACGAAAAGCCAAAACGCGTCTCACTGAGTATTTTCAGTTAGGATTTTTACTCAAACAGCGAGAATAGACTAACAAAAATGACAAAGAAACAGGGTGAATATTTTTCAAAAAAAAAAAAAAAAGGTAAAATGGAAAACTTCGAAACGCATCTGACAGACAGTTGGGCTAAACTAAACGTAAACAGGTTGGGCACTGGCGGGTTAAACTTCAATAAGAAACTTTACAGCCTTTGATACAGCTTGGTCGTTTCTGATCATTTATGGACTGCCTATCATCCGTTTTATGCCAGTCTGACGAGTTACGGCTTCACATCATCTTCAGTAGGTGGGTTGAGCGTTATTTTCGTAAGAACCAGGCCTCAAGAAGAAATGTTACAGTTTTTATGCAAGTTGGTCTGTCGCAACATTTTTTGGTCTTTCCTTGGTTTTTCGGTTATTCAGACTCGTTTCGGCTTCACGCCATCTTCAATGGTTGGGCCGAGTGTTATTATGTACTCCTTGTAAAAGACAGATGACAACAGGCAGACCAAGCCTTAAAAATAAATTTTACATTTTTTCATTTCCATTTCATAGACTTCTCGCCATCTAGGACTTCATGAATAAATCTCTTAATTAACCATGCAGCTTGGCCGTTTTCGATCATTTTTGTTCTGCTTATCGTCGGTTATTGTGTCAATTTATGATACTTGGCATAAATCTAAACACACTACTAAAGATGGCAAAGTGCCGAGAAGCTTCTGGCAGGCCAGAAGATCAGGAACGTCCAAACTTACAAAAGACTAGAATCTCTGCACAACTGGTGAGAGTTTATTGAAGGAAAAGAAGAAAAGCTAAACATTCAAGATTCCGTTCATTGAATCCGAACTGAGCTTAAATCCTGGTTGCGCATGGTTAAGTCCCAAACTTTTTCTTCTTTTTAATTGGAAACATGCTTGAGTATCTCCCTCATTTGTCCGTCGATATACAGTCGCTCTTATATAAAGATTTTTTTTTCTTTAAAAGGACTTTATTGAGACTTTAAATGCTTCTTGTCTTTCAGCAATCTTTACTTCTTTCTTAGTCCACCCCCTTTGCTTTCTGTTTATAGATATTTTTCAATGCTCCTTTCATGTCTGTAGACTTTATAATAAACGCAGCCGATAAAGGACTGTTTTGCCCTATAATTCCAATCGAATCATAATTTTGCCATAAATAATGAAACTTTTTTTTATGTTTTGACTCTTCCAAGGCAGATTTTGGTATTGGGAACGTTTGTCGCTTATGTGTCAAGACTTTCGTTGGTTTATTGTTATTAGGACACCATTTGTTCGTTTTACATTTTCTGTTTTGTAACTTTGTTAACAGTGTGAAAGTTGTGTGTGTCTGTGAATTAATTGAAAAGTTAATGAGTTTGTCAGTGCGTTTCAAAATTTCGGAGTGTTCGCATATCGTTCTTATATTCCAGTGAGGGGGTAATTTTACTTTCTAACGGAAACTGCGTGAAGCGAGGCGAACAACGGCCGTCGAAATGGACGAAATCAGGGAGCCGAGAGAAGTCGGGTTTTAATCAAAATGCTATGAACAGTTCATCGACCCGTACACCACCCGCAGTCATTTCACAATGTACAAGTTCTGCTGAATATGAGCCGATGTTGATCGGCCGTGAAGAAAAGGCGTGAATAAATAAATCCTCGACCTAAATACATCCTCGAATTACAACGCCAAGTAATAAAATAAGGGGCAGAAACCGAGGATATTACTTTCTCAGCTGCTCTAACCAATCTTCTTCTTTAAAAAAGAAAAATATATAAATTCATCATCGCTGTGATAGACAAACATCAAAAAGTGACATATCTTCTTGGGCTTTAGCGGTTTATTGGACATGTACTTTGGTCCTTCCTATCATTTTTCACCATAGTTTTAGTTCTGACGCATTTTGGCTTCACGTCATCTTCAGTAGAAGGGCTGTGTTATTCTTGGGCGACTGGCAGACTAAAGGGAGATCAAAATCTCAATATGGAATGTTAGAGTGTGATTCAGCTTGGTCGTTTCCGATCATCAGTTTTTAGATCAGTATGTCGCGTTACGGCTTAACGTCAACTTCATTAATTGGGCTGTGTTATTTTTGGTCGTCTGTCAGACTAGAGATCAAAACCTCAATAAGAAATGTTAATCTGTGATACAGCTTGGTCGTTTCCGGTCATTTTTGGTCTGCCTATCATCGGTTTTTATGTCATCTAGCGAGTTACGGCTTCACGTCATCTTCAGTAATTAGGCAGTGTTATTTTATTTTTGGGCGTCTGGCGGACAAAGGCAACAACAAAACCTCAATAAGAAATTTTACAGTGTTGGAAACAGCTTGGTCGTTTCTCATCATTTTTGGTCTTCTCATCATCGGTTTTTATGTCAGCCTGACGAGTTACGGCTTCACGTCATCTTCAGTATTTGGGCTGTGTTATTTTTCGCGACTGGCAGACTAAAGAGGACAAAACTTCAATTAGAAATTTTACAGTGTTGGATACAGCTTGGTCGTTTCTCATCATTTTTGGTCTGCCCATCATCGGTTTTTATGTCAGCCTGACGAGTTACGGCTTCACGTCATCTTCAGTAATTGGGCTGTGTTATTTTTCGCGACTGGCAGACTAAAGCGAACAAAACCTCGATAAGAAATTGTACAGTGTTGGATACAGCTTGGTCGTTTCTGATCATTTTTGGTCTGCCTATCATCGGTTTTTATGCCAGTCTAGCGAGTTACGGCTTCACGTCATCTTCAGAAGATGGACTGACTGTTTTTTTTACAAGAACCAGATTTTAAGAAGAAATGTTTTCAGCTTTTTATGCAGTTTCGTCTGTCGGAGCATTTTTTTGGTCGGACTTTGATTGGTTTTTCGGTTATTCAGACTCGGTTTGGCATCTCGCCACCTTCACTAGTTAGACTGAGTATTATTTTATGCCCTATGATATATTACAACAGGCAGATTAGATCTCAGAAATGAATCTCAATAATGAATGACAATTATGTATAATTGCAACTTGGTCGTTTCCGATCATTTTTGTTTTTCCTATTCTGGATTTTTTTGTCGGTCAGACGTGTTTCTGCTTCACGTCATCTTCAGTACTTGGCTGTTATTTTTGAGCGACTGGCCCACTAAAGAAAGAATCAAACCTCAAGAAGTTTTACAGTCTTTGATACATCTTAGTCATTATTGGGAGAGTATTGTTTGATGACTAACAAACACAATCAAACTTCTACAAGAAATTTAATTTTTTATTCACGTTGTTTCTGGTCATTTTTGGCATGCCTAACCTTGGGTTTTAGGCCAGTTGGCTTTGTTTTGTTTTTTTAGCATTTAACAGATTAAAACAGCCAGACCAGAAATCAAGAAGAAACTCGACTGTGTTTTATGCTAGGTCCTTTCCAATAATTTTTGTTCTGTCGAGCATCGGTTTTTTGCCCAGTCAGACGCGCGGTTTGATCTTCAGTAGTTGGGGTGTGATATTTATTCATTTTTAGCGACTGACAGTCAAAACTGCAAGACAAAATTTGACAACTTTTTACGCAGCCTCGTTCTTTCCGGCCAGCCTGACCAATAATCAGTCAAAACAAACTAAAGATGACGAGAAACGGGATCGCTACTGACTATGTTTTGTTAGGATTTTTACTCAAAAGCGAGAATAGAATGACCAAACTGGCAGAGAAACATGGTGAAATTGAAAAAAAAAATGTAAATATTCAAGGCAAGGGGTAAAATGAAGAACCTCCGAAACGCATCTGGCAGACGAAAACAGCGAACATAGGCGGACCAGAATGTTCGAAAACGATTAAGCTGACGATTCGTAATCACGAAAATATAAAAATATAATCTCAATTCATTGTGTTAACTTCTGTCATTCCAAATATTTCTTGATTAATTAATTTTATTACAACATTACCTCCTTTTCAATAAAATTTTAAACAATCGCTTATTAGAGGTATGTAAAATGTTTTGTTACATTTTTAAAATAACAATCAAGAATGAATGCTTACTGATAACTTCGACTGTGTTGCACCAAACTTACGAAACTTTAGTCAATTGGATAATTGAACCATGTTAAAATTGTTAACAGCAGATGTAATTAATTTTTTATTATTGTTTTAATTATTTAATTGGAAAGAGTATCTAGGTGACTGCCTTTTTTTAAATCGTTTTAGACCAAATACTACTTTTAAAACTAAATTTTCTCAATCGTAATACGAGCAGGGATTTGTTGTAAATTATTCAAACTCTCCTGTACATCCAAAATTGTAAATAAACCAACATTAGTAAAAGATTAGGTTTGATGGGTTTGATACAAGCTCCAACTTGTACTTTGCAACTTTGTTTGGCTTAGTAGGGAGCAGTTAGGCAATTATAACAAAGCGATTGATGTAAGTTGAGAAGCGAGAGCTTATGAATTTCAAAATAATGAATGGCTTATTCAATCCCATTTGTTTCTGAAATATAATTCTGTTTAAAATAAATTCCCGCGTTTTTTTTTGTTTTTTTTTGTATGCCAAGTTTAAACAAATAAAATTCTGGCAATTGTTTCAATTGTTATAGCAAGATTATAATTACAATTATAGGGTAATTAAGGCTGGAAGAGGGTATACTGTCATAAAAATAATGTTCGAACTTTCCTGAATCTTTAAGTAAGCCCATTGCTAGAAATAAAAATATACTGAGGAAGGCTAAGACGGAGGAAACTAAAACGGGAATGACGGTCCATTAAGAATTACTATTTGGTCGGAGCCATTAACCTTCTCTCCTGGGAACCGTTTCACATTTTGTGCTTACTTTACTATAAACACCAGGCCTATCGTTACATTGAAAATAAAAGTTATTTTTTCTCATCATATTTTTACTATGAGGATGGTTTTAGAAAAATATTACTTGGACGTTCACTAGGTGTACATTGATTTCAAGATGTCGCGTCTAGGGATCATCAAGGGAGAAAAGCTGATCAGACTGGTTAAAATGGCCCTCAAGAGTTCGGTGGCGAAAATTGTTCAGACGGAACCTGGGAGTGCCCGATTAACGTCGGCTTAAGACAAGGAGATCCATCTTAACAATAAATAAAATATTCGTGACCCCGGAAGGAAGTATATTTACCAGAATGACATACACATAGCTTATGCCGATGATGTATCATTGTGACTCCGTGCTGAAAGAATTTATGGAACTGGAGGATGGAGTATTTGGCCTAAAAATTAATGAACGAAAAGCCTAAATGCATGCTGACCTCGGGACAAGCTAGGTTATTTATGGAATATAAGGAGAGTGTACATCGGTTCGAAGGTACACGACATAAGCCTTTGGTTAACAGCAAGAACCTTAGTAGCATTTATGAAGTAATTTTTGGAACGGCTGCGGAAATCTACAGGTCACGTGAGGTCGCAGTACTGAAGAATTGGGTATCGTGGGAAAGCTTGCATCCCGGAGGCAAGAGAGAGGCATCCTAGAGGCCGACCAGATTAAAGTGGTTGAAAGATGTGGAGAACGACCTTCAGAATCAGTGGATCAGGAGGAATGGCAGAAAATTTTATAGAATACCAAGGTCCTATAAGGGCTGTAGCACAAGAATGAATATTTAATAAAAACTATAACAAAATGTTTAGTTGTTTGGGCCATCTTTATGGGATATAAGCCGACAGAGCTCCTCGAATAGCGTGGGGTATCGTGGGAAAAGCTTACATCTTGCTCTTTGCAAGAGACTTAGAGGCCGACCAGGTTAAAGTGGTCGAAAGATGTGGAGGACGACCTGCACAAGCTAAATGTACGGCAGTTGATCAGGAGGAATGACAGAAAATTATGTACGTTACAAGGTCCTATAAGGGCTGTGGCAAAAGAATGAATATTTAGTAAAACCAATAACAAAATATTTGGCTGTTTCGGCCACCTGTATGGGATGTAAGCCGACAGAGCTCCTCGTATAGTGTGGGGAATCATGGGAAGACCTTGCATCCTGAAGACAAGTCACCTACAGGTCGACCAGATTGAAGTCGTTGAAAGCTGAGAACGACTTAAACAAGCTAAATGTGCGGCAGTGGAGGAGAAAAGCACCAGATCGAGAGGAATGGCAGAAAATATGGTGGATGCCAAGGTCCTATTCTGTAGCACAAGAATGAATATTTAGTAGTAAAAACTATTTAAAAAAAAGGCACCCTTCGCTGTCTGGGCCACCAGTATAGGAAGCAAGCCGACAACGCTCCTCGTATAGCGCGGGGGATCATGGGAAGACCTTGCATCCTGAACACAAGAGACCTTCAGGTCGACCAGGTTGAAGTCGTCGAAAGATGTGGAGAACGACCTGCACAAGCTAAATGTACGGCAATTGATCAGGAGGAATGATAGAAAATTTTGTACAAAATGTTTGGTCGTTTGAGCCACCTGTATAGGATGTAAGCCGACAGAGCTCTTCTAGCGTGGGAAGGACATCCTGGAGGCAAAAGATACAGAGGCAGACCAAGGTTGAAGTGGTTGAAAGGGACCTAAACAAGCTAAATGTAGGACAATGGAAGAAAAAGGCACCAGATCGGGTGATATGGCAGAAAATTAAAAATTAATGAGCTATGCCGGTATTCGAACCCGGGACCTCTCTAAGTGGCAAATACGAATCAGACACCCTGGCCACTGCGGTCCTTCAAGACTTGTTATATCAATAAATATTTTCATTCGACAAAATCCAAATAGAATTTTACTTTTTATCGAATGACATTTGAAATAACACTAATTTTTTTCTCTTTTTTTAGTCCTAAATCTTTTCAACTCTCTTAACTGGCTATTCAAGATTTTATCAGTCCCCGCTTTAAATGAGTGTTTCTTTTTTCTCACAGTCGCACTACGCGTGAACAGTCAAATAACAATAAGCCAATTTTATCAATCGCGTTTTCACCATTTCGACCGTTATGCTTTGTGATGAATGATGATTATTCACATCATCGTTTAATCCTGCCGGCGAATATCCTTCGGTCGACTCCCATTTCGTAATCCACGTTCCGCGGACGGATCGTGCCTTTGATGTTGTTGTTCTTTCCGTGTTTGTTACGCCCCACTTTTCCTACGTCTCGTACCAGTTACAAAGTATAAAATCATAATAAGGAAAAACTGAATTTCAAATGGGAACTTACATAACCTCCCGTTGTGCCATGTCTCACAAAACACGAACGTATAAAAATATAACTGCTAACTCACCTGCTACCTTCATGAGTTAAAACATTTAAAAATTCAAACTTACCCCCACATTCAACTATCCAAAGTCAATGCTCAGCCATCAATTTGGTTTAAAAAACACAGTATCCTCCACTCTAAAAACATTATTGCTCAGCAGTTTTTCCAGATGTCACAGAGGCATTTGACAAAGTACTTCGCAATAACGATTAGTTTTGTTTGTCGCTTGACTTCTATCGCGTGCCATGGAAAAATGATATTGGAATTTGTCAAAGGAACCCGTTTAACGAAATTGACACGTATTTGTTACTTGTTAGCCAGCGAGACCAAATGTTCTCCATACCTGCATGATACAGGTGCGTAGAATCGGCCGATAATTACCAAACCGTAATTGGGCCAGCGGTGAAAGTGATAGGTCGTCATAATCAACGTGGCGTCTGTGGTACTTAATTCCAAGCACAGATCACATCAAAACATTTCGATTTCCACATAAATCGTAGGACTGAGAAAACGACTTTGGAATTTAAAAACAGTTTAGAAATTGAAGAAATGGAAGCAAAGAATTATGAGGGATGTTTCTATACATTATCATTTTATCAGTTACGACTATTTTTTGTCTTATATTTTTTTTAGGTTAGAACCAAGGCGTAACTTTTACATAAAAAATGTCGTCTTTCATTCCCTTTAAGTTTCGTATGTTGAAGCAATGCACTAAATGTACTATTAATGTGCTAATTAAAAATTAAACTACTTTTTTTAACGAATGGATAATCAAATTTGCCATCCTAATGGCAAGAAGTTCCAATTACCGGTATAGGCCGGCGAAGGGGGTATTAACTTAGTTAGACCTACCCTATCAAGTCCCCTTGTCTAACATGTTTATAGACGAGGACGAGCTATGTTATTCACTCCTTGTTCACCGGTAGTACAAGTTGCCGTGCCTGTTAAACTGGGTTGAAAATTTGACAGTTTGACCAGTGGTACTGCGTAAATTTCTAGTTCATTTGTGTTTAGTGGTCTAATTGACCATATTAATTATTATAATTAATTTTTCTTTTTGATAAGGTCTTGGTTGAGATGAAAAAGCTAGTGTCACGAGTGGGACTCGAACCCATGACCTTCGGCTCAATACGCCGCTGTAACCACTATTCGCGATAGGTCAAGTGGTTAGAGCAGCGGGGTGGGTAAACAGGTGGCACGCTGATTCATTCAGTCAATGCTAGCTTCTTTGCTTGCAATTTTAGCATCTACTCGCCCGATATCGCCCGGCATCGCTCGCGGTGTAAACAGGTCGCACGCTGATTCATTCAAAGTCAATGCTGGCTTCTTTCCTTGCCATTTTAGCATCTACTCGCCCGATATAGCACGGTATCGCTCGCAGTATAAACAGGTCGCACGCTGATTTATTCAAAGTCAATCTAGCTCCTTTATTTGCCAGTTTAGCATCTACTCGCGCGATATCGCACGGTATAGCTCGCGGTGAAAACAGGCCGCACGCTGATTCATTCAAAGTCAATCTAGCTCCTTTACTTGTCATTTTAGCATCTACTCGCGCGATATCGCACGGCATCGCTCGCAATGAAAACAGGTCGCACGCTGATTCATTCAAAGCAATGCTAGCTTCTTTGCTTGTCATTTTAGCATCTACTCGCGCGATATCGCACGGCATCGCTCGTAGTGAAAACAGGTCGCACGCTGATTCATTCAAAGTCAATGGTAGCTTCTTTGCTTGTCATTTTAGCATCTACTCGCGCGATATCGCACGGCATTGCTCGCAGTATAAACAAGTCGCCGCTGATTCCATTTAAAGTCAATGACAGCTGCTATCTTTGATATTTCAGCTTCCAATCGCGCGACATACAGGAACACCTATTTTATTAGCAATTTAAAATTCTACTGGCGCGATATTGCATGCTTTCTGTTTTATGTATTTCCAATATATGTGGACGGTTGTATGCTTGTATACACCATTAATTAGAAATAATTATAATCAAACTAGCTTATTATTTTACATTTCTGGCCTAGTTCATGTCAAAATTGCCGACGTACATAATTTCTTCCAATGTAAATTGTCATAACAAATCGAAAAACATCTCATTATGAGACAATCACACGAGCAAATCAAAAACAAAAACGTAGTTAATATGTGCCGTTCAATAAAAAACGCAAGATACTCGTCAAAAAGAGTGATTGCGGTTTGGAGTGGCCCAACATAATTCAACCCATGTGTAATTTGACAGTCCGGAGGGAATTGAACATCGTATCACTTCTGTAATAAATTCAGCCCGTCAATATTCCAAGCCTTCGATAGATTTTGCCCAAGGTGATAGAGAATGAAAATTTCTATTTGACAGAGCCACTTTAATTCACTTTTTTTGTTTTTTAGCTCATATTTGCGATTGCCGAAATTTACGGATGTTACGATTGATAAAAATCACATCAAATCGAAAGAGGTTTAATCTTCAAAAACCACACTAGATATCGGGAGGATACTAGTTTAAAATCTCTACATAAAAATGTTCCCTTCGAAAACAATAATTATAACAGCATGCTAATGATGCATGCAACTTTTTAATGAGGTAAAAACGCATGTTGATAATTAGATAATTTCAGTCCAAGAGCAGTGGTGAAACATACTGCTGGAATTATACACCACTTTGCATTCCTATCATTAAAGATCAAACCTGGCAAAGTTCCATTCCCCTTGAGAAATTTCCCATGAGTAGTACCAAATACACATGTAAATTTTAACCGAATTGTACTGAATCGCGGTTCAAGTTTTAACTTGTTAGTAGTGTAATAACAGTGATTAGTGTACTAAATATGAATTGTACTACATACAATGGGCAAAGCACTCTAACAACCTTCTTGCGTACTAAATCGATGACTGGTATTTCAAAATTGACATGGCGGCTGCATACTTTCTTTTACCAAAAACCGCCAAAACCATCGATGATACCGTCCATTCCACTGTCACAAGAAAAACTCTAATCACGAATATTTTGGACCAAGGCATGTTCTTGAAAAAGCAAAATCAGTTGTTACTGCCCATCTTCCGATCTATTTTAAGGTATCGTCAGGGTAAAACAGTCTTAAATATGTCTACAAATTGACATAATACGTTCTTACCAAAGTGTTTCAAATTTCTTTGAAAACCGACTCAGTCCCAATATTGCCAATTTGAACAGTATAAATATTATACTAGTAAATAAACTAATTATTTTAATTGTTATTATTTGTATAGTGATTTAATAATATTAAGTATTTACTAGTATAATATTTATTATATGTTATAATTATTATGTGTTATAATTTCCGCGTTTCGCACGTTCAAATTGAGCGCCATTAAAAAATCAGCTGCTAAGTGGAACGTCGCGTTGGCGGAGGTATCAGCGGGTTCACTTTGGCAATTCATGTCGAGAGACGTGGTTGTAGAAGTCCTTCAACCTGATGATGAGCTAAAAGGCTCGAAATCCGGATCGTTGCAAAACAACTAACTGTGAGTAGGAACTACCTTTTTCAAAAGGATTGAACACCACACTCACTCCATCATTTATCATTTCTACTGGCAAAATTCAATTGTGGGCTTGTAATTCCTAAATCTGGGCATCATTAGGTAGAGGACCAAGTTGATTTATGGAACTTTTATCGTTCTGTAAACGGTCGTGATAGTAGCAACTCTGATGAACCCATCCAGCCCGGAGGACCAATATTTAGGTTCATTTTGGGTTCTTGAAGACTTTAATTGATAAATGACTTTGAAATACGATTATTCTTTTTCCATTTCAACATCCCGTCCACCTTGGAAGGCAGAAGTCAAATGTGGGCCTGTAATTCCTAAATCAGGCAATCATTAGGTAGAGGAACAAGTTGGTTTACAGAAATTTTATCGTCGTATAATACAAGTCTGGTGATCCCGTCCAGCCCGGAGGACCAATATTTACGTTCATTTTGGGTTCTTTATGACTTTAATTGATAAATGGCTTTGAAATACGATTATTATTTTTCTTCTTCTATTCACTCAAAGGCTTTTCAATAAAAACAGCTGATGTTCCACATGTGCGGATCAAAACTGTAGGCAAAAACCTATATTTCAGATAACAAGATCGAACTTGTATCGAATTACGGTAAACATAGTTAAAATATTCTCACAAAAAACAGAAAACAAAAAGGCACTGTAAAACTAAGCGGAGTGATAGGTCTCTATATCGGTAAGTGGGATGTGGAAAAACACCTAAACAACATGAATATGTTTAATGATAAACTCCTTTTGAGGTTATGCAATGGACAGGAAGAAATCGCCACTAATGCCACTTAGGCCCACTGCTAAACTACAAAATAAACACATACAAGCGCAATGCTGCAGGTGCCTGGGAAATAGCTAATATCCACCTTATAGTCTCCTCATCATCATCGCCAGTATGCATTCAGCATAGTTAAATAAAACTAAGCTCTTTTAGTTTTTCAAGCAAATTAGCAAACCCGAACATAATGGCCATTACCAAAAACTGCCAAGACCACTGACTCTAACAATGGAATGAATCCGTTACGAATCCGAACAATTAAAAGGAAGGTTCATGAGTCAGAATGAGGGAACGCTAAACATGAAAGTTGTGTAAAATTTACTGCACTAGATTTGATTGTCCGTCGTAAAACGCCTCTTCGTACCGTCAAATGGCCCGTGAGGGCATGGCATCTAACTTTGATGAAGCCGTATCACCGGGATAATTAACGCGTTCAAAATTGCATTCTAATGAATATTCTACAAACACATATACTAAAAATCGAACCTGATGACTAAAACGTGGCTGAAAAGGATGAAAACTGATGTCATACGTTAACCAAAAATATGGGCTGAAATTTCTCGTCCTTTAATATCATTAAGGCAATTAGTACATAGAATACTCCAACTTTCTAAAACACGTTTTTATTTAATTGTCAGTGATTCGTAAAACTTCCCTTACTTTAGTCAAAAATCTACATGGTATGGGGTACATACTACCTGGCTCCATTCCGGAAAGTAAAGCATGTTTATCATTACCGGCCGGCCTAATTCGCCTACAGTGCAGAGTCGAGAGAGTGCTGAAGTAGCCCTAGAGACGGCTGAAGAGGATTCCCTGAGGATGATGTGCTCCATGGTACTAATTGCTTATTGTGCCTTCAACGGCTTGTCGAGTGGCTCGGATTCGAGTTGGCACTTCTGTGTCCCAATTAGAATAACGAACGCCCAAACAGATAACAGAATTGTTTTTATATTTCCGTTTGTTACGCACAGGCGACGGATGCCAAAATGCCACGATACACGGTTTAATATTTGAAATTGGACATGTAAGAACAGACAAAGATTAAAAAAACTAGATACACAGACAAACGAGGAAGCGTGATTTTACTGTTATTTCTTCTTCGACGTGATCTACGGTTTTCTAAGGTACATATAAAGCGGAACGCGACAGACGTTTTTGTTGCGAATCCACCCGAGGCTCAGAATGATACAATTTTTTCCTCTGTCGTACTATCTGAGCCGAATTCTGACAATCCGGCCTCCATCCTTCAGAACACTTCCAAACCTACAACCGACTTTTACACACTTGATTCAAATCAATTCAACCTGATCAAATCAAAGTCAGATAAATGGATGTATAAGATTATTTGGAAAATAATCAAGAAAAAACCCTATGACTTTAAAAAACGCCTTACCACAAGCACATTTATGACCAAAACCAAACAAAATTCCATTAATCACACACAATCTATGCTGATAAATTTTCATGATTCATGAAACTTTATTGGAAATTGGACGAGTATAACAGATGATAAACTCAAAGTATCTGACTTCCTTTGCATGTCATATCCTTTAAAAAATGAAAAGAAAGATCATACGTCGACCTCGAAAGCCAAAACTTGCAACATTTTCAAGCGCATTGTACGGAGCATAGAAATGTCCATCAGGATTATCGGACTTGGATTTGATTAAATACAGGCCCACTTCTTCCCTTCCGCCTTATCCACCATCCACGGACTTCCTGTACTTAACGCATAACAGCAGAATCAAGCCATCGTTAGGTATACTTCATTTATATCTACAACACTCCTAACAAATATTTTTATTCGAAAAATAGTTAGAACAAAAAATTAGTCCCAACAAGGAACATGTCAATAGCCAATTACGAATTCCTTCTGATTGCGTACATAGATCACCCTAAAAATAGATCATGAATGACTAATAGGATGAAATATTCTGTCATTTTTGTCATGGAAACACTTAATTAGAAATTTGAAGCTAGCCAAGTCAAAGCGTTTTGTTCAACCAAAGTAGATTCGTAGCGTTCATACATTCTTTCTTTGATAAGAAAATTTCATTTTTATCGCTTAAGATCTCACTTTAAGGGTAATAATTTAATTTTTTTCTAAATACTGTTATAATACAACAAAAATAAAGATAAAAACATTGAGGCTGTAGGAGCACTACTGCCTGGCAGAAAATTATTTTTATTCAGCTTCAACATCCCGCCAACTTTCCCGGGTCTTCAATCTTCAGTAGCAACTTTAATGAGCCCATCCGGCCCGGAGGACCAAAGTTAGAATAGGTTCGGGTTCGTAAAGATTCTTTAATTGATAAATGGATTTTAAAACACAATTTAGGTGCCGTCGATGTTCTTGTACTCATCCGGCCATCTATAGAAAGGACACCCTGTATGACTTTTTGGAAATGTGGGATAAATATCTAATTTTGAATAAATTTAGCCCGTCTAATTGACTTTCATAAAAAAACACATATTTAAACGAATCCAGTGAAATAATTTACTATTTTAGACAAACAAAAACTTCTAGTATAAAACACATCGAGAAAAAGTTCAATACGAACTACTCAGGGGCGCGAAAATGGATAAATACTATCCACCAGTTTTCGTGTATAAAGTAAAAAGTTAAATCTCAGATAGGGAAACTCGCATGAAAAATAGAACAAATGGCAACAAAGAAAAAATAGAAGGGGACGACATTGTCAACTTTGCATGAAAATAAAAAACTCAGAGGGGAAAAATATGGGAAAACAATGGCGTAGAAAACAATTGCCTCGTTTCAACTGATTTTTATGCTTAATTAATTGTACTTAATTTTATATTCACAAGAAAAGTTTTCAAATATATTTCTTTGATGAAAATGACCCTTCATTTATTGTAAAAGCAGAGAAATAATACATTTAGACAATAATTATATTAAATAATTAACTTTCGATGTATTTAAGGCTAATTAACATTGGAAATTCTATCAGAAAATTTTGTGACTTACGCTTTAACTTTCCCTTCAAAGGAGACTGACTGTTTTTTCTTTTAAGTACACTGCTAAAAAATGAATTCACCACGGAAACCATCTTCGATTTTTCTCAAATTGAAATGTTTTATAACGGATGCATACTATTTTCTTACCTAAAAATGCAAATAGAGAAAATGAAAAAATAAAAAATGGTATGTAAAATTCAAAAATTAAAATAAAGTGAGAAATGAATGTGGCTTAATGGGCAAGCTTGGAGGTGGATCGTAAATAAGTCGAAGAGCCTCTTGTTCAGTCCATCATCCTTAACTGTTGTTTTCAGAGAGAGCTCCCAAGAGAAAAGACCAACTCGCTGAAATTAATTAAATTATTTTGGAAATTTCATTTTAAAAAATTGTCCGACTCTTTTACTATTCGTGCTAATTTTAACTTACATATGATTTTTTGGCGTTTGGACATTAGTTTCCAATGAGTAGTAACAAAGACCTTTTTGTTTAAGTGGGGCAAGTAAATTTCAAGAAAAATAACTATCAACCATAAATACAACAAATTGACTCAGAATATGGGCTGTGGTAAAAAGGATTTATAGAAACAACATTTTAATCTTCTGTCTGTAAAGCTTACATGACTAGAAGACCCGTCGGTTCAGAGTGAATATATTTACTAACGCGAATGCGTAGTGTAAGAGGGCTGATGTAGAAATATCGAGTATTCCACCACCCTGATTGAATTTTATGTAAATAGGAAAAATATTCATATTTAAGAATGAGTGAAAGTGTGAATGGGTTTGGGGTCCGGAACTGATTGCGTTGGGTGTTGAAATGGTTTAGCTGTTAACTGCACCCGGAGCTCAACCTCGGTGGCGAGACGGATAAGACCGAGGTCTGACCACGAACTGCTAACACCCGGGGTGGGTGATTCTCCAGGCATGCCGGTAATTTATTATAAATTACAAACGCTGTAAATTGTCAGTGGACTGCGAGAAGAAAAGTTCAACTATACACGCGTACATGCATGTGCAGATTTGAGCTTATTGTATAAAACAGTAATCAGTAATGGTTATATATTTTTCATCGTTGAACCAACCATGGCATATTAAACGTGGGTTTTGGCAAGGTTTCAGGACTTACGGGACGTAAAAGTCGATTTGAACGGTATGTTTTCTGATATCAAAGGGTTTAACACGGGGTTGACACGAACTTTTGAACCAGGTATAGCCCTAAATATCGCAGCGATATTGTAGTTGCCACGGTTAAATTTTATGCGAATTTGGTGCCTGCACCAAAATTGCTTAATTGACATGAGCTTTTGGACCACGTGTAGCACTAGATATCGCAACGATATTGTAGATGTCACGGGTTTTCCCAGCACGAAAATTGCTTAATTGACACGAGCTTTTGGACCAGGTGTAGCACTAGATATCCCAACGATATTGTAGATATCACAGTTTTCCCTGCACCAAAATTGCTTAATGGACTCGAGCTTTTGGACCAAGTGTAGCCCAAGATATCGCAACGATATTGTAGATGTCACGGGGTTTCCCAGCACCANTTGCTTAATTGACATGAGCTTTTGGACCAGGTGTCGCCCTAGATATCGCAATGATGTAGATGCCACGGATTTTCCCTGCACCAAAATTGCTTAATTGACACGAGCTTTTGGACCAGGTGTAGCACTAGATAACGAAGGATATTGTAGATGTCACGGGTATTCCCAGCACCAAAATTGCTTAATTAACATGAGCTTTTGGACCAGGTGTAGCACTAGATATCCCAACGATATTGTAGATATCACCGTTTTCACTGCACCAAAATTGCTTAATGGACTCGAGCTTTTGGACCAAGTGTAGCCCAAGATATCGCAACGATATTGTAGTTGTTAAGAGTTTTCCCTGCATCACAATTGCTTAATTGACACGAACTTTTGGTCCAGGTGTAGTCAACCAATTCCTGTCGCTTCGCGAATCCCTCTAGCACGGAGCTTGCTATCTTGTTTTGAAAATATTTCGACATCATCAGCAAAAGTGGGCTGTTTTTGTACAGTAAATTATATTCCACGTATATTTTTCGATGATGACATGACATCTTTTAAGCCTGCTTCGTCCGTCCTACCTTGGGAGAATTTTGGAAAGTAAGCCAATGTGCCATACACGATTGAATCCTTGGGCCACGTCAAAAAATGCCCCTTTGCACACTTTCTTTTCCTGAGAAGCATTTTTTAGTACATAACTGTACGCTGTAGCTATATATGGCATGATAGTGCGTACCAGAAGCCGAATTATTATATAGGCCGTAAGCTACCCGAATCTATATTGGAATAAGATGACTGTGTGCATTAATAAGTGGGACATTATTAATCGCTCATAATTTTGTAGAGATTAACGGACGAAGCTTTTTATGTGCTTGCTGTTCTATCGGTTAAAAATTTATTGCTGCCTCTATGTTTATTTTTTCCAATTTTAATATGTAATATTTTACTGCAATTTATAAAGGTTTTTTGTTAATTAAAAAGAGAGTTATTAATAGTGACAATTTGATTTAAAGATGATTTGATTTTAACAAAATATCGTGCAAAGTAAATTATATACCAACTCATTTTGATTAAAACCACTCTCAAGTGGGATATTATTTAACTTAATATCCTTCATTACTGGGTGGTTGAATATTTCATAGCAGAAACATTATTTCGGTTCATTAATTATTAAAATATGGGATAATTTGTTACCAAACGTTTAGGTAGTACATTTCGGCTCGTTTCATTTGAACTGTTTGATGTGCTTTCAAGTCTGGAGGTGCGGGAAAATTGTATTTGATTTAGAGAAATATCAAAGTGTCTTTCAAATTGGCATTATTTGTCTTCGTGTGGTGACAGAACTCCCCAGGCCCACCGTTGCAAAGCCGGTGGTGTTTTATGGGCACAGTTTAGCCGGCTCGTACAGGAGTAATTCATTACACTTTCCGACCGATTGGTCACAGTTGACGTCTATTGCGGCAAGTATATCACCAAAATCGTCAAAAGTAGATAGGAACGGCACAATCCTCTTAAATGATCCGAATCCTTTTTGTACTAATGATCCGTCAGACTAAGAGATGGGGAAAAACAGGTCTTTTTAAGGGATCTGATCAAAACCGCTCGCTAGGTGAAATGAAACAGCTCTTTTTCATGGCTCACGGCACGCGTTCGCTAAATTAATCTTACAAAGGGGCGACCGGCTTGTTGTGACACGGATTTGGACCGAACTGTTTTTGGTGATTTTACACTCCAAAGTATCGAACACCTATCCGCCACTTCTTGTGAATGTGGTTAGATATGGTTAAGCCTTGGTTTCACCAAAAAAATTTTAAGTTGGAATTTACCATTTTTGAATATTTCTTTGTCGCCGTTCTACTTGTTCTAATCAACTATGTGAATTATCATTTTGCAACATTTTTTATGTACATTGCAATAAAAATATTGTAAAAGCTGTAAAATTGATCAATAACCAAAAAATTTCTAAAAATCAAATATTTCAAGTAAACTAGGTAGTATTTTTTTTTAGTGAAACTAATATGAAATTTCATTTTAGTACGTCAGAGACCCCTGAATATAAACGGATTTGGACCCAACTTTTTTTTTGGTGATTCTACACTACAAAATTTCGGACATATATCCACCATTTCTTGTGAATAGGCCTTAGTTTCGCCAAAATAAATTTTTGAAAGTTGAAATATTCCGTTTTTTATTTTTTTACTTTTTATTTCGCCGTTCTACTTACTCAAATCAACTATGAGAATACATAATCAGTTTACAGCATTTGTTATGTACATTGCAATAAAAATATTGTAAAAGCTGTAAAATTGATCAATAACCAAAAAATTTCTAAAAATCCAATTTTTCAAGTAAACTAGGTAGCTTTTTTTTAGTGAAACTAATATGAAATTTAATTTTAGTACGTCAGAGACCCCTGAATATAAACGGATTTGGACCCAACTTTTTTTTGGTCATTCTACACTACAAAATTTCGGACATGTATCCACCAGTTCTTGTGAACAGGCCCTGGTTCGCCAAAATAAATTTTTGAAAGTTGAAGTATTCCGTTTTTTATTTTTTTACTTTTTATTTCGCCGTTCTACTTACTCAAATCAACTATGAGAATACATAATCAGTTTACAGCATTTTTTATGTACATTGCAATAAAAATATTGTAAAAGCTGTAAAATTTATAAGAAGAAAAATCAAATTTTTCATTTAAACTAGGTAGTATTTTTTTAGTGAAACTAATATGAAATTTCATTTTAGTACCTCAGGGACCCCTGAATATAAACTGATTTGGACCCAACTTTTTTTCAAGTACACTAGGTCATAAATTTTTTTAAAACCAATATAAAATTTCGTTTTACCACCTTTAGACACCCCTAAATATAAATTTTATTTAAATTTATCGATTTTTTTACCCCTAAAATTTTCCCGATTTTGAAGACGTTCTCGGAATATCTGATTGAAACGGCAATAATTCAAAAAAACGGCTAGAATGATTTTAACGTTAAAAAAACCATTTGAAAAAAGAAGAACGTAGCTTTTTAACGACTTGTGTACCATAAAAATATATAAAAGATTTCTGTAAGAAAATGCACAAAATAAGAAAATTATTTGTCAAAAATTAACCTAGGGTTTTTTTAATGGAAATAATAGTCTGACCTTAATGTTTGACACAGTTATAAAATGCACTTGGCAATTTCTTTAAAAAGAATTATCAACCATGAAAATCGGTCTCCTAAGTTTCGAGAAGAAAATTATGCTAGAGCTTGCACACAAGGAATGTCAGTCAAGCGATCGTCCAAATTATAAGTCAAAAAATTAATTTCCACCTATTTCCGAGAAAGTCGGTATTTAAAGGTTTTATAACGCTAGAATCACCAATCCAAATTTTGAATATTTTCTGACCTACTTTGCTTACAGAATGTTTGTTAAAATGTGCAAAAAAAAAGCAGTATTTTGTTTATTTATCTTTTTAAATCACACCAAATTTGTAATCGTAGAACATTTTAGTTTTATGTTAACCAACAATGAAATTATTACAAAAAAAAATAATCGTTTTTTAGTCTATAAATAACGATTTTTGCTCGTTTAATTAAATTTATTTTATTCTTGTTACAGCATGTAATGTTAGCTAATTTGGGTAAGTGTTTAAAAACAATGTTTCACGTGATACAATTAACTAATTTTACGATTTTAAATTAGAATTATTATTTTTTTGTATTTCTGTTCCATTTAACACAGTATATTAAAAATGGCATGGTGATTATGAACTGGAATTAGGCGGGGTGGATCGAGACGTGGGAGGGTGGCTTACCTGGAGGCACTGCTCACCCCATCCATCACTTCAACGGCTTCTCTTGTCAAACATCTCATTTCCCGGCTTTTCAAAAAAACTTACGATATGCCTTTATAATCGTGATGACGGGGGTTTTGCTTTGACACTTCCAGAATACACCTGGGATGTGTCACAACATTGAAACTTAAGAAGGACTTGAACATTCCGGGTTTCTTAACTTGTCCAATTTGGAGGATTGTTCATCAAAAACCTTTTTGTTAATTTTCGATATTACAACAGATATAATAACCCGTATTTGTTTAGTGGTCTTAATTGACAATATTTTGTGTGGTGTTTAGTGACGGTTAGCCAATGATTATTTGGAGATCGTGAGGTGAGGTCTGGTGTGACATAGGTTTTAGAAAAACATTTTCTTTATCATGCCAACGTTTCGATCTTTATTAAGATCATCTTCAGGGCTCAAAGTGATTGTTTTCCGTGTAGATGTGTCATTCTTGTGTGTCGTGTTGAGAGTGGGGATTCTATGAACAGATTTCAACTACAAAGGGCACTCTCAACATGACACACAAAAATGATGCCCGGAAGATGATCTCAATAAAGATTGAAACGTGGCATGATAAAACAACGCTTTTCTAAAACCCACGTCACACCAGACCGCATCTCACGATTTCTGAATAATTATCGATTAACGGTCACTAATCACCACACATTAATTTCATTGTTTTTGTCTGGATTTTTAATTCAAAACTTACATTTTGCCAATGTTTTACAGTACCGTACTTTCAGATGTTAGCAGAATTTTAGCGGTTTTTATGGATGACCCATCTTAATTTCTCCCATTCTCTTTCTCTTTCTTTCCTCACAATCTCCAAATAATCATTGACAATATTATTCGGAAATCGTGAGATGCGATCTGGTGTGATGTACGTTTCAGAAAAACATTTTCTTTATCGTGCCAACGTTTCGATCTGTATTGAGATCATCTTCAGGACCTGGGATTTACATACGTTGTTTAAAATCAACAATTAAATATATGATGTGGAAAAAGTGAATTTATACAATGCAAAAAAAAATTTTTATATTCAATCAAAGTATTTCTACTCACTCAAAGTGTTTTTTTCTGCGTACTTTGAATACTAAATAAAGAACTCCTAAGAAATACTTTGATTTGATATAAAAAAAATTTTTTTTTTCATTGTATACATTCCCTTTTTTCCACATCCTATATGTATTTGTTAAATGTAAACTAAATGTAAATCCCAGGCCCTGAAGATGATCTCAATAAAGATTGAAACGTTGGCACGATAAAGAAAATGTTTTTCTGAAATGTACGTCACACCAGACTGCACCTCACTATCTCCAATAAAACAAGAATTCAGGATTTGAACGAATATATCGATATATTTCAACGAATATATTGATATATTTCAAGTATTTATACTTAAGGATATCGATATATGATGTATCAGTGTAGTATGGACCACATATTGACAATATTATTTATTATTTTTATCTAAGATTTTGGTTGAGATGAAAAATTAGTGCCACGAGGTGGATTCGAACCCACGACTTCGGCTCAATACGCCGTTGTTCTAACCGCTTGAGATATCGTGTCTTCGATCCTCTCGGACACGAACTCTATCTCAACCTACAACCGTTCGAATTTTTTGAAAATGGCAAAAAGAGGGAAAATTTGAATCTAAATCATGATAGCTCAAATTGGTGTCCACTCCTCATCTGAGCCTACAACCTTTTAAATTTTATTCCCCTCTTTTTGCCATTTTCAAATGTCGCGTAATCAGGATTCGATAGAAAAAAGAAAAACAGGACTGGCTGAATAAGACACCCATTTCTGATGATGTTGAAAATGGCGAAATACCAAAACGCTATGACAGATAAAAGTAAGCTAGTAAAGGCGGACTAGGATGATCCGAAACGATCGAACCACAACTTCATAACTCAACAGGTCTCACCGAAAATATCTGACAATTGAACAAAAATGAAAGACTGGCAGATTAGCACAAAACGACTGAATATGGCGAAATATAGAAATTCGCCCGACAGGCCGAGACAAATCGGAAACGACCAAATTACATCAGCCCGCAAGCCTCAAGTCGAAAAAAATTATAGTGGATTTCAACAGACAGTTATCGTAGGACGTGAAATTAAGTAATTAAAAAATGGACAAAGCCTTAGAGACAATGAACAATTAAAAGAAAAAACCACCTGATAAACAGACGAACCGTTCTATCAATAAATTAACAATTCAAATTATAAAGACATGGAAATAAATGCAAATGGTCTATGTTACACTTTAAATTTTAAAATCCCAGTTGACAGTTGATTACACTGAAAACGTTGACAGAAATTAGCATATTAGCTGTGTCAGTTATACGGCAGTTTACCGCAATGATCAAAATAGACTGAAAACTGAACTGACCCACAGCTTAAGTAAGTTTATAGTATGAAAATAAAGGCATGTAAGCTCAATAAAGGCAAATTTTAAACTAAGGTCACACCTTGCATGTTAAAACCCTAGTAGGTTAATTTTAGCTGTGGCAGTTTACTGCAATAACTAAACGGATTGAAACAGGCTTTTAATTACATAATTTTATTATAAGCATATCGTATACAGTTTGGCAGTTTAATTAAACCTGAATTTGGATCATACAGGCACGTCGTCAATGTTTGTACTTTAAATCAAGATTTGTAAGTCATCTTTTTTTTTTCCACAGTGCCACGAAATGAGATAAGTTGAAGCCAGTTTTATGTTCTGGAGTGGATATTGATTGAAACCGAATCCGACATCCGTTCCGGGTTGAACCCGTGTCAAACCGGCTGCACGTCGTCGTCGACTGTCAACCCTCACAGTCGCAAGACCTCGTAGAAGGGAGATGATACTGCATGGAAAACATGTTTCAGACGGGAAAAAGGGTATGTAATCATTTTCAATAAGAAAAAGGGGAAAAGAAATTCGAACCATAAGCGATGTTTTACCACATGATCCCGGACCGATTGTCCCACGCGAATATCCGCGTAAAATAAATTATTCTCGTTTTAAACACCAGAAAATTCAAACAAAAACAAATCACAAACTATTCACTTCGAAAAAAGGTTGTCGCAGTATATTAAAAAAAAATTCCAAACAAAAAGAGCTTATGAAAAATTCTTCAACAGGGCTTTGATAAAACAAAAGGGCTTTTATGTTATTAAAGTATGGGTAATTTAGGGAGCTAGCATACGTCGATTGCTTCATTTCAAATTTATGCCTTTCATGATAATGGCAACGTTAATGAAATGAATACTTCCCTTGGATATTGTGCTTATTTTTGACCATAATGAATGCAAACCTGTTTTAAAACATAGACTGCCCATAACAATACCGACCACGGTGATTTTTGCACGAAAAAATGGCCTACTTTGTAAATGCGTGTGTTTCACAGCTTTTCAAGACACAGACCTGTGGATCCACAGAGATTTTTGCCCAAATCGCGAATAACTCGAAAAGGTTGAAAAATCGGGCAAAGTGGAAGGTGACAAATTGAAAACTTATTAAAATTACAATCGAATGCTACAGGGCGCTTCAGGACGATTTCCTGGCTCCACAGCTCAATTCAAAGTTTTCGTAAAAAGTGCAAAAATTAACATGCTCCCTAATTTTTGAATTTACTGATGAATGACTGAAGCTAGGAAAACATTAAAAAAAAAGCCATCTTGTTCAGCGTAAAATTTTCTAAAAATTGAGATCCAGGTCTGTGACTTACAAGGATGAGAAAATATGCGTTTTCAAAGATGGCCATTTTTTCGTGCAAAAACAATATTTTTAGTATTTATTCAGGAAGGTACAGACCTTCCTAATAAACGATAAATAATTCGATTATTAACTGGTATAAAAGTATGTTTTATGTATTGGTTGTAGATTGGAAAAACCGGTCTTTTTAAGGATCGGATAAAAATTGCTCACTCAGTGAAATGAACAAGCATTTTCAGCATAAGAATTTTCAATTTTTAGATCAAATATAACCATTTTTTGGGTTTCTAGGTTGAATAAAATTTTCAAACATTTTTTTAGCTGATTTCGGCAGGGGCAATTTTTTTTCTCGTTCGACTTAAAAATCCATCATTCCTTCAGATTTGATTCAAATACAATTTTATGACAACCGTTGGAAAGCTGGACTGTTCTACGCTTAAGTAAACAACGTTTATATTTTATGCCATTATTCATAAGTGGGGGAAAAAACCAGCACAAACCTTTCTTATAAATTTTCATCAATAAAACACTAAAACGAAATACAGTAATCATCTGCAAACCTGAATGGCAATCCATTGGTATTCAAAAGGGAAATATCATTAATGTATAATATAAAGAGTAGGGGATATAAGTCAGATCCTTGAGGAACGCCACAATCTCACTGTTTCAGAAATACTAACAACATTATTAGTTAATTAATTCGTTCAAGTTTTCTGTAGATTATGTATGGCAACCATTAGAAATTCAAAAATAAAGAGAAAAGCCGTAATCTTATGAGGTTACGACAACGGTATTAATGAAAGTATGATGAAACAGACGATTTTTTTTTAAACCTGCGACACGGAAGTGATTCAGGAGCGGGTTTTTGAAGGGGAAAGGCCTGTGGTGGATCGTGACTCGCGGCTTGGGACGGGCCAAATAGGCAAATCGTGTCTCCACCGGTTCAGGGTTCAACCTGATCGAGTTGGCCGACGCGATAAGTACCCCGTAACAAAGAACCGGTGAAAACCCGGGTCCTTTCACTTCGAGGACAACGGCCCCGGGGCTGTACGAAACTGCATTTGCAGTCCGTCATACGGAAAAAAGTCAAGGTAAAGCCCAAAGGAACGTAGGAAGAAAAGCAGATGGTATAGTCGACCAAAGAGCAATTATGTACACACAAAGAAACCCTTGGAATTATTCATGAATATCCTTTTGAACCTGAAATGTTTTATCTCCAGGTATTTTTACCTACTGATAAAACATTTCTTTCCACGATTTAACTTCTGGACTTTTCGAATGGAGACGAACTTAAATGGCTTGTACGGTGATGAAGATGAATACATTTTTAGCACGCCAGGCCATAAAATTCATCCCTTCCGTATGTTAATGTGACGTCTTCCAAGACGATAGTTAATGTCTGAAAAAAATCTTCTAATAGTGCTCTCTTGTCCTGTTTCGGCTATATTATTGTCACCATAAAGTTATGATGTTTCAATTAGACATATTTTTTATGCAGCTTGTGGGAGTCAGTAATACTACTACTGCCAATAGTAGTAGTAGTAGTACGACTAGTATTTTAGTTGTAGTAGCAATAAAAGACGTTCCTTCAAGGCCAATATACGAAATTGAAGATGCCGTACCGCCTTCAGAACTCAACCGGCATACCTGTAAAATAGTATTGTCCTAGTTGAATTGCCCACCTATTGTATTTTCACGGATGGCAGTAAAACCGGTAATTCTTTGAGGATGTGTTACTGACACATATGACACCAAAAAGGTAAAATTAGTAGTTTCACAGTGGTTGGAATAGTAAAACATATTTCATATGTAACTTGTGGGTATTGGTGAAGAGTTAGTAGTTACTATTAGTAATAGTAGTTGTAGTAGCAACGGTAGTGTTAACAGCAGTAGGAGGAGTCGTAATAGTAATACTAGTGTCATGCAGCGGTAGTCGTAGAAGTAATGGGAATTGTAACAGTAGTAACAGCAGTAATAGTGGCTGTAATGGGAATGGTAACAGCGGTAGTAGTAGAAGTAATAAGAATAGTAACAGTAGTAACAGCGGTAATAGTGGCTGTAATGGGAATAGTAACAGTAGTAACAGCGGTAGTAGTAGAGGTAATGGGAATAGTAACAGTAGTAACAGCGGTAGTAGTGGTTGTAATGGGAATAGTAACAGTAGTAATAGCGGTAGTAGTGGCAGTAATGGGAATAGTAACAGCGGTGGTAGTAGAAGTAATGGGAATAGTAACAGTAGAAATAGCGGTAGTAGTAGAAGTAGCCCTAGTAGTCGCAATACTGTCAATAGTAACAAGGCGTCAGATCCTAGGCCAATAGACTCTGCGGCCGGGGATTCGATCCCTACCATCGATTTTCCGACTTTTTAACAGACACATGACCGCAACGACAAAAAAAAAAAAAAAAAAAAAAAAACTATTCACGACACTCATCAATAGAAAGAACCAGGCCAGTACGAATCTCGAAGACCACGAATTCTTCAGTGAAAGAACACTGAGGCCCCACAATGAAACTAGGTAGTAGGTATAACTAGGAAAATAAGCGCGGGTGCCCCGGAGGATTCCACCTCCGACTCCTGGAAATTCATCTCCAAGGGGAAAAAACAATAGTAACAGGAGAAGCAACAGTAGCAGTAGTATTAGTAGTACCAGGAGGTAGTATCAAAGGCGAGATTAGTAGTACAAGTTATGACAGAGTGTATTTATTAGGGTGAAGGGGGGGTGATGGTGAAATAGCATCCCATCGCCCCTCGAGCTCTGTACGTGACGGGTCGATGGCGGAATATTTATAAAAATACCCCATCGACCCCAATTAGATTAATTTGTTATTGTATGCATGCCGATGGAGTTATATTGAGTACTCCATCTACTAAATAGAATGAATGCAATGTACGTAGGTGTGTTGATATATTTCGGATACGGTCGGGGCTGAAATGACCAAGCTGTCGGATGCCCCTAAAAAAGTTTTGTAGGCAACAGTCTTATTCGATTAAGTTTAGTTCGTAGTAGGTCTAACGAAGATATTTTTTTTCCTAACACAAATTCATTACATCATGATGTTCCAGAAGACGAAAATAGGGTTGGGGTCCCAATTGAACCAAGTCATTAAGCCTAAAAAGTAATCAATTAAGGAAGAAAGGACAATTTTACTATAATTAGCAGTAAATTTATGATTATAACCCATTATTTCCCAGGTGACCTGTTCACTGAAGTATTTTTTGGATTCTAAAGAAAGCCAGCACAGCGAAATTCGCGTGAAACGTAATTTAAATTAGTACAGAGAGTTCATTCGATGTAAGTTTTGATTGCGTGTGGTCATCGATAAAGTGGAAGACCAAATGGACTCGTTCCACATCCAACAATATGGTGAAATCCGGGCTAGTAGTGAACACCGACGGAAGTATTCATCTAAAAGGCCGTTTTGTTGGAAAATACGAACAGCAATTGTGGCAGTTTCGGTCCCGTTATGCAATAAAAAGCACAAGTAAATAAAAATAAAAAATAACGAGAGTATTAAAGAAATTAGATTTATTCACCAATTTTCCGATAGAGTCACTCAGGAAAAACCGGGATTTATTTAACGTTTACAAAGTCTTTAGCAGGAGACCGGGGTGGCGAGTGGTTAGGATGACCGCCACGTATTTGCCATGGTAGCGGTTCTGGGTACGAAAGCCGGCAGAGCTCATGGTATTTTTAATTGATAATGGTATGAAAAATGTATTGTAAAGTGGTTTTACACCGCGTTAAACCTTCCAGCATGACAGAAATTTCTTTACTTGCTTACTGTTACAAGACTTAGAAATATAAATTAACGGGAAGAATATTTAAAACTTTGGTCCTCCGGGCCGGATGGGTACATAGAGACTATTGTCATGGGTTTTGGTACACATCTGTCTCTCAGGCCAAGAATTGTATATTCCATTCCACGTTGTGTTTCGCTTCTAATTGAGTTCCCGAATACACACAGCAAAAGCACACAAATCCTGGCTTACACGCGCACAATCCTTCGGGTGTTATGAAGAAAAAAACTGATTGCATTTCAAATGGCTAGCGATAAGAAGCAACGACTTCAGTGTTATCCCAGGTCGTTAAACATCCCCAGTTCTGATTAAATTCAGCAGAGAGAAGATGGTAACATCTGTCCATCCTGGATTTGAGAACCGCTCTTATGATTCGCTTGGTTTTTTGACTAGCCGAATAGTAGTTGGATATTGATAATTTATTTACTTAAAGTTTTGCTCTTCCGCCTAATCATAATAAGTCATCGCGTCCGGTAGTGTCAGCATCCCTTATCACGGGCGTAAACAGAAAAGATACATTATCAAGTGATGAGCATGCACGTTTCTCACATAAAAGCAACTTCCCCTCAGTTCTTTTCTCATTTTAATTATTTATTTGAAAGAGATTATTTCTGAGAAACTGTAATGGAATAAAAACGATTCAGACCTAAAAGTATATAAATTATTCCATTACTAATGAAAGGAAATTTGTTTTTCTCAACTATTCTCGTTTTCAGTTGATTAGTGTCCCGTGTTTTGCCAAAGAATAAGGATAAATTACTTTTGCCGTAGCATCCTTTATGAGGATCGTTCCGTAATTGGAGCTTAATTTTTTTCACTCTTATAACTAGGTTATTTCATGTGATCACAAAAGGACTGTGTAATCCCTCAACTTCGTTACAAGATCAACCAATCATAGAGAAACATAAAAGGCCAACAGGCTTCTGAAAAATTAAGCTAATGTGATCTACCCTCTGCAGAAAATTAAAATCCGTCGGACTATCAAAGAAAATAATTCTTTTTTCCGCATTTATAATTGGTTTTTGCTTTATTTTTTACAAATAAGCATATTTCAACAAGGGAAAAATCTACAGAAGAGGAAATAAAAGTAACTTAAAGAAATCTAATAAAGTTTGATTAGGTTGATGTGGCCGGAAAGTTCCACGCAGGAAAATCATATTTTGTCTCAAGGTCCAAATCATATTCATGCAAAGAACCCCAACAAACAAGGGAAACCTGTTTGGGCTTTAATGACCTAATGATTAAAAAGCCGGTGATTACATGCTCGAACCTGGAAGTGAAAGGTACTTGCAAAATCTAAGAGTGAAAAAGCAAAAAAAATTTAAATAATTTCAATATTTACACCTTGAACATGTAGATAATTAAGTTATTTTGTCAACAAACAGCTGCAAAATTTATTAAATTTTTCCCTTATTAAAGCTGATCGTGTACTGCCCCGATTTTTCCGGCTAGAAATCAAATAGGTTAAATATTAAATGAAATTTTTAAAAAATCTCAAACCGTAAATTTCATTGTATTTTACGACGAGGGCGGAAAAGCCTAGATCCATTATAGATAAGATTTAACCAAGGAGGCGAAGGTTGAAAGGGAAATGTGTAAGTTTTCAATTAAGTTCCGTACCGCATTGAGTACGATCGGAAATTTCGACCCGATTGTCTAAACAGTTCACTTGTAATTAAATTAAGCCTGGATAAGTAAATGCCGTAGGCTGTGCGTCATTTTGAAAAGAATAACACAGAAGGCGGTTTTTTGGATGTAAATTGTCAAATAAATGAATTAAGCAGACGGTTTGATGTTTAGTTAAAAGAGAGAAATATTCTATATATAAATTTCAATTAAATATACTATTTAAAATAAAAGCTAAAAAAAGGCTGTTTGTGTTTAAGGTTTTAGGGGTTAACCTTACATTCTTAACTAGGGTTAAAGCGATAAACTTACAAGGCTGCGAAAACGTATGTCATGGCTTTACCTGAAAAAACAAAAGAAAAATTATTAATAATAATGGTACAATATCATATTTTTTGTAAATAGATACAAAGGTTAGTAATAGATTATCAAATTCAAATTCATTGCGTTTTAAGTCAAAAAGATGTAAAGCACAACTAAACATCTTAACATTGAATTTCAGACATATAAAACTTTCTTTTATGTTTGTGTAAACTATTTGTTATAAAAAGATGATATCCACTTCACTTCCATTTTAAACTTCCTCTATTTCCCTTTCTGTTGAATGTCTTTCTTTCTTTCTCTCTCCTTTTCTTTGCATTTCCCTCCCTTCCCTCTCGTTTTTCTCCATGTCTTTCTCTCCTCACCTACTCTCTCTTTCTCACTCTCTCTCTCTGTCTCTCTCTCTCTTTCCCCTCACTCTCTTCGTCTTTCTCCCTGCCTTTCTCTCTCAAAGTTTTCCCTCTTTCCTTCTCTCTCAACGCTTTTTTCTTTATTTGGCTCTCAGCCTGTTTCTCTCTTTATCTCTCTCTCTCTCTCTCTCTCTCTCTCTCTCTCTCCCGGCCTTTCTCTCTCACTCTCTCTCTCTCTTTTTCTCTCAAGCACTCACTCTCTCTCTCTATCTTTGTCTTTCGCCCTACCTTTCTGTTTCTCCAAGTTTTCTCTCTCTGTCTTTTTCGCTCTCTTTTTCTTTCTCTGCCTCTCTCTCTCTCTCTCTCTCTCTCTCTCTCTCTCTCTCTCTCTCTCTCTCTCTGTCTCTCACACACTCTCTCTTTCTCCCTCTGACTGTCAACTGTCTCTCATTCTCTCACCCCCTCTCTTACTCCAATTTCTCCTCCTTTCTTTCTTACCTTCTCTCTCTGCTTTTTTCTCTTTTTCCCGCCCTGTCTGTCTCTCTTTATATCTCTGACACACACACACTCTCTTTTTCTCTGTCTGTCATCTGTCTCTCATTCTTTCACTCTCTCAATTACCTATCTCCCTCATTTTCTTTTCTACTCTATCTCGCTCTCTTTCACTTCCTCTTCTTCTCTTCTTCGTTCTTTTTATTTATCAAACGAATATCTCTCTTCCTTTACTCACCTCACCCTCACTCTCCCACCTTTTTTTTTTAAATTGTTTTATTAACCCAATTTTTCTCCTTTTCACTTACTCACTCACTCAGGCATTCTTGCTTTTTTTTGATCACCCTCTCTATCTATTTTTGACGAAGTTTACATATTGTAAAATGGATGCACTATGATATGTGCTTTGTAATTAAGCACGGTATACAGGTGGTATGTACTATGGATGAATCAATCAAGAGTGATTAACATTGGATCGGGGGGAAACAGGAGCTATTGTCCAAATATGTTGCCGGTTCAATCGAAATTGCGGGTATGGTACGCTGCACGCCCCACCCACACGTATTAATGAAAACTGATTTCTGCCGGAAATATCTTTTTCTTCCACCGTGCCAATTGGAACGCTAATAAAACCGCTTTCTCATTCCTCCGGTTTGATTCATTTCCTTTGGAAGGAGGCCGGGGAAAAGGCAAGGCCGAGTATTGTCGAGGGGACGGGACCTGTCTTTGCCGAATACATCCTACTCACTTGAAATCCGACCAGCTAAATTTGGACACTTCTGCCCTTTGACGTTCGCTTTCGGACGATATCACCTTGAATATTGTTTCATGGTGCAAAAATGTTAGCGTAGTACAAACAGTTTTTCACACTCTCATTCTCTCTCTCTTTCTCTCTCTCTCTCTCTCTCTCTCTCTCTCTCTCTCACACACACACACACACACACACACACACACACACACACACACACACTCCCTTTTCTCTCTCTTCAAATGACCCAGAGGACGAGGACTATTGTTTTTTAATATTTATTTATACTAGAAGAGAAAATGTAGTATCCAAATAAATCACAACACTTTAACCAAAGACACGACAGGAAAGAGAGAAGAGAGAGAGAGAGAGAGAGAGAGAGAGAGAGAGAGAGAGAGAGAGAGAGAGTGGGTGAGTGATAGAGAGAGTACAAGAAAGCGAGACAGTTGATAGGCAGAGGGGAGAAAAGAGAGAGGGGGAGAGACATAAAGAGAGAAAGAGAGACAGTCGACAGACAGAACAAATGGTAATGAGTTTGTTTGTATGGAACGTGTGAAATATTCTTGAAAAAATGGTACCAAAAAATTGTAAACGCTGAAGATGGAAATTAGCCCGAAATATCCAAATATAAATTTCAATAGAAAATCCACGTTATTGCTTTCACCCTCAAAAAAAAAAAAAAAAAAAAAAAAAAAAGTTTACCATCTAGTTTAGTTTTGTGATAAACCTGTTTTTTCCCCCAAAACCAGGGGATAATTTAACATTTTGTACGTTTGTATTCAATTGTAAACATTTTATGCAACTGCTACGTGACATTGTGTCCAGCTGATTACAATTGACCCTCGAATTCAACGTGTTTAAAAAAATCGTCCTGGGTTTGCCTCGTTGTTTACAAATAAATTGTTTCAGTTCGAATTTTATCGCAGCGTTAATAATAATTGAAGACAACGTTTGAAATAAACCCATTAAAAAAAAATCACGCAATTACCGGGTTCTAAATCGGGGGATTACAAGATTAATTACTCTCTCAATGAAGTATTTATACTGAGCAATCTCTAGTATAGTGTTAATAAATGTGGATCAATGTGGTTATATTATTTAATATAAAACCAAACTTTTTAAGACAAAAGAAAACGAGAAAAATGTGAGAATCGGTTAGATATTCGTCCAACTCTTTTTACCTTTGGGTATGTAGAGGGAATGTCTCGTTCTCGGGTTCCTCGTCACGCATCCCACCCGCTGCAGAGCGTCCATCGCTCACCCGATCATACCTGGGAAGAAAACACCATGGCGTGATCCCAATTTCTTGACTCCTTCTTTCACAGTTCAACTTCCTATACGCGGATTGGCAAAGATCAAGATTGGCCGATTTACCATTGTGGCGTTGCCGATATATGGTCGCCGCGGGTTTTTGACAATTTAGTCTATATAAATAAGTTTTGTGATTATTTAAGACATAAGAAATCACCATAAAAATTCTTTTTTTCATCCAGAATGGCGGGGGTTCCACTGAGTTTATAGGAGGATTTAGTTTTAACTGACTTTCAAGTATATTTCGTATGATTACAAATCTCACAAAAGAATCATTTTTCCTTTAAAATGTGTCCTCTTTTCTTTTTACCGTATGCAAACAGTTTCTACTTACAGGAACAGCCATACAGAAAAAAGTATTATTTATAAAAAATTTGAAGCACGAAATAATTGGTCAAAATGGCAGATTGGATTAAATTTCAAAATTTTAACTGCTGAAGGTCTTTCTTTGGTTTGTATATTAAAGAAGATTAATGTAATTATAGCTTAGTTCCGTCAAATTAACCTTTATTACTTCAAATTAACTACTTTTAACTGCAAATTACCCTTTTTTTTAAGCAGTAAAAAAACTTATGTGATGGTACGAAATGTGAAAATTTTGAAGTAAATTTCCTGCATTTGATGAAAAAATATATGTAAAAAATTAGAGTGTTAGAAGGCCACATGAAAATTAATTAACTTTAAAAGAAGTCATTTGTTTTTTAAGGGGTTTTTTCCGTCTAATTAACTTTTTCTAACTGCAATTATTCCTTTTTTTTAATCAGTAAAAAAAGCAATGGCATGAAATGTGAAAAATTTTAAGTAAATTTCCCGCTTTTGAAGAAAAATTATGTGTAAAAAATTGGAGTGTTAGAAGGCCGCATGAGAATTAATTTAATTTAAAAGAAGTTATTCGTTTTTAAGGGTTTTTTCCGTCAAATTAACCCTTTTTAACTTTGAATTAAGTATTTTGAACTTCAAATTAATCCTTCTTTTTTTTCAAAGAAAATGGCACGAAAAATCTTAAGTACATTTTCTGCATTTGATGAAAAATTATGTGTAAAAAATTGGAGTGTTAGAAGGCCACATGAAAATTAATTAAGTTTAAAAGAAGTCATTCGTTTTTAAGTGTTTTTTTTCCGTCAAATTAACTTTTTATAACTGCAATTATTCCTTTTTTTTTAATCAGTAAAAAAAAGAAATGGCATGAAATGTGAAAAATTTTAAGTAAATTTCCCGCATTTGAAGAAAAATTATGTGTAAAAAATTGGAGTGTTAGAACGCCGCATGAGAATTAATTTAATTTAGAAGAAGTTATTCGTTTTTAAGTGTTTTTTTCCGTCAAATTAACCCTTTTTAACTTTAAATTAAATATTTTGAATTTCAAATTATTCCTTTTTTTTTCAAAGAAAATGGCACGAAAAATTTCAAGTAAATTTCCTGCATCTTAAGAAAAATGATGTGTAGAAAATAGGAGTGTTAGAACGCCGCATGAGAATTAATTTAATTTAAAAGAAGTTATTCGTTTTTAAGTGTTTTTTTCCGTCAAATTAACCCTTTTTAACTTTAAATTAAGTATTTTGAACATCAAATTATTCCTCTTTTTTTTCAAAGAAAATGGCACGAAAAATCTTAAGTAAATTTTCTGCATTTGATGAAAAATTATGTGTAAAAAATTGGAGTGGTAGAAGGCCACATGAAAATTAATTTAATTTAAAAGAAATCATTCGTTTTTAAGGGGTGTTTTCCGTCAAATTAACCCTTTTTAACTTTAAATTAAGCATTTTTAACTTCAAATTATTCTTTTTTTTTCAAGCAGTAAAAACAAAATTATGTGTAAAATATTTGGCATGTTATGGGATCATATGAAAATTAATTAAGTTTAAAAGAAGTAATTCGTTATTATGGCTTTTTCCGTAAAATTCACCCTTTTTTAATTTTAAATTAACCATTTGTAACTTAAAATTATTCCTTTTTTTAAAGCAGTAAATGTGGCATGAAATGTGAACAATTTTAAGTAAATTTCCTACATTTCAAGAAAAGTTGTGTACAGTAATTGGTATGTTAGAAGACTAACAAATTAAATAAGTTTTAAAAAAAAGCTAACCGTTTTTATGGGTTTTTTCCGTCGAATTAACCCGTATTAACTTCAAATAAACCTTTTTTAATTCCAAATAAACCTTTCTTTAAAGCATTTTGTTAAATATTTAATATAACTTTTTATTGTACTTGTAATGAATTTTCACATTGGAGGGTTTGAAAATCATACGAAAATTAAATAATTTTAAAAGAAGAGCCAGGTTTTATGGCTTTTTCCGTTAAATTAACCCTTTCTAAATTCAAATTAAACTTTTTAAATTTCAAATAAACCCTTTCTTTAAAGCTTTTTTTAAGTATTTAATAAGACTTTTGATTGTAATTATAATGACTTTTCATACGGTCTTCTAAGAGCCCAATTATTTTATATTGAAAAAAAAAATCACAAATATACATGCTTATTTTTCATTATAATTTTTTTCATGATTTGTTTTAAGAAAAGACTAATTAAAAATTAAGAAGGATTAATTTGAAGATAAAAAGGGTTCATTTAAAATAGGCATAAAGGTAACATTACATATTCTTAATATTAAATGTATCAAATATTTTGCTGCTTACGGTTATTAACAATTTCAAATGAAAGACCAGGATGGAACTTTTTGTTCAACAATTTTTTTATTAATTGTGTGGCTGATATTGCGATATTTGGATTGTGTTATTTTTGAAAAATCAAACTTTTTGTAGTCTGTTTTGAAATGGTTTTTGATATTTGTTACAAAACCATTTGAAAAAACAAAATTAATTTAATTTTACTTTTTGTAAAAATTTAAAAAATCCCTGCAATGAGTGAGATGGTTTAAAGTAAAGCTTATGCTAAACAAATCTTGTTTGATTTTTTTCTCAATTTTGAGAAGTTTTGGAAAAGACCAAAGTAGTCAATAGTAAGTTGACATTCTGAATATAAATTACATATTTCTTGGGAATGTTTCGAATTTAAAGAAAAACAGTTGTTACGATTTTTTTTGCATCCTCTCGACATAATGTTGGATTTAGATCCAAATAAATTGATTAGAACGATTGCAAATTACGCTTTCATGCTAATGCTTATGAATTGATTATGTTATTTAGCCTTTTCTTTGCCTTAAATTTTTTTTATGTGTTAGTTAAACTTTGCCACCATTTCGGTTGTCAAAGATAAACCGCGCAGTTGTTGACATGATAAATCAATGCGCACCCATTGCGGCAAAACCCGTTGTTTAATGGATCCGACGATGTCAGAGGGCATTCGTTCCAAAGGGAATTTATTAAATTCTCTCCGCCTTTATTATCACTAATTAAAACCCGCCTTATGAAAACGGAGATGTTTTATTGCGTATCGCAGGGGAAAACGAGTACGCCTAAGGCTGGATAAATAATCAACTTTGGAATAAGAAGGTAATAAACTGTTTCAATTTAAACTTCTCTTACAATAGGTAGGTAAAAATCCCAATGTTAAATAGAAAAAAAAATGTGACCCGGGTTGATATTTATTTTAGCACAGAAACAGTAAGGTGTTTTCTTTTGAGAAGAGGAAAGCCCTCTTTTTCCCAGGGTGTCCCGTAATTGAACCGCATTCCTTTTTTTCCCTCTGCGCTTGGACAAACATCGGGGAGTGAAAAACAAAGTCGCCCAAGTTCTAAGGCTTTGGCACACCCGGCAAAACCCGTGTTGTCATTAATTATGACTTCCTACTCCGAGTGCTCTCTCTACGACTGTGTTATTTGCACCAATCCAGACTTTATAAGACGATTTGTAAGCTTGCTTAATTATTAACGAACAAAATGGACGCCTTTGAGCCCGCCAGTTCTCAATGTTTGCTCTTCTAACTAAACGAATTTCGACTTCGACCTTATTAATCAGAGAAGCAGTGCTTTAATCTTATTCACCCATTAAAACAGCACACGTTACTTTAATGAAGGAATAAACACAATATCAGATCTTGAAGGCACAACATCGAAATATATAATGCTGTAAAGCGAATCTGACTAGGAGCCTGATAGTATTCGTTGATTGAATAATTGGTTGATTGAAAACTGACTTTTTTTTAATGACACTTAATACGGCATGTATACTATGCTTCAACAATCAAATGCTGCAGTTAAAAAACGAGGTTAGATACCTAGGGATGATCTTTGATAAGGTCTGACGTATAACCTCACCCGCAGCACATCATAACAAACGTATGTTGATCCGTTTGGAATAAAATTCATAGAGGTGGTCCCTAAAGGAACCCGCACAATTCTTGAAAATTGCATAAGAAACCGATGGGTCCGATGGTTTCAGAGATATATGTGTGTACGCGATTGTATTGATCTGTCTGGGATGAAATTCATAGGAGACCATCTAGAAACCAACACGCATAATGTCTGAAAATTTCATAAAAATTGGCCTCGTGGTTTCGGAGTTTTGCCGTTTACAAGACAACAGACAGACACGGAATCAAATTTGTTCACAAAATTCACTAATTTCGTGGTCCGCTTGACCAATTAATATATTACAATTAAGTAAGGTTTTTAGTTGAGATAAAAAAGTCAATGGCACGAGCGGGATTCGAACCCACGAACAACGCCGCTGCTCTTCCACTTGAGCTATCGTGACTTCGATTCACTCGGACACCAACTTCCCATCTCAACCCCACCTTTTGAATTTTCCCTCCTTTTTGCCATTTTTTTTTTTTTATTTTGTTCACAAATGTCTGAAACGGAAAACGCGAAAATTTCGATTTTGGAGGACAGAATGTTTTTCGATTTCCCGGCATGAATACAAAAGGCTTCCCTGCCTTCTGTAGTTCGGAAGCAAAAATAAATCATTAATGATCACTAGAAGGTCTCGAGGCACATCCTGGAGACTAAAACGGATAATGGCCCCATTGGCTATGTACGGCAGTAATATGAAATCTGGTGGACCGAAGCTTAGAAAGCATACAAGACAGTATGACAGGAACAATGAAACCCACAATTGGACGAGATACCCTGCTAAACCTACATCTACTGAAAATATTTGTACAAGAAGTAAGAAAAAGCTCATTTAGGGTCCAGAAACCATCAACTGGATAGGAGCTGGCTACTTCGGTACACATCAATAACACAAATTTTCGTAAATGGGGACTGACTTTATAACCCGGAAAACATACTCTACAACATCCTATAAAGTGTCTTCTATAAAGAAGACATGAGGAGGAAGTCAGATATATTACTAATGCAATGATATGGTATACAGGTGGCTCCCAAACATATAAAGGAACAGGTTCAGTCGTCTTCTGTACAAGTCCCAAATTTCAGCAACCAAACTAATTAGGGAAGTGCTCGATCTTTCAAGCTGAAATACACGTCATCAACGTTTGTGCCTTAGAAAATCTTAAGAGGTAACACTGACAACAAATTTCTCATAAGATCGGACAGCCAAGCAGTTTTTAAAAGATTACCACGTAAAAACATCACATCAAAATTAGTCAGTGAATGCATCCACAATCATCAAAACCTGGGTAAACCCAACAACCTGATGATATCTTGAGTATCAGGACACAAGGGAATTTTTGGGTAATGAAAAGCCAAACGCACTGATCAGAGGATGACCTGCATGACCATATATAACCTGAACCTATTCTTGGTATAACAAAATCAAACCTCCTCCATCACAGAAAAGACAAAAAGTGGATAAACTCTAGAGGTTCTACGCACAGGAAGCTTATACTAACACAACCCTCAAGACTATCAAAAACTCGCTGCTACAGTTACAGAAGGCTAAACTCAAAGGAGTGATAGGACTCTGAGAAAACATCTGCATAACATAGGCATATTCACTGATGACCCCATTTTTAGGTTATGAGAAGGAAGAAACAGCCACCCATCCATAAACATCATCGAAAAGACGCATCACATGGGGTTCACAGAAAATCTAGGGCAAAGAATTGTAGCAACGACAGTCAATGAAGTACTTTTTAGAAGTATCTAGTTCATTGCATTGAATTAAGGTAAATACAACAAGAAAGAAGACATGCTTGAGGACCTTGAGGAACCCCCACTTCCTACATCAACATCATCAGCATGCGCCATTAACATGGAAGGATTTAGTCAGGATATGCTGATATCACGACTCATTGGCGTTACAATTTCGTCAACAAATTCTTCTTGTCAAAGAAACGACGAGATGCGTCTGTCCTAAACTGTACAAATAATTTCATTGATCTAATTGTTTTTGTTGGCACATACTTTCTGTTGGTAAGCCTGATAGGGACCATCTGGCGTTGACAATTATAGATAGGGGTGGTTTAACACGGTTAATTGAATTACACGGCAATGTAATTTTGTTTATTGATTAATGATTATGCTTCATATTAACTTTTATTGTATTATTTATATATTATTATACTATACACCCTTTTATGCTCTGGAACATCCCCTGTATGAACTGTTCTAACCAAAATCAATTTCAAATTACGTGCTAAAATGTGTTAATTATTTAGCGTAGCAATCGTGGTTTTATCGGTGCAAACAATGATCTTAATTGAGTTTGTAAATCTTGAAATTTGGTCCGTTAGATCATCGTAGTGTTCAGACCAAACTACACGAGGCTCATCACCTCGCACAATTTTTGACCAATGACAATAATTATCGAAATTGTAAATTAATAGCACATTCAAGTCACTGCGGGTTGTCCAGGAACAGAGTAGTGTAAGCCACATGTTATAACACATATAGTAGGTATTTTGTATATCTCTGGAACCAAATTTTAAAGTAAGAACATTGCAACTACGGCGTCGACGGGTGGTATAGTCCCTTATCAGAGGCACACGAGGGTTAGGGCACCAATCCTGTCTGCATAGACGGGGGAGGGTGCGTTACCATCTGTTCAACGGGATAACAAAATGTTCCAAAATTCAGCCCCTGGTACAATGGGAATGGACTCGTAGTGGCGGGAACTTACAGAAGAGGCTGTCTTCTACCTGTGACCTTCGCATGAAACTTGAGTATGACCACTGTTATACACCCGGCCTCACGGTATACGACGGATCGGACGGCAGCACGTAGGTGTTGAGGACGCGATGATTGTGCTGGAAAGTCCCTTGAATGCGTGAGTAGTGGCGGATGAGAACGAGTAGTGAGTCGGTTGCTCCTACGCGAGTATGCTTTGCACGTAGGTGTAGGCTGATCTCGATAGGAGGCTTTACCCTGGGCGGTACTCCTCTAGGGGGTGGTTAGAAATTCCACTTTAAACGAAACCGCGGCCGGAGAGGATCGGAAGTTTCGACGCTAGGGAGCTCCAATACTCTGGGAGTCGCCTTCTCAATCTTGGGAGCGCGCGGGAGACCGGGCTGATGTATTTCAGCTTAGGTAGCATAAAACCCGCGCGCGGCATACGCTCTGATGCTCAATGCAGGCCCGGCCACTTGGAATGGACAAGAAGGGAGCGAGGTTGTCTTGGCGCTTCGGGGCTAAGCTGCCTCTATACCTGTCGTATGCGAGGTGCGTTAGCTCTCATCTTGAGAATCAAAACGTCCGATAAGGCCAAATAAGCTAGGTGCGAACGTTAAAGATCCTCAGAGTCCTTGTTAGGATGAGCGAGTATGCGGGAACCTCATATAAGAATATTGCCGAGAACAGCCATGTTTTGTTTTTTGATTTTTAACTGTTTTAACGCCTTAAACCAGAAGGTACTAAGGAGATTTTTTAATTTTTTTGACCCGCATGTGCTTTATTCACGAACCAAATATTTTCGAAAAGGCAGGTTTCCAATCAGAAACTAACAAATCACAGAAAACCGATGTTCAATAATTTGCATAAACAAAATGTAACACAGTTTTGTCATCTAAATTTACGAGTACGTTAATTGTATGTGTACAAAGCCTAAACGATTAAAGCAAAACCGAGCGAAGTAATATCAGCAACGTGCTACAAAGGTCCTTGTGCATGAAAACACTATTACCTATTATATTATTATTATGCTAAAATATTAATCTTTATTTGAATATTTTGTTTATGTAATTAGCATCAATTCCATTATGTTTAGTGGTATAATTGACCAAACTACTTCTTTCAATAAATTATTCTTTTTATGATGAATGAAAAAGTTATCATAACATTATAACTTTTTAGCCTCAATCAAGCCCTTACATAAAAAGAAAAATTAACATTAATGTTTGCCTAACCCTTATTTATTCAACTGGCACTCCCACCGTCTTTAAATTCCATTTTCTACTAATATTTGTAAAGAAAATAAAAAAATATATTATTCGCGGCGATATGGCCAAAACAGCCTCTGACATATCAGAGAAAATACTAGAAAAACCATTCAACAAATAAAATTGTAAGGAGAGCAGAATGGAAAGAATAGATTATTATTACAGGGTCAACCCAAAACTCTTCAAGCTCATGACATCAACTCAAAACTAGTGTGGAATTGCCTAAATATCATTAAAAAAACCCAGAGACCATTACCATAAATAATCTAACGCTGCAAGGTTCCAGGTCATGAGAAAATTTCAGAAGACGAGGAACAGACACGTTAGAGTACACATCATATACTGGGCAGGAGGCAAGCAAATAAGCAGATGACATGAAAATGGGAAATGGTTCAGAAATGGACTTATGATCACCACATAGCTTGGCCCCTTCGCAACCTTCTTTCAAGCCGACAGTTAATAGATTATTATTAAAGGATCAACCCAAAACTCTTCAAGCCCATGACATCAACTCAAAACTAGTGTGGAATTGCCTAAATATCATAAAAAACCAGAGAACATTACCATAAATAAGCTAACGCTGCAAAGTTCCAGGTCATGAGAAAATTTCAGAAGACGAGGAACAGACACGCTAGAGTACACATCATATACTGGGCAGGAGGCAAGCAAATAAACAGATGACATGAAGATGGGAAATGGTTCAGCAATGGATGTATGATCACCACATAGTCCTCAACTCTATCGTAACCTTTCAAGCCGACTTTAGATTATTATTAAAGGATCAACTCAAAACTTGTCTGATATTGCCTGAATACCTTAAAAAACCAGAACCTACGATTGGGTAGGTTCCACGTTAGCTGCAGACAACTAAAAACAGGCCCAAATTACTTTTCTGACATAAAGAAGAGCTACATTAATAAACTGAAATCTTGGGTTACTACAGAACACGACAATTACTGGGAACGTTTGCCAGGTATGAGACAGGCAAAAGACTACTCGCAATAGCAATCTAATAGGAGAAAAATGTAATCCTACTGGACATAAAGGAATTAGAAACCCAAACAGCTATGAACAGGACATGCTCCACTTTAAAAATAATGGGACTATCAACAGATAACCAACATCGATTATTTCTAGAAAAGACGACAAGCACATCCTACGCAACTGCTCCGTAATAGCTAGGAAAAACCTATAGTACCATTCCCTCAAAAGGATTTTCTACCTCATAAACGGCTTTGTATATTAATGCTTTGCTTGACGGTTTTTTATACTATTAACATTACGGTTTATTAAACCATTACATATAGTGGTCTGATTGACTAAATTACTTCTTTCAATTAATAAATATTTTTATGTAAGTTTTGGTTGAAATGAAAAAGTTAGTGTCTCGAGCGGGATCACCTTCGGCTCAATACGCCGCTGCTCCCTCGGAGTCACGATAGCTCAAGTGGTTAGAGCAGCGGCGTATTGAGCCGAAAGTCTTGGGTTCGAATCCCGCTCGTGACATTAAACTTTTTCATTTCAACCAAAACCTTACATAAAAATATTAATTACTGTTTATATTGATTAATCCTATATACAACAATGGACTCCAACCGTCTTTAAATTCCATCTTCTAGTATTACAGATTAATTTATAAATAATAAATTTTGGAAAGGAAGCTTTTCTAAAGGGAAAAGTTTTGTTAAACCCGAGAATTCCGAGGCCAGGTGAATTATTTTTTCTATTATTTTCGCATTTGTGACCAAAATTAAATCCTCCTGATTTGTCCGAGACACAAGACAAATATATTGTACAATATTACTAAACATTTGCTGCAAATAACCTGTTTTTTTTTTATAAACTATCGATCGAAAAATACTCAGAGGAACAATACCGCTGATTTTAAACTTGTTGAGTTTGTTCTAGTTTGCAGGGCTTTTGACACATGGGAATCAAACAAACATGAGTCATGTAGGATGTTTAAAGGAAAATAACTTTCATCAAACGGAATAAAACCATAAATCAACGGCCAAAAGGTTGAATTTAGTTAAACATTTAGAAATAGCCGACTTGTCGCCACTCCCTGCTTATAACCCATCCATAGCGACATCTAAGTATGGCTTTTTCTGCCCTTCGCATATTTTTTAAAAGTATTATGAACTTCCATGTTGTGAAACGTTTTCGCCTTCGAAACAGGAACAAAACTAATTAAATACTAGGCGATGGGTAAAAGTGAAACTGATGACTCGAAATTTTAAGGAGAAAAACTATATTTTTTACAAACCAACCACCATTGAGGTGTTTACGCCACAGTAATGTAAATTTTATTGTAATATCAACTATTCACAACCTAAATAAACCTCATTGATAGTCTTGACGTTCCAGGGTGGCTGTACATATCCAAAACTGTAACTGAAAAGATGCATGACAGCACTATGCTGATTATGTCATCTAACCCGTAAGCGGGTGACAGCTAAGAGCGAGACCAGGCGCATGTTCATCATTGTTAGAAAGGTTTATCTTTTCTTGACTGACCGAACCTACTACATTTCGATGATTTTATTGTTTTTGAAAGTATTTAAAAAAAAGTGCCTAAATTAAAGTTATTAACTGTATTGGTATTTTGTGTTCTAAGCAATAAAAATTGTCAATCTCTAGAAAACGGTAGAAAGAGAATGCGGTTTATGTGGTACAGTTTGATTCCATATTTTTTTTCGAATCAATATTCAGATTATGTCAGATGTTGGTTATCTGACCGGAGATAATTCAACTAATTCTGATGGAATAATTGACTGCGGTGAACGGCAAATCTAATTTTTTCCCCATTGCAAGGGAGAAGAGAACTGTTTTTAAAATTATTTTCAATTAATTAAGGTTTTGTTTGAGATAAAAAAATTGAGTGTCACAAGCGGGATTCGAACCCACGACCTTCGTCTAAATACGCCGCTGCTCTACCACTTGAGCTATCGTGACTTCGATCCACTCGGTCACTAACTTCCCATCTCAACCCCACTTTTTGAATTTTCCCCCTTTTTGCCATTTTTCAAATGTCGTGTAATCTATTTGATTCTCAGCGTCAAATGAAATGGCCACTGAGAGCTTTAGTGAAGATATATTTCATTTTGACTTATTAAAATCACTAGTTTTCAGATTTTAAATACATTTATTAGGTTTCGTGGTCCGCTTGACCAAATAAATTCTATTCAATTAATTAAGGTTTTGGTTGAGATAAAAAAGTGAGTGTCACAAGCGGGATTCGAACACACAACCTTCGGCTAAATACGCCCATGACACTTTTTTATCTCAACAAAAAACCTTAATTAATTAAAAAGAATTTATTTGGTCAAGCGGACCACGAAACCTAATAAATGTATTTAAAATCTTTTCTCACTCTCACTAACCCGCAAGGGATTCCAGCATTCGTGGGTTGAAGTGAAAAATCACACTTATGAATACAGCGGTTAACAACATAAACAATGCATATGTCAAAAAAGCAGACTCTCATCATTATATTTCATCGACTCCAATACAGTCGGTTTCTATCGGAAAAAATTATACATAATATTTTATTGATTGATTATTCTTATTATCTGCCTCTTAATTATTTGCCTAACAAGTTCTTATACATTGATGGGCATATTAAATAAATAAAAATAAATTCACTAATTTCGTGGTCCGCTTGACCAATTAATATATTACAATTAATTAAGGTTTTTAGTTGAGATAATAAAGTCAATGGCACGAGCGGGATTCGAACCCATGATCTTCGGCTTGATACGCCACTGCTCTATCACTTGAGCTATCGTGACCTCGATGAAGGGTTAAAATGAAGTATACTTCACTAAAGCTCTCCGTGGCGATTTCATTTTGTCCCTGAGAATCCAAACCGATTACACGACATTTGAAAAATGGCAAAAGGATGGAAAACTCATAAGGTGGGGTTGAGATGGGGAGTTGATGTCCGAGTAGATCGAGGTCACGATAGCTCAAGTGGTAGAGCAGCGGCGTATTTAGCCGAAAATCGTGGTTTAGAATCCCTCTCGTGCCATTGACTTTTTTTCATCTCAACTAAAACCTTAATTAATTGTAATAAAAATAAAGTTGATGCCCGATAGTGTAGAATAAAATAAGTCCTGTCATACATGAGGGTTTAACGACGAACTACCCAGTGGGTGTCACGCATGAGATCAAGCCACTTTATAATACATTTTTAAAATATTCTCAATGAAAAATGCCGGGATTCGAACCCAGAAAGAGTAGCAAGTACGAGTCGGACACCTTAACCACATAGCCAAATTGGTCTTGCAAAATTTGTCGAAAAATTACTGCGCTACGCTAAAAAAATATTTCAACGTCTTCATCTCTTTTGATCACGAACATCATAATCTATTGAAAAAAATAGCGAAAATTGCTCTATAGTTTAAATAATAGAAAAAAATTATTGTAATCTTATGGTATCCATCAATATAATATTAAATGTTCTGTTTTAAAAATCCAATTTCAGTATAGGTAAGTAGTTTTTCTTCAAAGTAAGTAGACATGACAATTTGACCGGTTTAATATTCCCAATGTTCAATAAAAAGTCACCTATGGTCAGTAATGCTCATCCTGGAGATGGTTCCTTATGCCAAGTATTTGGGTATGGCACTTGTCAAGCCCACATTTAAAAAGCTCTAGCCGAGCTTACCATGAAGTCCTGTGACAGGCGGGCTTAATGTGAATGTCGTGGACGAGGGGTCAGAACAAAGTAGTTTTAGGTAGGTTTCCTTCATTATATGACAACTAATTTAACCTGAATAATATTCCCATTGACAAAGAAAGGTCACCCCAGTTTCAGTAATGCTGAACCAGCAATGGTTTCTTATGCCGACATGGCAAAATATTTCAGCGTGACACTTGACATCAAGCCCACATTAAAAAAAAGATTAAAGCCTGATGAGCTTACCGTCTAGGAAACTGTATTGACTATTAAGCAGATGAAGCTCGAAACACAAAAAATCAAGTCATTTCTGTATTACAGGAGAGCTGGGTCTTGCGGACAGAATCACTTCACAATAGGTTTTTCTACTTCTAGACTTAATTAACAACCCACTATAGTCTAATACTATAGATGGACTAAAATCCTAAAAACTATTCTAGTTCTGCGACAGTAATAAGTAGAGCTCTGATTGTCTTTAATAGGGTAGTAGAGTAAGGCAGGGATGCATTCTCAGTTCCATTTTACTTGCTTTGTTTTTCGATGGCCTCCTATTAGTCTTCGAGTTTGGATTAAGTATTGGTGGTGTGGTATCAAGTCCTGATAGATGGAGATGGCATTTTCATTTTATGTGACAGCAACGCCACCCTCCAAATAATAGAAGCTCAGTAAAACTAGCAAAATCCAAGGCAACGGTTTATCGAAAGGATTGAAGGTCATCTGCTTCCAAACGTTGGCATTTCATTGGGAAGATAATAAAAATATATATATTTTTTTAGTGGATTGCTTCAACGCCCTGTCAGACACTGGGTATAAAAATACCCTTGCTTTGATACCATGGCATACGCATACATGGCAGAGCGAGGTCGAGAAATTGGCCAAGGAAAATTCGATGAGTACTATCGGCCTTGAACCATTGGCGTATCGGTTTTAGGTAAACATGGCATCAGGCAATGGATTAAGACTGCCCTCGGTTCAACTGAATTTTATTCCAGAACAGGATCAAGCGATCAAAGACAGTCACAGAAACAAACGACAGAACTACTAAACCCAGAGCGTGTTAGGATAAAGGTAGCCATTCACGATCACTCCAAATGGAACCGCGCCAAGCCGTACAGCTCCACTTGGAGTGCCTGAAATTTGAGGGGGCATTCACGACCGCTCCACAGCCAGTCGCTCCGAACGTCAACCAGTGAATTACCTTCTCAAAATGGATGACGATCTCTTGTGCTACTCTTCTGTTTATTTACATATTAAAAGCAAAAAATCGAAGAGGAAATGGTGTAAGAAGTGGCTCCTGAACAGAAGCCGTAATACCCACATCGATTTGATGAAAGATCTTTTCCTTGAACCCGCTGATTGGAGAAACTATTTAAGGATGGATGAAACGTCTTATTTATCCATTTATTTAGTGTTCTATTGACCAAATTACTTATTTCAAGTATTTAATTTTTTTTGTAAGGTTTTGGTTGAAATGAAAAAGCTAGTGCCACGAGCGGGATCTGAATCCATGGCCTTCGGCTAAATACGCCGCTGCTCTACCACTTGAGCTATCGTGACTTCGATCCCCTCCGATACCAAAAAATGGCAAAAAGAGAGAAAATTCGAAAGGATGTAGGTTGAGATGGGGAGTTGGTGACCGAGTGGATCGAACTATCGAAGTCAGGATAGCTCAAGTGGTTAGCGCAGCGGCGTATTTAGCCGAATGTCGGGGATTCGAATCCCCTCGTGACACTATTTTTTCATTTCAACCAAAACCTTACAAAAAAAAGATTAACGTCTAATTTATATTTACTCCGGCTTGTTACCCCCTTGATTAGAAAACAAAAGACAGTCATGAGAGAAATCATCACTACATGAAAGGTTGGCAACCACATTACGATTTCTCGCTACAGGGATGAACTACAAAGAACTTAAGTACTCTACTACGATTTCTGATCATTGTTAGGGGTTATCAATACCGCATCTCTCGTTGCATTTGTATCCTTTATTTTGAAAACGTCGACCAACTGGTTGAGGATCGAATTTCTTTTATTTCTATCCTGGTAATCATTGTCCACCACTACCAACATGGTAAATTTTCATACAATTCAATCACCTCAACAATAAAATCTCGATTGGATGTCATTACCAATAAAGAACGAACGTTTTTGACTTTTTGAGAATGTACGACGGTGATGTTTGCTCAGTGGCAGAAAGGCGGAGACTGCGCCAAAAAACGCGGGTTTTCCTATTCACGACCAAGCAGCGCTCCAATATTCCACCGTTCACGCCAGATTTTCCTATTCACGAACGCGCCATGCCGTCGTCGCGCCGTAGATATTTGGAGTGGCGCGATGGAGTTTGGACCGGTCGAATATTCGGCACAGCCGGGCACGCCAGTTCAGTTTTGCCATTGACATCGTTTTTGGAACGGCGTCGCTCCGTTTGGACTGCTAGGAGCGATCGTGAATGGCCACCTTTAGAATGATAGTTGGACTGCTCCTTAGGGTCCTGGAAAGGACGATTTCTTTTAACGCTAACCTTATTATTATTATTACATGAGCAGATTCTGACTCGGGTATGATTGCGGGTTGCCGTCATGGGAGGGTGCACAAAGATAACAAATGCCAGGATCATCTATTCCTTTTCAAAACGTGTACAGTTGACGACCTAGCAAAGTTATTCGAATGTAAAGGCCTAAAGTGCTAATGCTACTGGAAAAAGCGAGGGAAGTGAGACGGTTAAACAGAAAAAAACCCTTTGAACCTGGTGAGAATGTGTTCTTAGCCATTGGGTTAATTACTAGCTTCAACAGGGCGCATATATTATGGATAGAAACCAATTGATGCAATAATTTTTTTTTCACACTTTGTAAAATAAAATAAAATAAAAAACTGTCTATAAGCAAATTGCGACCGAGGACTTTTTTTGACATTTTTCTGTTTCTTTTTATTATACATAAACAATAAACAGAATATCGCGTAATTATTCAATCTTTCAACCTTGAAATTATCTTAAATGTAGAAAATAATGCGATTATTCGTACTTTTCCCTCTAATAACACCTCCGGGGCTTTGTAATTTCCCTCCAGCCTTCATAATTCATTTAGAGAATAAGGTACTGCGGGCCAATAAATGACATTTCAGAGCCCTTTTTGTAACAACGCTGGTTCCAAGATGTTCAAATTTAACCCTTTCTCGGACTAATAAACCTTCTTATAATTTATGAGATGTACCTCTGGGTGAAATAATTAGGCGTTTTCCCTATCGTCTCGAAACTAGCGAACCGTTCTTAAATAACCACTATCGTGGGGGGGGGTTCATAACTTTATGGGAAGCAGGTTAACAAAATTATGATCGAATTCTGCTAGAACCGTCACACTAAGAGAATATATAAGTCAAAAAATTCTAAATATCCAAGATAAAATACAATGAGCTGGCTCAAAGCTCATTTTTTATTTTATCATTACAATAAACAATTAAGTTATGAACCTACGCATCAAGGCAGTCGCCACGGTTAATAATCTAAACATTTCTTTATTAATTTGATGAAAATTTTCAGGGATTTTTTTTCTACGGGTAACAAGCAAGATTATCTCGAGGAAATTTTATTCTCTTGGTGACAAAGGGAAATAATTAAAATGGGTCGATTTCCATGATATTTGTATAATTTCAAAGGGTTTTAATCCCTTTTGCTCAGATTCTTTTCATAATTATTTTATTCTCCATACTGATTCGGCTGCTGTTTGAAATTACTTCTATTTTTGTCTGATAATGAAACAACAACGCAGTCAAATCGCCGTGCTTTTAAATCATTCCAATTTTCTAAATGTATTCTTTGAATTTGATGGAGTTACCAATCAACCTGGCAATTAATTAGTAATTAAGCGATTACCATTACGACCTGACCTTTGTATTGGGCTGATGATGTGAGGGCAATCGAAGTGCTAAATCGAAATTGACGGTATTCACATAACCCCTGTATAAATTTAACACGTGCGCTATTGAGATGAAAGACCATATGACATTCCATACATGTATCGTAATAAACATATATTGATCGATTCCAGTAAAGGAAACTTTTGGGCAGTACGACTGAACAGAACTACGTCAACCGACAGACATACAACGCCGAAAGACTTAAATTATTATCAATAACAACATAAACCACATACAGACCTGAACTCATCACTCATAACAGAGTTCATGTCAAAAATATAAAATAATAATAGCATAAATTTCCTAGAGAACAAACTCTAAAACTGACAACAAAGTACAATTCGACTTTTGCAAAAAATCAAGGAGGACCGACAGCCTAGGGCTGAAAACAACCTTGACAAACGAGAAACGCAAAAATGAATTAATAACCCAATAAATGCATGAATTAACATCTACCGAGCAGACACGATCAACAACGAAATAATGTAAAAAAAGGTCCACACAAACAGACACTAAATAGACCACATTCACACACGGAAAGAAACGTAAAAATTAACAAAGTAGATATTAAAACAGTACTGAAGATAAACAACTCAATCGAACTACTAAGTCAAACCTTAATGCGGAGACAGTCTCAGGTACAAAAAGTTTAAGATCGTTTAGGCTTTATTTCTGCAAGTATTTAACCTAAGGATTTACGCCAAATTTGACAATATTTTGAAAATTTTATATGGCCATTCTGCTGTTAGCGTGATAAAGTGTGACTCAGAATCCAGGCGAGTCCGGGAGTCAAACAAGGTTGTGTTTTGAGTCCTATACTTTTTGTGTAGGTTGTCAAACGGCAGAACTTGGGGTCTGGGGATTGTTGCGAGAGAAATTAAAAAGTTTGTACGCTTGTCTGCTGTTAGGGAGATAGTGTGTCTCAGAATCCAGGCGAGCCCGGGATCAAGCGAGGTTGTCTTTTGAGTCCTGTTCTTTTTGTGTAGATTGTCAAACGGTATCACATGAGGTCTGGGGATTGGATTCCGACTGTCGATTGGTCTTTTCCGATCATTTTACCATTTGACAACTTTGGATTTCGAAAGCTGACAAATAGTGAGAAAATACGGTCGTTTAGACTTCATTTCTGATATTATTTGGCATTGAGATCTCCACCAAATTTGTCAATATTTCAAAAAGTTTGTACGTCTATTCGCCTGTTACGGAGATAGTGGGTCTCAGAATGGCTCTAGGTCGGCCTGGGAGTCAAACCAGGTTATTTCCTGGGTCCTATTCTTTTTGTCTCAGTTGTCAAACGGTAGCACATGGGGTCTGGGAATTGGATTCCGACTGTCGATTTGTCGTTTCTGATCATTTTACCATTTGACCACTTTGGATTTCGGAAGCTGACAAATTGTGTCAAAATACAGACGTTTAGACTTCATTTCTGATATTGTTTGGCATTGAGATCGCCACCGAATTTGTCAATATTTCAAAAAGTTTGTACGTCTATTCGGCTGTTAGGGAGATAGTGTGTCGCAGAATGGCTCTAGGTCGGCCTGGGAGTCAAACAAGGTTATTTTCTGGGTCCTATTCTTTTTGTGTAAGTTGTCAAACGGTAGCACATGGGGTCTGAGGATTGGATTCCGACTGTCGATTAGTCGTATCCGATCATTTTAGCATTTGATCACTTTGGGTTTTGAAAGCTGACAAATAGTGTCAAAATACAGAGTTTAAACTTTATTGGCTCTAAGACAGCCTGGGAGTGAAACAAGGTTATCTTCTGGGTTCTATTCTTTTTGTCTAAGTTGTCAAACGGTAGCACATGGGTCCAGGAATTGTATTCCAACTGTCCATTAATCGTTTCCGATCATTTTACCATTTTACCACTTTGGATTTCGGAAGCTGGCAAATAGCGTCAAAATACAGACGTTTAGACTTCATTTCTGATATTATTTGGCATTGAGATCTCCACCAAATTTGTCAATATTTCAAAAAGTTTGTACGTCTATTCGGCTGTTAGGGAGATAGTGTGTCGCAGAATGGCTCTAGGTCGGCCTGGGAGTCAAACAAGGTTATTTTCTGCGTCCTATTCTTTTTGTGTAAGTTGTCAAACGGTAGCATATGGGGTCTGGGAATTGGATTTCGACTGTCGATTAGTCCGATAATTTTACCATTTGATCACTTTGGGTTCCGTAAGCTGACAAATGGTGTCAAAATACAGACGTTTAGACCTTATTGGCTCTAGCACAGTCTAGGAGTCAAACAAAGTTATCTTCTGGGTCCTATTCTTTTTGTATACAGTTGTCAAACTTAGGATAGCATTCCGAGGCTCTGTCGATTAGTCGTTACCAATTATTATACTATCTGAACTCTTTGAAATTTAAAAGCGCACAAATAGGTTCAAAATACCAAACCTTTTAGAACTTATTTCTGAAATTATTTGACGTTAGGGTCTGCACCAAATTTGCCAATATTTTGAAAAGTTTGTACGGCTATCCTGCTGTTAGGGAGATGGCGTGTCTCAGAATGGCTCTAGGTCCGCCTGGGAGTCAAACAAGGTTATATTCTGAATCCTATTCTTTATGACTCTAGTTCTTGATACGAATCATTGGTTGGGGTAACTCTTATCAAGGCTCTCACGTATATTGTATTTTATTTCTGAATTGGCCAATTTCTCGTCACAGGTGATAGATTTCGGAAGAGATGATTATCTTAAGAAAAAATGGTTCTTCAAGGGTCAGTGAATGGTTGTTGTAAAATAATAAAAATCCTCGCGTGTTTTATTATCTCGTCAGTTGTCTCTCAATAGCCAGTTCAAGCGGAAAATGACTTTATACATTAAATCCTCTCTATTTAATACCGTTTACCGATATGTGCTTGTAATCTAATCAAATGGGGTTTTCAACAGGTCAACCCAGTAGAATAAACAGCTGAGATTTTTCATTAAAAAAACAATCCTCTGTGTCTTCAGCGTTCCCATGCTGTATATTTTACCTTGAAGTTTTTTTTATTTACGCTCGCTTCAATTATGTATATAGTCATGAATTATCATTCGAAACGTTTCCACAGTTACAGTTAGTCAGATCGATCGAGTTTGCTTTTGGTTCAATCACTGAAAGTCCTTACTGAGATTCATTCCGTGGAAGAGAGATTATCCTCCGATAAATCCTTTTCTTGGATAGATATATCACTGAGTTACGACGAATATTAAATCCAGCCATAGGGATGTTTACTTGGAACAGGCACAATCATTATCATTTTGTGCTGTACAATGATTTGAAAATCTGTGGCATTAGGAAGTATTTAATGATCAGTGAAATTTTCAATTATGTTTTTATATAAGGCCCTGATCCTTGTCGTTTTCTCCAGTTCTTTTTTCCATATTTCCAACTTTTAGAATGAAATATTGTTTATATTATATATTAATATATTTCGGCTATGCTGGAAATGTCAAACAACGCGAATCTCCTCTCAAAGGCCATCACGAACCACGAACGATACAGACATGCATGAAACGGTTACACGCCGTATAAAAAGAACAGAAAATTTACACAAAAAAAAAATTGGAAATATGTAAATATATGTTTTTTACCCCTTGTCCCTGTGACGCAACCATACAAGACTGGAACCACCTAATATATAATTGTCCTCGTTTCGACAACATATAGAAATGTGTGGTGATTAGTGACCGTTAATCGATAATTATTCAGAAATCGTGAGCTGCGGTCTGGTGTGTCGTAGGTTTCAGAAAAACATTTCTTTTATCGTGCCAACGTTTCGATCTTTATTGAGATCATCTTCAGGGCTCAAAGTGTTTGTCTTCTGTGTAATTGTGCCATTCTTGTGGGCACTCTCAACACGTCACGCAAGAATGGCACAATTACACAGAAGACAAACACTTGAGCCCTGAAGATGATCTCAATAAAAGATCGAAACGTTGGCACGATAAAGAAAATGTTTTTCTGAAACCTACATCACACCAGACCGCATCTCACGATTTCTGAATAAGTAGGAGTATACTAATTCGAGACGTCACTCTTCAAGTGGCATCAGCTGGCCAGTAGGCGATATCATGAAAAAACGCATAACACTTACTACCTTATGGAACAGACTTGACTTCAGAAAAATCACACAGACAACTGAAATTGCTGAAACGCTTCTGACATACCAACACAGAGGATGGGCTGACCAACATGATCGGGTATGACCTAATTTCAGGGTCATAACCTAGTAGACAACACGGACAAATCACACAATGTGGTTTTGTAATTTCTTAATTTGTTTTGGAATATAATAAATGCGAAATAAGAAAAAAATTATTATTATACATGTATGTATAATTAAAAGGGCTTAGATAGAAATCGTTGAAGGAAATCAATTGTTATCTTTGACTATGTTTTTAACCATAACGTTTTCGATCTAACTACATACTTTTCTTACTATTTTAAGAAACTTCCATCATCAGCAACTAAAACATGGTGGCTAGTGTCATAAACTTTATAACCTCTTCAATTCCCATTACATTTTCATCTGCCTGGAAATGTGGAACCAACGCGCGGTTTTTAATTTTTTTAGGAGCTAGCTCCCACGAGAGTGCTGTATCCATACGATAATGCTCGAGCCCGGGGATAAGGCAGTAAATCTATTCGGAGAACCCCTCCCCCTGTGGTGAAGTTCATCACGCAAACTATTTCCGCCGTTAAGGGTGCTCTCGCATGACGCCGAGTCCGTTCTGCTGTCTCCTAAAAATACATAACGGCGAATCGAAGGGGCTGGCAGGTTTCGCGGTTCGGACCAATGAAATGAGACCCAGAAAACCGAGCTGAATAATGGGCGAAATATTAAAAAGCTAAGGAAAACACAGCGTCTTATCATTACATATCATTGAAGGTTTGAGGACTAATTCCTTTGACGCTGCCTATGTTCAGTAGGTATGTCCTCCAATCGATTTCAAAATCCATAAGATGGCAGAAAAAAAGTTTTGGCATTAAAAAGCAACACCGACCAACGACTTAGAAAAACCACTAACCGTCATCCTGCCAATACTATACCATTAAAATCAGAACCTCAGAAGTCCGCCAATTAACTCTCTTCACCGCTGATAGTAAAATAGACCACTCGGTAGGCTGTAGAGTCGAAATACACAGTTAGGCTGAGCTTGTCTGCTGTTATGGAGATAATGTGTCTCAGAATGGCTCTCGGTCAGCCTGGGAGTCAAACAAGGTTATCTTCTGAGTCCTATTCTTTTTGTGTTGTCAAACTTGAGATAGCATTCCGATAGCACTGTCGATTAGTCAGTTCCGATCATTATAGCATCTGAACCCTTTGAATTTTAAAAGCGGACATATCGGTTCAAAATAACTGAAGTTTTTAGATTTTTTTTCTGATATTATTTGACCTTAGGGTCTCCACTAAATTTGTCAATATCTTGAAACGTTTGCATGGCTATTCTGCAGGTGTTAAAATGTGTCTCAAAATGGTTAGAAGTTACTATAAGTATATAAGTTATTAGAAACAATGCCAATAAATTGACAATAAGGAAATAATCTATTTAAAAATAACTGTAAAAATTTTCCAGAAGCGAGACTTAAATAAGTTTGGCTCTCTTGTATAACGGAATATATAAGCGCTGAATTAATTAAAATGACGCAATGAGTTAACCACTATTCTCAAAAGAGAAAAAAATATGCGTAAAGCTTTTCTTTCACAAGAGAAACAATAAAACCTTTCCTGAAATCGGGCAAGGGGTCTTCTGCGATTATGAAACAAGCCAAACTAATAATAATGTAAATAACAGTGAAAATATAATAATTGTTGTATTGAGTGATAAATTATTATTCAGTTTGTTGGAAATGCTTTTTCAGATGAGATGTCAGAGGTAAAAAAATACTTAAGACATTCAAATTAAATTAAATGTTTAATGTTTTCTTTCCCAATGGGTAGCTGAAACACCCCACGGTCAAGGAATTCTTGGTTTTAGAAGTGATTTTTTTGGCTGAGTCTTGAAAGAAAACATTTGGAAGGAATCAATCCGGCAAGACTTAAAAATAGTCAAATTCTCGCAAGAGTTTCCATCTGAAAAGAAGATATAAAGGTAGGAGAGAAAAAAGCAGGACTATCTGGTTTGAGTAGAACGATTGTAGCCATGGGACCTTCTATCACGAGGAGCCAATTCCTCTTACGAACCTATTCCAAGCAGAATGTCTGCTCCGATGGGACAGAGAAATTTTTCGACCCTATAGCCGTAAATACGAAGCCTTTTTCAAGGAACATTAACGATAGGAAAAAGAAGATGAAAAGAAAAGCAGACGCTAGTGAACTGCAGCTGGCGTAGAAATGAGAATTTTATAGGACTGATTCAGCAGTAAACTTCACGCTTGTAGAATAATAACGAACGTCACCCCTGCAAAGTCAACAATCTACAATATCTGTTACAAATATCCGATTTGCGTTAAATTTAAAGGTGCTTAATAAATCCCAACAAGAGTAGGATTTATGTTAAAAACAAAATATATTTACGACAATTTCAGAACTGCAATTCTTAAATCGCCCAAATTAACGAGACATTAAGGGTGAAATGTAGTCAAAATATGTAAAAGGCATCTCGCTTTTAACCAGATTACAGCGGTAAAATATAAATCCCATTCCTAGCTCGAGGCCGTCATTGTCACCACACAGGAGAACCCGGCCTATAAGCAGAGGCTTTTGACCCTAAAAGTAAAAAGAAATAAAGTAAACTATTAAGTATACCTTAACATCACCGGTGCTCTTAAAACTGCCAACTTTAACTAAATTCAAAATTCGTCACAGCGAAACAAAGCCAATAACAATACTGGCCCTACCAAAACGTTCGACAGAGTGACAAGAACCGACACATCACCAAAAATGTGTGACATATCAGAGAAAATACTGGACTTTGAAACACCCAACATAAAAATTTGAGGAGAGCACAATGGAAAGAAGAAGAAAAAACGAAAAACCTGGAGCTTTTCTATGGATTACTGACAGTAAGATGGGAGCTATGTGCCTAGTTCCGATCCCATGGAAAAACCATAGCTGCAATGGAATCTCAAACTGTTACTCTTACCTAAATTCAAAATTCGTCGGAGCGAGAGAAAGCCAAAACTACTGGCCCTATCAAAATTTTCGACAGAATTACCAGAACCGAAATCACCAAAACGGTCTGACATATCAGAGAAAATATTGGACTTTGAAACACCCAACATAAAAACTTAAGGAGAGCACAATGGAAAGAAGAAGAAAAAACGAAAAGCCTGGAGCTTTTCTATGGTTTGCTGACACCCAAAGATGGGAGGTATGCGCCTAGTTGCGTTCCCATGGAAAAACCATAGCTGCAATGGAATCTCATACTGCTACTCTTACCTAAATTCAAAATTCGGCGGAGTGAAAGAAGGCCAATACTACTGGCTCCATCAAAATTTTGGACAGAGTTACCAGAACCCAAATCACCAAAACTGTCTGACATATCACAGAAAATACTGGACTTTGAAACACCCAACATAAAAATTTAAGGAGAGCACAATGGAAAGAACAAGAAAAAACAAAAAACCTGGAGCTTTTCTATGGATTACTGACACCCAAAGATGGGAGCTATGAGCCTAGTTGTAGTTACGGTCCCATGGAAAAACCATAGCTGCAATGGAATCTCAAACTGCAACTCTACCTAATTGAGAATTCGTCGGGGCGAAAGAAAGCCGATAGCAATACTGGCCCTACCAAAACTTTCGACACAGTTACAAGAACCGACACATCACCAAAACGGTCTGACATATCAGAGAAAATACTGTACTTTGAAATGGCCAACATAAAAATTTGATGAGAGCACTTCTATGGATCACCTCGAGCTCTTCTATGGATTTTGGCTGTACTGACCAATCAACCTGTTCGTTTCCTTCCGTTTTCCTAGGCCAATTTAAGCATTCCCTGATTAATTTGGATCGTAAGCATTTAGGGCCTTTATAACTAGCTACTTGTTTGTCCGAAAGTAGTAGATCCGAGCACTTTTCATTTTCTGACGAAGAGTCAATCGTCACATCTAAGGGAATCTACTTGTGGTATGACAGTTAAGTGAAACAAAACGAGAAGAAAATCAAAGGGATCTTAAATTTCCCCATGCATTAAAAAATTCCCGTCCGCAAGTATGTAGGTCCGTGCACTTTTCATTTTCTTCTTTATCAACTCCTGGAAAGGCCGAGGATTTTGTTTGGGAGTAATTCGGCACCTTTGCCATAGTTTTCAGTTGGTGAGAAGTCACGTATAAAGCAGATACAAGATTGGTCCTAGGACGATTCCCTGAGGAACAGAATTCTTTATGTAAATGTATCATACAGCATTCGATGCAATGCTAAACTATTAATCGTCTATGTCATTGTAGTTTATAAATCTAAAATTAAAGGATACATCATTCAGGCCAAACAACAAGTACCGAAAGGATGATCGGAAAAATATAACTGTAAAAAAAGGTGGATTTTTAGTTCAACATTTAAATAAACTAAACTGAATAAGAACAAAACCTTTTTGACAATTTTATTCTCACATGGGATTTGCTAAAAATTTGAAAAAAAAATGTCTAAAGCCTCTTGCTTCAGCTGTACGCCCACGTTTAGCGATCATTGAATAAAAAATTGTCGTTTTGCGATTCAGGATTCGCCTTATAAAAAGGGTATAAAGTAGTAGGCATAATACGAGCCGCGTAATACCGCAATGACCATTGTAATCTTATAATGAAGCCAATGATCCATTACCCTCGGTTAGACGGTAATCAACTTTCGTATTTGATGTCTAATAAAATCCCTCGACTCCTTAGAGATAAATACCAACGTCCTAAATATCGCGATGTTTTATCTTTTATTGAACTACAGATGTGACGAAGGCCGTGGAAAAAGTGCGGCTTGGTAAACAATAAAAGAGATTCCAGAGGCTTTTTGCAGCAAGGTCATTTCCCTTCTAATGTGCTGGCATTCATGCCAGAGTCATGTTTTCAAGAAGGATGTTACAAGCACGGTTTTTCATGCATTTTTTTTTTTTTGACAGAGGCATCCGACAGAGGCATTGGTCATTTCAGCACACTCGATATACAATCACACCAATAAATACATTCATACCTATATACATTGAACGCACTCATACTGTTTGGTAGATGGAATACTCGATATTCCTCCATCTACCAGTTTACTATAACAAACTAATCTAAATTGAGGTCAATTGACGTTGAAATTTTTATAAAATTTCCTCCATCGGCCCAAGTTTTACACACAACCTGAGAGGCGATGGAGAAGCTACTTCGACATCAGCCCCTCCCAATTCTCGCCAATAAATACATTCACTCATACAAGACAGAAACACAAAACACATATTTTGAAGGCTAAATACAATAAAAAAATTCCCAATTCCCCTAAAAAGCGGAACTGAAACGCGCTACTGTGTTCGAGAACTCTTCTTAAATCCGGCGGTATCCTACACGCTCTCTGTATGGAGCCGAGGCATGGCACGCCTCTATTATATGGGACACATCAGCAACCTTTCACTAATAATCATTCATTTGTTAATATGTGTTAGAAAAAATTTCATTTTTTGTTTCCTCCTGTTTAAAGAGGGTTCTCGAGCAGCAATTCCTTTGTTTTTTCCATGTGTATATTCAATATTTAATAATTAAAACGTAAAGTAGTTAATGTAAGAAAATTTTTAAAACTGTTCATTTCTTATTAAAAAAAATTACAAAATGTAAAAAGAACAGTACGTCGATGGTCATAACGGTTTAGGCGTTGACAGGGCGCTTATCGCTGTAACGTAAATATAATAAAGAAACATAATGATTAAAATTTGATTTTAGAATATACAAATTTATTTTAAATGTATACTTTATAAATGAAGCACAATTGCAAAAGCTTTCCACTTTTTTACCTTTAAGGATTGTCCAATGCGGTCGGAACAGATTTTATTTCCATGTCGTTTCCTGGTGGCAAAAAAGAATTTTGGTCAAAGGCGACCATTGTCCGGTCGAGGATGGAAGCGGTCCTTTTAGAGGACCCCGGTGCCTGAACAGGTTTCGCCCATTTCTGAGCGACGTCCTGAATAAAAGTCGACGAGGGTTGTTGGGTGATACTGACAGTGATTTAATGCCGTTCGTTTTTCGATTATTTTTATACTCGGGCAATTTATTTTTTGCCCTTTTCCTAAGGGTCACTTTTCCACTATGCTATCCGGCTCTGATCTGAAATCGATTCCTACACGTTTCTACCCTCGGGCATTAGCTAATCCCCCCCCATAATCGGTACGCCTGGAAACAATTTATAGCTATCTACAAAATATATTAATCCATTTTGCCATAAGTAAATGTGAAATTCGGGTCCTTTAAAAAAACTTAGCTGGAAATTAGCAAAATTAAACGTAGAACTTACCACCACTTGATAGTAATAATTTAGTATCTTTCAATTATTTAAGGTTTTTAGTTGATATAAAAGTCAGTGTCACGAGCGGGATTCGATCCCACGATATTCGGCTTGATACGCCGCTACTCTACCACCTGAGGTATCGTGACTTCGATCCACTCGTACACTAACTTCCGTATCTAGTCGAAGGTCGTGGGTTCGAATCCCGCTCGTGACATTGACTTTTTTATCTCAAATAAAAACCTTTATTAATTGAAAGATACTAAATTATTACTATCAACCAGGAATACTAGTGAATTAAAAAAAAATTCTATAAATCCCTAAGAGGAAGAACTTTTTTGGTGTTAGAATTACTTAACCAAGTTTAACCTACCATAGACTATAAAAATTATTATGGCTCGGTATAAAAATCGTCATTTCAGCATTTCCATTAATGTCGAGATATCAAAATTATTTTCTATTGTTGCAGGTGTCTCTCAGGGATCAATATTAGGACCATACTTATTTTTGCTGTTCAAAATACTCTTTTCACGTTAAAAGACATCTAGCTCTCTATGGCCCCTCCCCTGGCAGTCCAGTTTGGAAGTAAGTCATAATCAGAATTAGTCGGTATTTTGTAGATGTAAACGTTGGTTATGTCTATCAAAGACGGAGACCATATTCTTCACAAAATCTCGACCTTTGCTTAGAAAAAAAATTCTGGATTAATGGTCACATCATAGGCAGACAAAATTAAATACTTAGGAGTTGCCTTGGACTGAATTCTCCAGCCATATAAACGACATTATAAAAAAGGATAAAAATTTCTATTGAAGGTGTGTTTCCTTTGTGTCCTGCAGATGAGGAATGATTTAGAAAGAAATCACAAAGTTCTCATTTATAAGATAGTCGTACAACCGATGCCCCTGCCTGTCAAGGTAAGGTATCAAGATCTACATGGCTCAAGGGCGGTTTTGGATAATTTTTGGGAGGTATCCTCTAAACTGAGATTTATATCATCTGATAACACATAGCAGTCCGTTTATGTATTGTGCAGACATAGATGTATTATGTCACATGTATCTCGAAAAAATTTACGTAAGAGAGAGAGAGAGAGAGAGAGAGAGAGAGAGAGAGAGAAAGAAAGAGAGAGAGTGAGTGAGAGACCCGTTATAGCAATATAAGAAAGAAAGCAAGAGAGAATGAGCAAGGACGAAATGCAGATACAGAGTGAGAAAGAAAGAAAGAAAGGGAAGGAAAGGGAAGAGAGAAGGAGAGGAGGGGAGGGGAGTGGGAGGGGGAGGGGAGGGAGAGAGAGAGAGAGAGAGAGAGAGAGAGAGAGAGAGAGAGAGAGAGAGTGGGTGAGGGATAAAGAGAGTAAAAGAAAACGAGACAGTTGATAGACAGAGGGGAGAGGGAGAGGGAAGGAGAGAGAGAAGAAAGAAAGCAAGAGAGAATGAGCAAGGACGAAATGCAGATACAGAGTGAGAAAGAAAGAAAGGGAAGAAAAGGGAAGAGTGAAGAAGAGGGAGGGGAGGGGAGAAGTGGCGGGGAGGGGAGAGGTGGTGGGGAGGGGAGAGGTGGCGGAGAGGGGAGAGGTGGTGGGGTGCGGAGAGGAGAGGGGGAAGGTGAGCGTGGGAGAGAGGGGGAGAAAGTGGGTGAGGGATAAAGAGAGTAAAAGAAAACGAGACAGTTGATAGACAGAGGGGAGATGGGGAGGGAGGGATGGTGAAGGGGAGANGAGGGAGAGAGAGGGAGGGGGAGGGGGAGAGAGAGAGAGAGGGAGTGAGAGAGAGAGTGAGTGAGAGACCCGTTATAGCAGAAGAATGAATTTCCATCCCTACTTCCTTCCCCTCTCCTTCAAAATCAAACATAAAACAAAACACATTAATGTCTCACTAACATTCACAACACGATACACAACAGTGACATATCTATACAGAAAACATATTCACATATTATATTGATTTATATGCATAATTTAAACAGTGTTTATAAATCCCAGGCTCTGAAGATGATCTCAAACAACTAAACTGCCGCATCTCACGATCTCTAAGTAAAAATTAGTAAAATTAGTTATTTAAAAATTAAATATTACTGTTTTTAATTAATTTGAGTTTTTTTACATTTAGATAAGTAGGGGATAATCATGATAAAAATGCTAGTTAGTACAGATGTATTATTAATAACTCCTTGTCATTTATTTTTAATATCCTAAAAGATAAGACGAGTTTCCTAATACAAAAACGTATACTAATAAAGATAAAGTAGTTTTCATCGTCGACGAAGGAAAATCGAGCCCACAATCTGTCAATGCCAGTATTAATAATTTTGTGAGAAAAAAAACCAGCCGTTCTGAAATTAAAAAGGGTCCAGGAATCCCCCCTGGTCGATGTCACGGGTGGCTGTTTGTTTCTCAAGTTGTAACCGCCGGCGCCCAAGAGACTCGCCTCTATATATCCAGAGGCGGCGGGGACCTCCATCCTACACCCACGCCGTGCCAACGACCACGGAACTTTCTCACTGAAGGACGAGAGATTTACTGCGATTTTATACAGGCTCCCCGGCCTCCTCATTACCGCTCCGGCTCAACGATTCCCGTCCAGTCTTTCGCGCCTCTCAGTTTATTACAACCCGCCGCCTAGTGAAAAGGTTTTTTTTATTGGTGACCAACGATCTATTGTAGAATGGCTAACTGCTTGAGAAACGTGAGAAAACAAGTAGAACCTTTGACTGAATTTCAAATCGAACGCAGACCCATTTAACCTATTAATTTTATTGGGTTGTCCGGAAAATAATGCAGGATTTTAAGTTTTCATTAAAAAAAATCTATATAAAATATTCTGTTTACGTTTACAGGATTACTCATTTGTATGAATGTCANGGGAAATTATTTTGATTAAAGAACATTGCTTTAAAGTAACTAGTTTCTTTTTTTTTGTTTAATACCAAAATCCTGCATTATTTTCCGGACAACCCAATAATACGACAGTGTCAAGAATATACAGCGTTTTAATGGCCAACGCCGTTAAAATATCCAAAAGGATATAAAATACGGCAATAAGATTATAAGAGGGACGTCGGTGGCCGCGACGGTTTATGCGCTGACACGGCGCTCGTCACTGGAAGGTAAAGGTCCCGGGTTCGAATCCAGCGGCCGTGCATTCGAACCCGACATATTTACAAATGGGCTTTTTTAAAAACACCATCACCCCTTGGGTTGATATAACCTCTGCTGTTGCGAACCCTTGTAAAAAAATATAAAAACAAAACAGCACAAAAAATAATAATTCAAGAAAATTAATTTGTATAATCAAACCGATTTTCCGACAATGGTACGCAGACCGTAGAAAACAATATAAATTCAAAAAGGTTTATAGGGTTTTTATACATTAATAGCCTGACAGAAATATAATTAAATATAATAAAAAAAAGAGAATGGAACAAGGAATTTACTTTTTACAACTATAAACATAATCAGGGGAAGAGGTTATTACCACTCATTAAAGACAATAAAAAAGTTAATAACCGCAAAGTAGTTTAGACGCTATAATGCTCATGCAAAAAAAATATTGGTAAAAAATACAATTGCTAAAAAATAGAATAAAACAATATAACAATAGCGTCATATAAGAACGATATATCACTGGACTATCATAACATGTATTAAAAACAAAATATAACTTATTTGGAGAACAGACCGCATCTCACGATCTCCAAATAATCATTGATGATCAGTCACTAAATACCAGACAAAATATACCATAGATTATAATTATATGAAGATCGTTAGATGCGGTATGGTGTGATGTAAGTTAAAAAAAAAAAAAAAACATTTTTTTATCGTGCCAACGTTTCGATCTTTATTGAGATCATCTTCAGGGCTCAAAGTGTTTGTTTTCCATATAGATGTGTCATTCTTGTGTGGCGTGTCCAACACTCAACACACAAAAACACCGGCACCCTGAGGGTTGATATCTCTGCAGTTGCGAACCCTCTTTATAAAAGAAAAAAAATGTCTATAAGGATAAAAAGCAGCTGTCACCTCATTCAGGCTGGGCAAAGCCAGTACCATAAAAATAGACCTGTGAAGGTTACATTTGAAGAATCAAGTACTGCTGATGAATTGTTTTATAATAGAACGAAATTACAAGGTGAATTGAAAAATATAATTGTTAAAAAAGACCAAACGATCCTGCAACATTTTACTTAAACCATTTACGCTTTAGTGGTCAATGGACGAAGTTACTTTTTTCAATTAATTATTCTTTTTATGTAAGGTTGAGATAAAAAGACAGTGTCACGAGCGGGATTCGAACCCCCATTTTACTTAAATTGAGAAATGAACTGAAATCTCGAAATGAGGCTGGAGTGATGAACCTTACTATAAAGTACAATAATCTCTTACCATTCTCGGAGTTTTGGTTCCAGAAAATTGCCGCGAAGTCTATTTTCCTATGCTGTACGGAGGGTTACGTTCTATTGACGCCAAAAATTGAGGTACAATTTAGAACTAAAAAAGAAATTTTTTTTAGTTTTTTTTTTTACAAGGGTTCGCAATAGCAGAGGTTATATCAACCCTCGGGGTGCCGGTGTTTTTGAGGAAAAAAAACCGTTTGTAAGTATGTCGGGTTCGAATGCAGGGCCGCTGGATTCGAACCCGGGACCTTTACCTTACAGTGATGAGCGTCGTGTCAACGCCTAAACCGTTGCGGCCACCGACGCCCCCTTAAAAATTAAAAAAAAGAAGTTTATTCAAAATAAACGCAATAGAAGACATAAAAAAGTGTTTGAGCATGTTAATTGTTTTCATTGTTTTTGATGTGCAAGGAAAGAAATAACTATTAATTGTTCTCAGTTTAGCCGAATAATTAATTTATTTTAGAATTTCCACATAAGGATTTGAAGCGGCCGACATCCCTTTTAAACTTAAAACTTCGATTTAAATATGGGTCGCAATACGTTGTTTTGTTTTTTTAATAAATTGGTCGCTCAATGTTAAAATATCCCGGAGCTGTTATGACGAATAATTTGCTAAATACGTCCAAAAATTTTATTCTTACACCAAAAGTAAGGACGGCTTTTTCCGTTTTGGAAGACGAGACATTTTGCGACACAACTTCAACGAGAGAATAAAACGAACAAGCAAGTTAAAGTTTTCTGAGAGTCAATTAGAGCCTCCAATCCATTTTTTTAAGGATTATTTTCAATACGAAAATAAAATTGTTTCCAAACTTTTGTTTTCGTGAATAAAGAAATCGGGCGAAAAACCGCGAGTGTTAACGTATTACTGTACCTCAAAGGTCATCCTAAAATTACAGAAACAAAATATTCAAATAAACTAAGCATATCCCAATTACATACACAGCGTGTCACCAAATCATGAGTCAAAAATTCAAGATCTTCTTCAAATTGTAAATTGAACGCTGAGTAAACAAAAGGCCATATAAACCTGGGTCCGGAGGGATTAAAAAAAAGGTTTTTCTGATCTTATTTGTGAAATATTAAGTAAACCGATACTTTTACCATAAAACAACATTCATAGTGCATTTATTTCAGCGACCAATGAGACTAAACCAGCTTGATTGGTTGAGAATTGTCATTTTCGTCATTTTTCGAAGTTAGAAGGGAGAGTGATAATTACATAGTTTTAATACATATTTCAAATTGTTTCAATTCATTGTATTTTTTATTATTATTATACATATATATAAATTTAAGTACAGTTGTAACCTTAATATGTTTATCCGGAGATCGTGAGATGCGGTCTGGTGTGACGCAGGTTTTAGAAAAACATTTTCTTTGTCGTGCCAACGTTTCGAGCTTTATTCAGATCATCTTCAGGATTCAAAGTGTTTGTTTTCCGTGTAGATGTGTCATTATTGTGTGTCGTGTTGGGAGTGCCCACAAGGGTACGCAACGGTTACTAACAAAAACATTTTTGTTTATCCAATTGCACAGACGTTCGTAAATGCCAAAGGTGGTTTTCTAAGTTAAAATCAGGTAATTTTGATCTTTTTGACTCGTATCGATCAGGACGAACAACAATTTTATTCAACGGCGTGTTAAGGACGGAAGTGGAAGCAAATCCGTTCCAGACAATTGAGGAACTGTCAAACACTCTTAACCAACCTTGGTCGACCATCCAAGAACATTGGTAAAGCAGAGAATTATCAGGTCCTGCATAATCTCTCCGAAGAAAACAAAGCTAACCGGTCTACCAAATGTGGCATAATACAGCGTATTTGATCACTGGATATGAAAATGGATCCTCGATGATAATCCAAAAGGCCGTGCGATCGAATCGCCACGAAGTACAGCTAAGCCAGGTTTACACCCAGAAAAGGCGCTTTTGTGTGTTTGCCGTTGTATTCCCTGGGTCGTTCATTTTGAAGTGCTGAAACCTGGAAAAACTATGAATTCGGACTTTTCTGTGAACCATTAGTTCAAATAAATCAATCGTTAATTACTGTTAACAGAAAGACGTTAGTCTGCATCAAGAAACCCGCCGCACTGCGCAAAACGAACCCTGGAAAAAAAATTAATGAATTGGGTAGGAGATATTGCCTCACCCTCCATGCTCGCCCGATACTGGGCAGTCTGATTTCCATTTATTCCGATCGCTACAACAATTTCTAAGAGGCAAAAAATTTGAAACTTTGGATGATGTCCAAAACCCCATCTCTAGATATTTTGATCAACAACAGATTTTTATCGATTCTGCTTTGAAAATTTGCTCACTAGATGGCAAAAGGTTGTTGATAAGGTGATTACATCACTGATTAAAAATCAAAACTTGTTATAAAAAGGAACTCTTCGAATTTAATGTAAAAAATGACATTATTTCCGGTCCAAATTGTTTCAACAATGATTATGGCATCATGGCCCAAAGTTAAACATCAACTTCTCATAAGGCGAAATTTGAACCATCGCCTACAGTGGCAAGTCTGTGCGTTATTTGGGCTGACTCGTTTTCGAAATGTAAAGGGGTCAATGAACCAAAAGCATAATGCTGAAAATTCTATGAGGCCAACCAGCTAGAGAAAACAGTCGAGGGAAGATCGGAGACAAGCTGAAGTTTGATCGTCTCCAGTGGCTGTTTTGCCAATTGTACATATTTGTCTTTTTTTACAATGTAATGGGTTAAATCAAAGGTTTAAAATGGTGAAATGCTGAAAATCGTCTTATTGAATAAACAAGCGAGGAAATACTGATGAACGTTAATTCGCTTGCTCCAGTAGTTTATAAGCGAGTTATTTTGCCAATTATGTTAACTTTGGCTCTTTTTTACAAAGTCAACCATGTGAGGAAATGCATGTGAAGAGCTGAGATGAGATTAAATTTGATCGTATTTGGTAGTAAGTCTGTGCGATGTAACTACGCCCCAATTGTCAGCTTCTTTGCAAATATAAATGAGTGACCAATCGCCTAAAACGGATTTTGAGACGAACATAGGAATCCATTTGTAATTCGATGGCTTTAGTGCTGTAGTTTGGCAAATATTTCTATTTATCTCTACCCCTAGGGTGACAAAATTACGAAATGCGTCTCACAGATCTAACTATAAATGCAAAGACTTGTCAGGTAAATCTGACTGACACTACTTGCAATGTGATAGTTTAACCGTTCCAGTGGTTGATCAGTTTTTTGTTTTTTTTAATCTATTGCGCCCAACTCCCATTTTTTTGGTATGTAAGGACGAACACACCATTAGTTAGGGTGGCGAAAAGCCAAAATTGACAGACCAACCTGGCGAGGAAAGGCACGCGAGATCAGAGATGACCTGAGATTTGTTCGTTTCCAGTCGTATTGTGCGTTATTTTGTCAATGGTGACCAATTATCAGCTCTTTTGCGAATATAAATGTCAACGGACTGAACCCTTAAAATAGCTAAATGCCGAAACGAGTATGATAGGAGGCGAGCAAAGGCAGATGGACATAAAAGGCAACCTGTAATTCGATCGTCCCAGTAGTGTGTCAGAGAGTTATTTTGTCAGTTATGTCCACTTGTCAGTTTCATCAACGTAAAGACGACTGGTCAGCCGTTGAAGGTGACGAAATGCTGAAAACCGTGTTTCTTAATAAACCAGAGAGTAAGACAGGTGAGGAGTATCGGAGACGACCTTAGTTTGATCATCTCCAACCACACCAGTCTGTGTGGTTATTACGGCATTTTTCCCAATTGCCAGCTTTTTGGCAAATATAAAGGACTCAACAGACTCACAAACAAATGACAGGTCAAACAAGCGAGGATAGGAACCTGAGACGTTTCTGGTGAATAGTCTGCGCGTTCTTTTGTCAATTGTTTATTTTTGTGTTTTTAATATTAAAATAAACAGACCAACCGGTTAATTTGGCACGATAGGATACCAAAAAAAGGACTTGAATATGTCGGAAATGAGGTTTTAACATTTCCATCGGTTGGTCTGTGATTTATTTGGTCAACAGTGTCCATTTATCAGTTTTTAAAAATAGCGAAATGATGAAACTAGTTTGATACTAAAAAATCGTATGCACCCAGTACTTTGACGGCTCCAGTGGTTTGTCTGCGTGTTATATCTCTGAGTACATTTGACACTATGTAAAGGGGTCGTCAGATTTGCTTACGACGATAAAGGCCGAAAAGCATCTGACAGACTAAAGGAGCATAGAAAGACCACGAAGTTCGTGGTCGACCTTAGTCTTGATATCTTCCGTGGTTAATTTGTGGGTTAATGTGCCACTTTCCAAATTGTAGTGTTTCGTATAAAACTGTGAAAATATTGAGGATGCAATGTGGAAAAGCTTCTGACAGAATACAAGCATGCCAGAATGATCAAAAACTATCTGTTGTATGTTGGGTCTGATCGACTCCTGTGGTTTGTGTTATTTTGTTAAATGTATCCACTTGTCAATATTTTTTTTAATCTAAAGAGTCAAATTAACTAACAATTTAAGATATCGAAATGTCCAAAAAAACATCTGACAAATGAAACTCGTGAGACAATCTAGGCTAAGAAAACGAAGACGATCAGACTAGAAGTAAGAATAAGTTTGTTTGGGTTGAACGTCCAGAGAATACGACGATTATGATCATAAAGGAATTTTTGACGTAACAATCATCGCATGTCTTAAGTGTAAACGTTTCTGGTATTTACTAAGAAAGATCTAGACAGCTCATCTGGCAAGCTTTGGTCCGATGATTTGAACGGCCAAGCAATTTCATTGATGATAGCGTGATGCGGCCATTTTAAGAACAGACATTTCCTGGAAGTTATTAGTGCATTTCTATATTCCAACAGCAGCTGTCGGTCTGAACTAAAGGGCAGTCGACCTTCGAAGAGGTAAAAATATATTCATCCGGTTGAAACTATCGACACGGAAAGGATGAAGGAGGGGAAGGCCATGTGGATTAAACGAAAGTCGGCTTCTTTGTACCTACCCAACGCCGGTCAGAATTTATACCTTGGGTGAAATGACTATTTATTTATATTGCTAGTAGATTTCCCCAAATTTCTGGTTTGGTAGCTTTTTTTATAATTTGTTGGAGCCGTAAAGAACGGTCAAGAAAGAGGTAATTAAGAATCTTTTGTTTTGCCGACGTTTCGACCTTTATTTGGTTCTTTTTCTGCGCCTGGGTAAATTACTATTTAAGATGTTTAAAGTGTGGCGCTATTCTTGTGGTGTCATATTGGCTATTGTGTGAAAATGTTGTGAAACGTGAATTTATATTCTGCTGTTTTTATACGATTGTGACAGGTTGGGTGACGGGGTAAATCTGGGAAATTTTCTTTGATCATAGCGGTTTTATTTAACTCAAAGGAACTCTAGAATGGGGATTTTCTGGATTGGATTTGTGATTCGGCATTCAATATTGAAAAGGAAGTTAATTAAGGACGATAACGAAGGAAAGAGAAATATAAAAATAATGTTTAATAGTTCATTTTGCTTTATGATGTTTACATGTTTCTGTTCTGTAATTAATGCTGCATGTGCCTCTGTTAATGTAAACCATTTCTAGAAAGTTGCGTTTGTATTATTTTGTTTTGTTCTGTGTTTAGTATTTTTGGATTGTTGAAATCGAAAGTGGCTGTGGGAGTAGCTTTTGGTGTTTTTTTCAGTTATTGCGATGTAATTCCAACGTATGCTGCTGGACAGTTCGTACAATTAATTTTATAAATAATTAAGGTTTTTAGTTGAAATAAAAAGTCAGTGTCACGAGCTGGATTCGAACCCACGACCTTCGGCTAGATACGCCGCTACTCTACCATTTGAGCTATCGTGACTTCGATCCACTCGGACCTTTTTGAATTTTCCCTCCTTTTTGTCATTTTTTCAAGTGGATCGAAGTCACGATAGGTCAAGTGGTAGAGTAGCGGCGTATCAGTCAAAGGTCGTGGGTTCGAATCCCGCTCGTGACATTGACTTTTTTATCTCAACTAAAAACTTTAATTAATTGAAAGATATTAATTGGTCAAGCGGACCACGAAAACTAGTGAATTTATAAATAATACTGGTTTTGTAGGCTGTTGGTGTTTGATCTTTGACTTGGAAATTTACGTGATTTGTGTGGCAATGTGTGGACGAATGGAATAGACGTGTATATTGGTTTGTGTTTGTATGATTGTGTTGATGATGTGTTGTGTACTGTCGAGCATGTTGTTTTCTGTAGTGCTGGGTTATAATTGGTTACGATTCTATTCATTATGAAATTGTTGGTTAAAAATTTATATTTACACCTGTATTGTATATTTTTTCCAATCAACATGTTTTGTAATTTACCCAGGCCCTGAAGATGACCCGAATAAAACTCGAAACATCGGCAAAAAAATGTAAAAAATTAACAACCCTCTAAACTACCTCATCCTTGACCGCTCCTCACGACTTAACAAATTTGTTAAATTTGAAATATTTACTAATTGCGCTCGTGATAAAACAACGAGTTGGCATATTAATCACAGATTGGTTATCAAAAACCAAGAAACACAGAGCGCTACCTCAACTTTACATCACACCATCCCCTTCATACAATGGTAAACACGGCCAAAGGGAACCCCCCATGAAGATGTTCACCACCAGCACATAAACATATACAAACATATCCTATGTAACAATCCCTACCAAAAACACGTAATCAACAGGTTAGCCAAACAACTGCAACTGAACACTATCACTAATAGCACTACATCAATTATATCAAACCAACATATATATATACACATGCCTTTTGTTCACGGCCGATCACACAATGAAACAAATTTCTCTCCTCTGACAACTTTAACTTAGTTTAATAACCTTAAAAAACTATAAAACTTTTTTTTAGACTTAGTTTTTCTAAACTACTTCATTCTTCACTATATCGATTTCAACAATCCAAAAATATTAAACACAGAACAAACCAAACATAAGCGTAACTTTTAAGAAATGGTTTATATCAACAGAGATAAACACAGCATAAATTGCACAAAAGACACATGTAAACTCAGCCGCAGCTATGCTAATATGATAAATCAAATTCGATATTAATAACATACATAGGACATAGAAAACATATATTATGAATAGAATAGTCGCCAACTACAACTCAATCGAGTAGGCGCCGGTGGCCGCAATGGTTTAGGCGTTGACACGGCGCTCATCACTGTAAGGTAAAGGTCCCGGGTTCGAACCCAGCGGCCCTGCATTCGTACCCGACATACTTACAAATGTTTTTTTTTCTTCAAAAACACCGGCACCCCGAGGGTTATATAACCTCTGCTGTTGCGAACCCTCGGAGGGAAAAAACCTAAAACTCAACACTAACACCATCCAATATCACTCATAACACTATCAATTCAATCAAACACAGACAAACCAACATGCATATCCATTCCATTCGTTCATGGCCTATCATACAAATTAAACACATTTCATTCTTCTGATAACTTTAAAATAGCCTTCAAAAAGTATAAAACCTTTTAGATTTAGTTTTTTTAAAGTACCTCATTGTTGACAACTCCTCACGACTTCAACAAATTATGAAACAGCAGGTCTCTTAGTAACACACATATTTTTATAATGTTTATTGAAATAGGTAGTTGAAATATATATGCACGTATGGTTTGATTACTGCAGTAATTAACTTTCATCATTAAATACCGATTCGAGTTTTGAAAACTGGAACCTTGAAATTTCTTGAAAATAAGACTTTTTATAGTAAAACGGTGTAAGTGAGTGTATCCAGTATTGCAAAATCCATTCGATTCAATCCAGTTATACATATTTAACAAAAAATTATATAAGCAAGAAGGAAAGGAGGCTTTAAATAGTAATGGGGCAGGCTCGTTTAATTTCAACGGCTACGGGAGACCGGGCATGAATATTTAAATTGCGCTTAAATCCCGATAAAGGTCCTTTCCGATATTCTTTGGACGTGTCTCGCCCGAGGTATTCGCAGGTCCTCTCTCCGTTTGGCACCCCCATTCCATCCGAGTTATAAACTCCCTACATTTCCAGGATTGGAATTGGATTATTTACTGATAGCTTGAGCCGGCACAGCAGACAACAGGGCGAATTAATCCAACCCAACAAACCACTAACGCCAGATAAATCGCATGGCAGCCGAGAAGTACAACTTTTACCACGGGCGAATTAAAAAAAATCCTTTAAAATTTTTACGGAATAGAAAATAACATTTACGTATTGGGATGGAGGTTTATGGTTACAAAACAAAACAATTAAAGTTAATGATTTCAAACATACCCTCCTCGTTCTCAACACTTCTCCCAAAGTGATGGCAAATTCCTTATATCCTCTGACTAGAATATTGATTCTTTATTACTAACAAATTCTCTAAAACGCATTCTCTAACGACTTTTCATCAATAATGTTTTTATGTTGTAAACCGCTCTCCAGGTGTACGAAAAAATGGTGTCTGTAGGAGAGAGGTCTGGAGAATAGGGAGAATGAGGCAGAACCTAATAACGAAGATCGAACAGTTTTCGTGTTGTCGCATATGGGATATGGTGGCCAAGCGTTGTCATGTAACAGAATTGGCCTTTTCCGATTGACCAAAGATGGTTTCGGTAATGCAAATTTCTGGTGCATTGCTTCAATTTGGCATTACAATTCTTGCATTGATTGTTTCGCTACTAAATTAGCCAAAACGAAACCCACCAAAGAGTCACCACCACCTTTTTTGGATCAGTTAGGCTTTGAAAAAGGTGGTGCTGCTTTTCCTTTGTCGACCCACTGTTCAGAACTTTGCTGTTATCGTTAACCAATTATCATCACAAGTAACAATTCTATCTTCTACATATTGAATCTATATATCTTCTATATATATGTTATACGAAGGAAGGACGAATCAACTGTCAGGATATCACCTAGAGATCAGGATGCGCTCATCAAAACAAGTCAGTTTTGTAACTTATACCAAGCTTTCAACCTTTATTGAGGTCTTACTCAGGGCTCTACAAATAATTACAACCATTAGATTTCGTGGTCCGATTGACCAAATAATTTCTTTGAATTAATTAATTTTTATGTAAGGTATTGGTTGAGATAGAAGAAGTCAGTGTCACAAGCGGGATTCGAACCTACGACCTTCGACTAAATACGCTGCTCTACCATTTGAGCTATCGTGACTTCGATCCACTCGGCCACCAATTTCCCACCTCAACCATTTTACTTATTAAATCCAATAGATTTCGTGGTCCGATTGACCAACTAACTTCTTTCAATTAATTGATCTTTATGGAAGGTATTGGTTGAAATGAAAAAGTCAGTGTCATGAGCGGGATTCGAACCCACGACCTTCGGCTAAATACGCCACTGCTCTACCACACCAACTTCCCACCTCAATTCGAAAGGTAGGTTGAGATGGAAGTTAGTGTCCGAGTGGATCGAAGTCACGATAGCTCAGGTGATGGGGCAGCGGCGTTTTTAGCCGAAGGTCGTGGGTTCGAATCCCGCTCGTGACACTGACTTTTTTATTTTAACCCATCCTTACATAAATATTAATTAATTGAAAAAATTACTACGTTTATAATTAATAATAGGTAACACAATAATTTTCAAAAAATATCACAAAAAGTTCCATGAATCTTGATTTAGATTCTACGAATTTAGAGCCACTTAACATGAAACATAAAATAGCTTAAAAACGTGTCTTTTAAAACGCTAACCTAGGCAAATTTATAAGTCTAAATGTAACTAAAATGAACACAATAATATTATAAAAAATCTCGGCATAACTATTAAAAAAACAAATAATATACAGAAATTCGACGTACTAGATCTCAAACCATCTCATGCAGACGCTCAAAAAATGGACAGACTATATTCATCATCACTACTAATGAAATCAATAAGGTCCACAATCTTTCAATTAATTATGGTTTTTAGTTGAGATAAAAAAGTCAAGTGTTACGAGCGGGATTCGAACCCACGACCTTCGGCTATATACGCCGCTCTCTACCATTTGAGCTATCGTGATTTCGATCCACTCAGAAATCCACTTGAAAAATGGCAAAAAGGAAGGAAAATTCAAAAGGTGGGGTTGAGATGGGAAGTGAGTGTCCGAGCGGATCGAAATCACGATAGCTCAAGTGGTAGAGAGCGGCGTATCTAGCCGAAGATCGTGGGTTCGAATCCCGCTCGTGACACTGACTCCTTTATCTCAACTAAAAACCTTAATTAATTGAAAGATATTAATTGGTCAATCGGACCAAGAAAACTCGTGAATTTAAAGTCTACAATAATATTTTAAATAAACAATCATGTTTAAGATGATGAAGTTCATATAAGTGTCAAACTTTATAGGATCCTCTTTGTCATAATCTTTTATGCTGCTTTTATTCTCCATTCACTTATCAAAATTAATTAATGATAGGATAAAAAAGAGTTTTAAAATGACGTATCGCTACCTCAGAATCTCGAAATATGGTAAGTTGATGTCATGCCATAGACAAACTACGATAGACATTAAGAACAACAAAAGTAAAGTAGTAACAAAAACGTAATAACAGACAACATTTATACAAAAAGATATAAACATTCACTATACCAAATGACTTAATACTTGGTTCCATATAGAGAGCGCGTAGGAATGCCACCAGACACGAGAATTATGCTTGAACTCGGCAGCGAGTATCTGGTTTCCTATAATTTGGCCATGATAGCTGGGGGATTTTGGTCTAATCTTTTCCCCATGGTAGAAAAATAATGTTATCGAATCATACAAAAGCATGTCCACTAGATGGAGGTAAGTGCCGCTAGGCTGAAACGTGTTTCGCCTTTTCTCAGTCCACTTAGTTATGTCCCATTTTATACCTTCGCGAAACGCGAAAGGTGAGAGGGGTCTTTCAGTTTGGATTTGCTCCAGCCTTTTGTACCCTTTAGTCTCCTAATTTCCTCAAGTCGGATGTGTTATTTTTATATATGCCTATTCGTTATGCCCTTGTTTGTGCACTTCTTAGCTTGTCTCTATTGCTGAAGTTTCAGGTAAATTTTCGTATATTGATTTACATCGTTCGATTTGGTTCTCTTGATGTTGAAATGTTTTGCAGGACGTCAGACTAAACAAATATTGAAACCAGTCCCACAAACCGAAAGTTTAATACCCTAATAATTAATTAACCTTCGTTCATAGAAGCCTAGATTTTCTGACCCTAAGTGGAACGTTTTTACATATCCTTCTTTCCCCGCTTCGATGGCTTTTTGCATAAATCATCAAAAGAAATGTCATCGACCGAACAGATTGAAATTTAACACGAAAAACAAATAATTTAAAATGGTGGATTGATAAGATGGATTGATAGAGTTGACCCATGGGATAGGAAATTTGATCCATGGAAATGATCAGATGCAAAAAGGCGTGTTTCAAAGTTTATGATTCACCGATGATTTATAACGATGGAAAACGTCAATCGCATCCCTTTGTTATCGTTTTCATTTATTGGCAGTTAACGTGCCTTGTTTTAAACCAGATAAAGTTAATTATTGTTTACCGTTTGTCGTTTATAATCCAAAATATAAATTAAGTATAAAATTAAGTATAATAATAAGGCAACAGCAAAAGTAAGTCCATATGGGGTTTATATTAGCCGTTAAAAACCATATTTTGTTCTATAATTGTTTAAAATTAATATTAAAATCAATAGGATTAACGTAACAAGGGAATATCGTGATGTATTTTCAATTCATAACCGTTTCAAATTAATATCTACATAAAATTTTTTAATAATATTATCAGTTAGGTAAGAATTACTATTTCGAACTAACATGAACTTTTCCCGAAATGATGATTTAGTGATCGTGAGATCCGGTCTGGTGTGATGTAGGTTTCAGAAAAACATTTTCTTTATCGTGCCGTTTCGATCTATTAATTTATGTTTAGTGGTCCTAATCAATTGAAGTCACGATAGATCAAGTGGTTAGAGCAGCGGCGTAAAGAGCCGAAGGTAGTGGGTTCGAACCACGCTTATGACATTAACTTTTTCATCTAAACCAAGAGCTTACATAAAACGAATAATTAAGTTTTGGTCTATATTGAGATCAACTTCAGGGCCTGGGATTTATAAACATTGTTTAAATTATACAAATACATATAAGATATGAATATAAATTATACAATAATGTACACAATATAGAAATTTTATATTCAATCAAAATATTTGCACTTCCTCAAAGTGGTTTTGTGTAGATGTGTCACTGTTGTGTCGTGCTGAGTGTTAGTGAGAAATTTATGTTTTTTGTTTACATATGTTTGATTTTGAAGGAGGGAGGAAGGAAGTAGGGACAGAAATTCATTTTTCTTTGAAGCCAAAGGGACCGACAATAGAAAAAATGGGTAATGGTTTGTCGTTCGAGACTGGTTAACTTCTCAGGATTATTAATAGACTGGGTTATTAGGGAAAGGAGAGATTGTTGAAGATCCAGACTATGTAGAATTGTCTGATGTGTGGAGTGTAATGATTATTTTATGTGTTACATTGCCTAGGTTGCCCATGGCTATGCTAAATAGTTGTTTGTAAAAATGATTGTTGTATGTAAATAATGCAGCAGTGTATGTATCAGAATGTACAATATCAAGAAAATCTTCAACTTCAAGTAAGCACTTGACATAAAGGATAACCTCCTGAAGTATCGACAACTACCACAGCGGGTCTCGCTCTCTCTCTCTCTCTCTCTCTCTCTCTCTCTCTCTCTCTCTCACTCTCTCTCTCTCTCTCACTCACTCACTCTCTCTCATTCCCGCTCTCTTACACTCACTCACCAACCCACTCACACACTCACTCTCTCTTACACTCACTCACTCATTCTCTCCCTCACACTCACTCACCCACTCACTCTCTCTCTCTCCCTCTCTCTCTCTCACTCACTCATTTTCTAACTCACTCACCCTCTCTGTCACACTCATCCTCTCTCACTCACTCACTCTCTCTATCACTCTCTCACACTCACCCTCTCTCTCTCACTCTCTCTCACTCACTCACTCACTTTCTAACTCACTCGCTCTCTCTCACTCACTCACTTTCTTTCAATCACTCACTCTCTCTCTCTTTCACTCACCCACTCACTCCCTCTCTCTCTTTCACTCACTAACTCTCTCTTACACTCACTCACTCACACCCTCTCACTCATTCACTCACTCTCTCTCTCTCTCTCTCTCTCTCACTCACCCACTCACTCACTCTCTCTAACTCACTCACTCACTTTTTAACTCACTCACTTTCTCACACTCACCCTCTCTCTCTCTCTCACTCACTCGCTCTCTCTATCACTCACTCACTTTCTAACTCACTCGCTCTCTCTCACTCTCTCTCTTTCACTCACCCACTCTCTCTCTCTCTCACTCACTTACTCATTCTCTCTCTAACATTCACTCACCCACTCTCTCTCTCTCTCTCTCTCACTCACTGTCCCTCTCTCTCTCTCTCTCACTCTCACTATCACTCACTCTCTTTCTAACTCACTCACTCTCTCTCTCTCTCTCTCTTTCTCTCTCTCTCTCTCTCTCTCTCTCTCTCTCTCTCTCTCTCTCTCTCTCTCCACTTACTCACTCACGCACCCCCTCTCCCTAACATTCATTTCTTTACCTCTCTGTATTTACATTTCGTTCTTGCTCATTCTCTCTAGCTCTCTTTCTCTCTCTCTCTCTCTCTCTCTCTTTTTCTTTTACGAAAATTTTTCAAGATATACCTCATGTGACATAATACATCTATGTCTGCACAATATATAAACGGACTGCTATGTGTTATCAGATGATATAAATCTCTGTTTAGAGGATACCTCTTAAAAGAAAACAAAAGTAGTGACGCCATGACTACCTTTAGCGAGAAGTTTTTTTTTTTTTTTTTTTTTTTTTTTTTTTTTTTTTTTTTTTTTTAAATAAAGCACTGTATTATTTACCTAAATGAACAACTCTTAAAATGGCTTATTTAAACAAAAGGGCCCTTGAAATTTCCGAAGACCCAAATCGCCCATCATGGCGGGCTTGCGGTTCTTAAGATGATCGGTAAGGGAGTACTTATGGACCAGCAGTTGCTAATTCTAGAACAATGTTCGTGTTCATTTAACCACATCCCTGATCAAAATCTAGAACTTAAAGAGGGTTATTACCACGTATTTTCATACAAAAATTTGCCTTTTTGCCTTATTAGTTTCCATATTTAGACAGCTTTACTTTTAAATTAATATTTTACGGTTTCTTTTGAAGTACTTATATATTCAAATTGATATTCGTCCTTGCGCCATAATCATTGACATTTTTAATTTTACTTTAAACCTCGTGTCCCGACCAAGCGAGTGGTTTTATAAGTTTTTTCTTCATCGTGTAACTGAAGTATAACGGCAAAGATTAAGTGCCGTAAGAAAGGAAGACGAAAAATAATTGAGCTTTCACAAGTTTTCAATTTAGGTCTTTCTATGTGGGCCTTTACATTCCATCTCGAGTGGTTTATTTGACCCCAGATGAAATTTTGGTTCGAGTGGCTTTCTAGAAGTCATCTCTTCCGTAAATATTTACAACCAGATCCCGTCCTATTTTTTACACTATACATAAATAACAGGCTCCGACGAGCCACAAATCCAAACCGCGCATTTCCATGCTAATCCTGACCAAACACAAAAATCAAAATGATTATTTTTGTTTTCCCTTTTAAAAGCGTTGTAAAACAAAAAGTCCGATTATTTTTACATTTCATTACTTGATAATGAATGTGTATTGTACAGAACAAATAAAAACAAATTTTAAAAAACTGGAAACTGCTGTTGGATTATAGTTTGGATTCTCGGAAACCGTGAGGGATTCGTGATGAATGAACGGTTCTGCCGGGTTGTCTTCTTCAGCTCGAATGCATGAACTTCGCTCTGATCATTAATGATCATCACTCGCCCGAGTTTTCCCGCCGTTTGTACATCATCGGTCACGGTCCCGAGTCCGTTTTCGGATTTGTTTCGCTCCCTTGCGAAACGGCGGACGAAATAAACATCTAAACCGAATCGCCAAACAAAGCCGAGAGACGCACTTCAAGGCTCATTAAACTCCAAGGAAAGAGAGAGAAAAATATATTTAAAAAAAATAAAGAGACAAAGGTTAAGCGATACAACGAGTTTTATTGAGAAAATCATGAGACCAGAGATAATCATTAATGGCCAGACTATTTAAACAAAAATATTTTTCTACTAATAACAAATAAATAAAATACAGCTTATATTGAGTACTTTCGACAAATAAATAAAAAATTATTACATGCGTCTTTTTTAAAATAACACGTTGAGAATGTTCGCTGGTTAATGTCAGCAATATTCAGCAATAATTGTTGAACTGAAGTTAATTTTAACGATGTATCCAGTCGATTTTAGCTATATCGATCCTATATTTTTGTAATTATTTGAACCAAAAATTACAGACCTTTTCAAAATAATAAACATCCGAACCAAATAAACAAATTACTTAGGGCTAAACATCATTTACGGACGTACTTCAAGCCTCATTAACCTCCAAGGACTACAAAAAAGGAAAAACAAATAAAAAAACAATCAAGAATAAAAAGTAAAACCGAAACGACTTTTATCCAGAAAAGACACCAGTGATGATGATCATTAAAGATGGAACTACAGAAGTCATTGTTCACGCATCAACAACTTTTTCACATACATAATATATCATTGTACATTTTCAATTTACTATCGCTGAGAAAAGTAATAGCCAAAGCGTAAAAAAATTACCAGGAATAGTATATTGATAATTTCTTAATTTGCACTGTTTAAAGTTAGATTTAACGAAAATGCAGGTCATTTAGATTATTAGTAAAGAAAAAATAAGTTTGATTGATTATTTGATAAGCCAAAAGTCTAAACTTAAGAAACAATTAATTATTCTTTTTATGTAAGGTTTTGGTTGAGATAAAAAAAGTCAGTGTCACGAGCGGGATTCGAACCCATGACCTACGGCTAAATACGCCGCTACTCTACACTTGAGCCATCGTGACTTCGATCCACTCGGACACCAACTCTCCATCTCAACCTACAACCGTTCGAATTTTTTGAAAATGGCAAAAAGAGGGAAAATTTGAATCTAAGTCTCGATAGCTCAAGTGTAGAGTAGCGGCGTATTTAGCTAAAGGTCGTGGGTTCAAATCCTGTTCGTGGCCTTACAGAGAAAGAATAATTAATTGTATTCATTTAATTTATATATATGCTAGTATCTAGCAATAGCAATATGCATACTCAAAATAATGTGTTAAATAATACTTTTTACTGCCTCCCTGGGCAACACCGGGTTATAAAGCTAGTTGCTAATATCACCAAAGCCAAGTGGGAATATTAAAAAAAAAGGTTTGCGCTAAGCAGATAAATCTGTTTCGGGTCAATACAAACGTTTTAGTTAGATTAAATAGCATTCTACACTTCCGATATTAAAATAACTGTAAATAACTGTGCGAGTAAATAATTGTAAAATAACTATTTAAATTGGACAAAAAGCCTCGTAGACCAACCGATATGGATATCATTTATATTTTATTACCCTAAACTTCATTTTTCCTAGTAGATCATTATTAATTTGTCGATGTTGTTTACATTTAGTTACTGGTGTTGAAATTCCAATTGTCTCAGGTTGCCACATAAAATTGCCCTTCTTGTACATTCTTTAAACTCTTTCCAATTTAAATATAATAAATGGTCTATCTCTATCTTACATTTGTGGCATGTATGTAAATTAAATTACTCCATAAAATGAGTTCTCATAAGAAGATAGATCGTGAGATACGGTCTGGTGTGATGTAGGTTTAAAAAAACATTATTTTATCGTGCCAACGTTTCGATCTTTATTGAGAACATCTTCAGAGCTCAAAGTGTTTTTTTTTGTGTGGAACGACAGTTGTGTTTTGGGTTGAGAGTGTTGGACAAGTCACACAAATGTGACACATTTACACGGAAAAGACACACTTTGAGTCCTGAAGATGATCTCAATAAAAATCGGAACGATGGCACGATAAAAAAATGTTTTTGTAAACCTACATTACACCATACCGCATCTCACCATCTGTAAATAATCAGTAATTAACGATCACTAAATACTTACACACTCCATAAAATCCATAGATCGTGAGAAGCGGTCTGGTGTGATGTAGGTTTCAGAAAAACATTTTCTTTATCGTGCCAACGTTTCGATCTTTATTGAGGTCATCTTCAGGGTTCAAAATGTGTCTTTTCTGTGTGGAAGTGTCACAGTTCTGTGTTGTGTTGAGAGTTTGGACACGACACACAACTGTGACACATCAACACAGAAAAGACACACTTTGAGCTCTGAAGATGATCTCAATAAAGATCGAAACGTTAGCACGATTAAGAAAATCTTCCTCTAAACCTTCATCACGCCAGAACGCATCTCACGATCTCCATATAATCATTAATTAACGTTCACTAAATACTACACACTCCATAAAACATTTGACTTTTGAAAAAGATCAATATTATATTTAAATTGAACCGCATTTAAAACTTTACATGCCTTTTGTGTATATCGATCTGAGAAAAAGGGTCCGAATTAATGAGGAATTATAATAATAATAAATAATAATAAAAAAATTTAAAAAACCAACTCGAATTGGTTGAATATACGTTCTGATTCAATTTTTTTTTTAAATTAGTACTAAAAATTATTAGGAGATAGTGAGATGCGGTCTTGTGTGATGTAGGTTTAGAAAAACATTTTCTTTATCCTGCCAACGTTTCGATCTTTATTGACATCATCTTCAGAGCCTGGGATTTACAAACATTGTTTAGATTACACAAATCCGTGTAAAATGTGAAAATGAATTTATACAATGATGTACACAATATAGAAAATTTAGGTTCAATCAAAGTATTTGTACTCAATCAAAGTGTGTATTTTCTGTGATGATGTGTAACGGTTGAGAGTATTAGTATATTAATGTTTTTTGTTTATACAGGTTTGATTTTGGTGGAATGGGGAAGGAATAGAAATTCGTTTTTCTATGAAGTCATCTTCTTTGAATTGAAATGGGCCTAAAATGAGAAAAAAAATGGTAATGGTTTGTCGTTCGGGATTATTTTAGACGGGATTTATTAGATAAATTCCAGGCCCTGAACATGATCTCAATAAAGATCGAAACGTTGGCACGACAAAGATGTTATTCTAAACCTACATCACACATGACCGCATCTCACGATCTCCTAATAATCATTAATTTACGGTAAATACTGCACATTGGTACTAAAGGGTCATTCAACGCTGAACGTTAAGGACACATGTTACATTTTAATAATCTTAATGACACCGTTCCGCGGTAAAAAGCGAAACGCTGTGCGGCAACACGCCTAGGTAATCAAATATTAACGTGGGATATGCACGTGCAAACATTCCGTCTTTCGATTTGTCGGATAACTGCCGATGTTTCATTTTGCCTTTTATACGGAATAACGGACGTTGATCTGTGAAAAAAATGAGACGGAGAGTTGTTCAACTTTAGGTGAATTCAAACCTGAGCTCAGTGTAATATCCTTTTTTTATCCCCCTTTCTAAACACGACGCTGACAATGGTCACAGCACATATCCACAAATCACAACGCGCACCTCCCGCGAAGCCGGCCGGGCGAACACTGGCTCCCTCGCCGTGGGCGATGGGCCCACTCCGGCGCCACCATCCGACCGTGGTGGGGCAAAGTTTGTTAAATATACATATTTTATCTGGATTTCTGTTCGGATGCCACGGGTCGGAAAAGGAACTCGGATTAAAACTGAAAAAGTTTACCCCTGTCCAAGAAAAATGATTTACTTACAGCGTCGTGATTTGCCAACTGTCAATTGAGGCTTACCTGAAAAATAAAGAACAAATTGTAAGTCACAGGTGTTTCAACCAACTGGTTTCAGAGAAAAATTGAAAACCCGTATTTATACGCCTAACAACAGGGATAAAAAGGCATTTGTCCAACATTGGAATCGGATTATTAATCATACCGCTCGAATATACAGGTAACGTCTTCGCGATTACTCCGGGATACTCTCCTCGACAGCCAATTCTGTATTTTTAGGTGATATGCAACTATTTTCCAGATCTTACAATATCTACTTAGAAGATTCAAAATCAAACGACGGAGTAGGTTGGTTTGACACTCAATTAAAAAAAGTGAAATGTATAAACTTCCTTCGGAAATAAGCATCTGCTCCTCGGAACACTCAGGAATTTTAAAAGCTCTTCAGTATGCCTGTGAAAATCACCTAAGCAGCCAGTCTATTGTGATTCTGCCCGATTCTAAAAGTGCCTTGGAAAGAATAAAATTTGGAGGTAATTGTTAATACATTGAGTGGCAAATGAAACATTAGCATTAAAAAATAATAAAACCACTAATATGAAAACGTGTTGGATTAGGGAGTCATGCCGGAATCACAGGGAATTACATGGTTGACGAACTAGCAAAACACGCCTTGTATTAGGGTAAAAGCTTTAAAGCCCCTATTTCCGTCAAAGACGCGAAACGATGTCTCCAGGCGGAGATTATTAAGTAATGGCGTATCATAAATGATATCATACCTACAGGTGCTTTCCTACTCAAAATAAGAAACCTTGGTTCCATGGACTAGCCTGGACAAAAAGGAACAGCTCAATGATAATGCTTAGATCTGGTCATGGCATTTGAGGGTTGTACCTATATAAAATAAAGAAAACAAGGACTAATTTATGTGGAACATGCCAGATTGAAGAAGATATGTAACATGTTATTATGAACTATATGAAGAGTATTGCCAAGCCAATCGAATCTGGTGAACCAAAGCTCAACAAAAAGTAGCTACCCAAACATTAGGCAGCATACAAAGACTAGCAAGCCTATGTATCACAAAGGCAATGAGAACATCCCCTACAAATGCATTAGAAACTCTGCTAAACCTACCTTCATTGGAAATATCCATACAAGGAGAGGCTAGGAAAAGCTCACATAGGCTCCAGAAACAATTAAATTGGAAAGGAACTATACAATTCGGGCATACAACCATAATGAACAAAATCAGACACCCATTATTAGAAATGGGGACTGATTATATGATCCCGGAATCAATCTTCACCTATAAAGACTCAATAGACTCTAAAGGAGAGGAAGAACTCAGGAGAGCATTAGATACAACGATATGGTACCCAGATGGCTCCAAAACAAACGAAGGAACCGGATCAGGCGTTTTCTGTACAAGCCCAAAACACGAGCAATCAAACTCATTAGGGAAGTCTTTCGGTCTTTCAAGCAGAAATACACGCCAACAATGCTTGTGCCCTGGAAAATCTTAAAAGAGGTTACACTGACAAAAAAATCCTCATCTGATAGCCAAGCAGCCATTAAATCATTAGCATGTAAAAGAATCATATAAAAATTAGTCAATTAATGCATCCAAAATCTACAAAACCTGCGAAAACAACAACCTGATGAATCTTCGGTGCCAGGGCATAGGGGAATTTCGGATAAAGAGAAAGCAGACAGTCTGGCCAGAAGAGGATCTGCAAGACCATACATAGGACCCGAACCTGGGATAACAACAAATATAGAATCCTCCATCGCAGAATGGATCCAAACAAAACAAAAGGAGAAGTGGATAAACTCAGGCGGCGCTAGACATAATAAACTTGTTACTAAAAATGAAACAACCCTCACCAACACTGGCAAAATCAATTGGAGAGGGCCAAACTCAGAGGAGTGATAGGACTACTAACCGGTCATCTGAGAAAACATCTACACAACATGGGCATATACAACGATGATTCCATTTGCAGATTATGTAATGAGGAGGAGGAAACAGCCACCCATATCTTCGAATGCGAAGCAACGGCTCAATGGAGATTTAACCTAACGTACGGAAAAACTTAGGGAATCAAATTGCAGCAGCGACAGTCAATGACCTGATACTTCTAATGAGAAGGATTGACTCTATTCCACTGAACTTAGGAACTAGGAAAGTAGAATAAACCAGAAGGCTGCAATGCCTGCAGAGTACAACCTAGTATCCTTCTTTAAGGAGGCATAAAGGGAGAAAAGTACCCAGGAGAGTGAAACATATTCGGGATAAATATGGCTAAAACAAATACGAGAACGTTACAGTTTTGAAAATCTCCTCTACCAGTGGAGGTTGAGCTCGGACAGAAAAACAGATTGCCTCTCTGGGCCATTTATGTTGCTCCCTCCAGGCAGTAGTGACCACCTTTGCTATGTAAGCAAATTCATAAATTTCAATAGAAGTTTGTTGAACAACAAACAGCTTTGATGGCGTTAATCACTCAAACACACCCAATGATCACAGGGTAGGCAAATATTTTCCCTTTACGGCGCATTCGGTTCGTCCACCATGTGTATCGAATAAGCAACTGAATTTCAGATCAAACGAGGAGGTGATTGTATTTAATTTACGTTCGGTTTGGCTTAAATGACGTACTTGCCGTTATCCAGTTTAAGCTCATAGACGTATTGAACTGACTGAGACGGGTGATTTCTCACAGGTAACCGTGAGAAGCGTAATTTCAATAATGTATTTTAACCTTAGATGGCATTAGGATAACGCTAATGTGGGGAGTCAATTTCCGGCAAAGGCCTTTGTATAGATAAAAACATGGAAAACAAAAATAACATAATTCATCAGTTCACCTTCTACTAACCCATGTGTTTACAGTTCAAGGTAAGGTTTTCTAATTAAATAACTACGAAGGCTTTTTACAACCCCAACCGTATTTATAAAAACTAATCAACATTTGATATACGAAAATATGTTCCAGTGTGAGGAACTGGTGCATAATTGTATGCTGTTCAAAATCTTAAGCCTAAACTCCTACTAAGCCTAAAGTTCGGCAATTATACACTCAAAAATACAGGGTGATCTATAAAACGATACGAAAATATCAATCAATGTCATCAAAGAATTAATACCAGTCCATCTGAAACAGCTCTCCAGCATCCTGGGAAATTCAAGAAAAAGTTATTAGGTTCTCCAGAAGCGGTGGAAACAATCTTTAAGGCTCCTCTGCACCCGATCAATCGATGTAACATGAAAAAGCAATAAAATGAAAAGTGGACGATAATACGAAACGTCTTCAGACATATGAAATGAAATCAACTGACGTAAAGGATCGACTGGGAATCGTCGAGATGGAAAAGGTAATTTTTGTAAGCTGAGAATGGGATCATATTTATGAAGGAATCATATGGATTTTATAAAGGAACGATCTTCTACATTGGACAAAAATTGTCCAACAAAACTTTTCATGCATTATGCTGCAGATGAACGAAGAATGATGTTCGTATCATCAGTAAATTTCATAAGGCAGGAATAGTTCGATATAAATGGTGAAGGAAGCCTGAAAACAACCAGAAAATATTAAAAGAAGAATGTACAGAATATTGTTTTGTTCTAACAGGTTTTTAAAATAATCGACTGTCTGTATGAACAGTTGCCAATACAATTAATGGTGAATCCGCTAAACCGAAAGAAACACATTTGGAACGAATGTATTTATTAGCGAGAATGGAGAGGCCAGGCCTATCATACTAGGGCTCGTGTATTATCTGTATTTATTGGCTCTCTATTTAATGAAAAGGTGGTCATAATTGACCATATTAATTATTTCAATTAATTATTCTTTTTATCTCATTTTTATCTAAACCAAGACCTTAGATAAAAAGAATAATTAACTGAAATTCCTACTGTGTACTGTACTGAGCGAATGTTATTTATTAGATTACAATTAATTAAGATTTTTAGTTGAGATAAAAAAGTCAATGGCACGAGCGGGATTCGAACCCACGATCTTCGGCTAGATACGACGCTGCTCTACCACTTGAGCTATCGTGACTTCAATCCACTCGGACACTAACTTCCCATCTCAACCTCACCTTTTTTTATATTTTCCCTCCTTTTTGCCATTTTTAAGTGGATCGAAGTTCAAATGTCGTGTAATCGGATTGGATTCTCGACGACAAATGAAATGGACACGGAGAGCTTTAGTGAATATACTTCATTTTCAATCATTAAATTCAAAAATGGCAAAAAGGAAGACTTTTTTATCTCAACTAAAAACCTTAATTAATTGTAATATATTAATTGGTCAAGCGGACCACGAAAGTAGGGAATGAATTGAAAGTTATTTATTAGAGTTAAACAAGAAGGCATATCAAAGGAATATCCAGTATTCCAGGGCAGCTTGAATTATGTCTGGTGCGTGATGTAATTTATTAGCGTGAACGGAGGGTGCTCCTCTCCAATCATCCCAAGGAATATCAAGTACTCTGGGGCAGTGTAAATGTAATTTATTAGCGAGAATTGAGAATCAGTCCCCTAGATCGCCAAGAAATATATATTATTTAGTCGGGCACGAATGAATGAGACTTATTGGTCAAATTAAAAATGGCGAATGAGAAACAGTTGAGTAAATGTACATAGGGCAGGGTGAATGAAGTCTTGTATGTGAATCTAATTTATTACCTTGAATGGTAGAGATCCCCTTGCTGAATTGTCCCAAAAAATATCTACACACTGGAGCAGTATGAAAGAAGTCTCGTGTGTGAATGTAATTTATTAGCACGAAGGACTTCGTGCCCAATCACCCCTATCAATCTCGAGTACTCTGGGGCAATATGAAGGCTAGCCAGACTAACTTATGTTTAAACGTATATATTTTTATTTGTGTAAATTTTGTATGATAATTATATGTATATTTTTATACATGACTGCCGTGAGGTAGAGAGAAGTAGGCAACTGGATAGAGAAACAAGACTGCCTAACTAACGGAAATTTAGCGTCAGAAATTTAATTAAAAGGAACAAGAAGAAGAAAAAAAACAGTAAATAAGAAAAGTACTGTTGATGACTTTTTGTCGTTTGGAGTATGAAGCTAAGAAATGGATAAAACAAAATCAGTTGTTACTTAAACACACTTGCTTGTAAATTCATACAAGCAGACAAAATATGCAGTTTAGCTAAGAAAATCTAACGCATAACAAATGACTCTTTCCTCGTATAAATTGAAGTATTGCAAATGAGAACTTTTCAAGGAGATAAAACTACGCTGTAAAACCCTTCATCCCACTTGAACCTTTTAGGCGATGAATCAAGTTTTATACCAGAAAATAAAGATAAAATGTTTTCCGGCATAACTTACTAAAAATTGTTTAGACGAAAGAAACAAATTCGTTAAAAAAAAACTCACATGGAATAGTATGTTTTTAAACAAAAACCAAAAATAAGATATTTTGGCCATTATCGTTTTATCGCTTAGCCGCAAGACATCGATTAAAACCGACGTCAATTTGAACAAAACAAGTCCTGTTGACTTCGGCCTCGGACAAAAAAGTTTCTTCTTAAAAAGACTTCCTCCTCTAGATAAATACTTACTTGAAAAGAGTTGTCCAAACGTTTGAAAAAGAAATTGTTTTCGTTCGGGATGGAATAATTTTTCAAAAGTCAACCACAAACTGCGGCCTTAGTTGTTTACTAAAGCAATCTTATCCTTTCGTCAATTCGGCTTCACAATTTTCTGCCCATTGAGTTCTCTTTAATACTTCACGACTTGATTTTTTTTTAACTGTTTCAACACCCTTTGCTGTGTTTTTGAGCAGACTTAATAAACCGTGAACTGTCGGCTTTATTTCGTGAAAATTATAATGTATACACAAATTATTAACGCTTCGTTTAAAATTGTGAATTTATTGTTTCCGTTGTCACAAAAAAAAATTTACCGAAAAATAAAATGCCCCTTTGAGCATATAACCGTAAAAATGCGGCTTTGAGGGTTAATCAATCTTTCCAGAGAGGGACTGATTGTTCAGGCAACTTTTTCCCTCGTTGCAAATAAATGTTTTAAAAAGTTTTTAAGTTTTAGTAAGTAAACAAAAAAAAGACAGAGTTTTATGTTAAAATCAGAACCTAATTCGGAAAATGTACCAAGAGCCACTGGTCATGCTGGATTTCAAGGTATTTTTAGACTATGCCCTCTTTCCAGATAGAATTACGCCCTTTGTAAATTAATCTTTTAAAAAAATAAATCAGTATTTACACGGTCCTTCAGTCGACGAAATGAACCATACGAGATTCTGTGCAAATCGGTGCTGGAGCATGGAGATATTACGAATCACGCTTGAAAGGGATGAAATGCCATCGATCAACCTGTATGCTCAGGACCGTTGGCCAAATACTAAAGAGTAACATTCATCAACCCAACACTGAATTATTTCAACTGTATGATGGCATATTAGGCCATTCAATTGAAAACTAGCACGGTTATGCACGAGAACAAAACCGACGTATGAAACTCGAAGCTAAGACCCTACTGGAAATAAAATGATAGATGAACAATACAATATATTTAATGTGTTTTTATATTGTTTTTGTGTATAAATATACGTCGACCTAGAATTGAATCAAATCAAGTGAAGAAACTCGTTTTTATCCAAACCAGACCAGCAATGATCCGCTGTTTTGCGGGTTATAGCCTATTGGCCCCTTCATAATCAACTTCAAACTGAAAACGCTTTTCAATTCTATTCGTGTCTGCTTTAAAAAATAACAGGAAATAAGCACTTTAGAAGAAAAAAATCACAGTTACAAAAACGTAGAACACAGTTTGACTTGAGCAGAAAAATATAAACGATTATTTTTCTCTTTTGGAACATAAACCGTCAAACATGTATTTTAATGCAGTCGTTGAATAAAGCACTGCTTGAGTATCGGCAATCTAGGTGAACGAACTATTAGAAACAGGGGAATTTATATCCTCGTGCAGTTAAAAAATCTCATCTGCAAAAAAAAAAAATTTAAAAGTTCGCTACTAGATTTTTAACTAGTAATGATAATTTTTTTTCGCATTTTGATCCTAGCATATCAAAAACGATTAAGAACCTTTTAATCGATCCTTTGTAACATTTCGATTACAGGGAATTTACTGTGTCTACTCAATACGACACATGCACATACTCAAACACCCACAAAGGCTAGCGAAAAAGAAAGGGAGAAAGAGATGGAAAGAAAACAAGGATAGAGATAGAATATATATCCATATATAAAAGAGAGAAAGGCGGAGAGAGTGAGTGAGAGAGAAGTATGGTGATTAAGAGAGTGACAGTCGAGATAGAGAGAAGAAAAGGAGAAAGCCGGGAGAGAGAGAGAGAGAGAGAGAGAGAGAGAGAGAGAGAGGGAGAGAGAGAGAGAGAGAGAGAAAGTGAGTGAGTGCAAGAAAAAACTAAGGAGAGAGAAGAAAAAGAACGAAAAGGAGAAAATTGAGATATAATGGTAGATAAATGAGTGTGAAAGAGAGGACAAAGAAAGTAGAAAAATAGAAAAAGAGAGACATAGTGGAGAACTGTTAATTAGAAAACAAGAGAAAGAAAGAAAGAAAGAAAGAGAGAGAGAGAGAGAGAGAGAGAGAGAGAGAGGAGGGAGAGGGTGGGAGAGGGAGCAAGAAAAAACTAAGGAGAGAGAAAAAAATAAACAAAAGGAGAAAATTGAGATATACTGGTAGATAAATGAGAGTGAAAGAGAAGACAAAGGAAGTAGAAAAATAGAAATATAGACATAGTAGAGAACCGTTAATTAGAAAACCAGAGAAAGAAAGAGAAAGTGAATGGGAGAAACTAAGATAGGTCATCCATAAAAACCGCTAAAATTTTGCTAACATCTGAAAACAGTACGGTACTGTAAAACATTGGCAAAATGTAAATTTTGAATTAAAAATCCAGACAAAAACAATGAAATTAATGTGTGTTGATTAGTGACCGTTAATCGATAATTATTCAGAAATCGTGAGATGCGGTGTGGTGTGATGTAGGTTTCAGAAAAACATTTTCTTTGTCGTGCCAACGTTTCGATCTTTATTGTGATCATCTTCAGGGCTGCTCAGTGCTTGTTTTCTGCGTAATTGTCATTCTTGTGTGTTGTGTTGAGAGGGGATAAGAATGACACAATTACGTAGAAAACGAACACTTTGAGCAGCCCTGAAGATGATCTCAATAAAGATCGAAACGTTGGCACGATAAAGAAAATGTTTTTCTGAAGCCTACATCACACCAGACCGCATCTCACGATTTTTGAATAATTAATGAAATTAATGTTTTCAATTCGTAGAAATATTTAACCTAAAGTAATTCCCGTCATAGGGAAGGGCTTAACCTCCAACTACCCGTTTGGTCTCGAGGACTAGGGGTCAATACTTGTTTGTTACCATTTTTCCCAACCAACTTTTACTCCTGAACTCATCATATAAATTCATGTAAAAAATATTTTATGCAGCTATTTTATGCAGAATTACTTTCTTTGTAATAAAACTAAAATATGCTGAGAAATATGATAAACGTTACATGATGAATATGCTACTAATTTTAGAGATTTTTTTTTTAACAAAAAGCGTTCAGGAAGGGAGACGAATGATAGGGAAAAATGATTTCCGTATCTCAGTATATATGGTAGTTTCTCATTACAACTCGGATGTGCTGTCGGTCTTCACGGTACTTGTGCGTCACTGGTTAAGCGATACAGATGTTTGCAATGCAAATGCAGTTGTAAAGGAAAATCGATCTATTGGGGAAATAGAAACGACAGTCTAAACAAGTGTATCTATTGGATGGAGGCGAGAAAAAAATACAAGTTGTGCCGAAAATGGCACTACAACTTGGCACATTAAATGGCTTTAAAACAAAACACATTTTCAAAATTCTAAATTCTAAAACAATCAAAATAATTTTTTTCGGTATGATATGGTAACCGATGGAAATTTACTTTTGAGACTTATGTAAATGGTGTGTACTGTTTCAATAAATTTCAGCTCAGTAATGTAAATCATTCTGCACCTGGATCCACCCCGTTTGCTTCCACTTCCGCTGGCGAGTGCCAAATTTACATCTATTACTCTAGTATTCCGAGAGTGTTCTAAATTTAAATCCAGGATTATCGGAAACTTGAAAATATTCAAGATGTTATAAAATTAATTGTACGAATTTTCAGGCATACAGTACGACTAGTTCAACCGAGTGAAAGACTAATTATTCAGAAATCGTGAGATGCGGTCTGGTGTGATTAGGTTTCAGAAAAACATTTTCTTTATCGTGCCAACGTTTCGATCTTTATTGAGATCATCTTCAGGGCTGCTCAAAGTGTTCGTTTTCTGCGTGATTGTGTCATTCTTGTGTGTCGTGTTGAGAGGGCACAAGAATAACACAATTACGCAGAAAACAAACACTTTGAACCCTGAAGATGATCCCAATAAAGATCGAAACGTTGGCACGATAAAGAAAATGTTTTTCTAAAACCTACCACCAGACTCATCTCACTATCTACAAATAAAATTTAAAGGTTTTGCCTATCCTAGCCCTTTTCCAGTTGACATCGAAACCAATGAAACGCTGAAACAGATGGGACCAAGATTATCGGAAACGATCCAACTTCTTTTTTATACCGTATAAACTCATATCCCAATCACTATTTACTGTGAAAATGTGATGAAATGATGTGTTGCCAGTGGGAAAATTAAGGTCCGTAATTCACTGTAATCAATCGGGTCGGTGCCTGAAGAAGGAACTTTAATATACCTTTTTTCATTGGAAGGCGTAGCGGTCCTTCACATTCTTTTCGGACCTGTTGCTTTCCCTCTTTTATAATTTCTCATAATACCGTTAGCTTCGACGGACTGAACCGTCCTCGTACGTTTCGACATCCTACGGATGACAAGTTCCTTATGGGCACGTTCTAAGCTGCTACCTACCCGTTCACATTTTCTGTTTTGTTTTGGTTGATGAAAAAAAGACACAAGAGCCGATTCAATATTTCGTTTCCAACAATCGTTTACAATAAAAAATTTAATTAATGAATCTTTGACGAACAATTTATTGAAAAATCGAGACATATTTTCTCATACAGAAAGAAATTGAAATCTGTAAATATAAAATAGAATTTGGTCATCCAATTTAGGGTTAGGAAAGTTCGGAGAAATCATGTTTTAAATTGCCCGACTCATAAACAAACGTAAACCCGCAAACAAACGAATAGCAATAATATAAATCAAAAACCTTTTACGCTTTAATAAATAAAAAAATGTCACTTTGAACAACCGGGCACAACGACTTTTAAGAACTTTTGTTCAATTGAGATTACTTTACAGCTCATCGACAGCGAGGTCATGTTAAATTAGTTTAATGGGTAACTTTACGTTGGTTTATTTTGAGAAATAAAAAAGAAAGCTTTGAATGGGATCGAACAGAAATCTACGTTCTGTACGGTGTAGATGTGAGCGATGGTCAAGCCCTGAGGTGATTTTCCAAGTTCAGATTTTTCTCCGGAAGATAAAGTACATGTACGCCTGCGTCGACCTACATAAAACTTTTATAGAAAATAACCCAACAGATAGAGGAAATGCTTGGTTTATCAAATTGGAATGAAGAATTATATGAGACGTGACCATTCCACTATTCGACAGTGCCATCATGTGGACATGATCCATTAAGAAGGATTTTTCCTCTTTGTCGAACAGGCCATCGATCGACACAGGTTCTGTTCGTCCTATGGTCTTTCCACGCCGAAAGGTACTTTAAAGTAGAGACAGATCTTCTCACTCTCTTTTGTATTTAGCGCTGCCCTTTCCATCCCCGACAATCCTAACATACGTTGATGGTACTCCTAGTCAATCCTCCATGTTAAAACTCGCCAAATCATCCAGACACACCATTATTCCTTTGAACAATGCTTCAAAAATGGCGAATCAAGCTCAAATAACAAAATCCAAAACATAACCATTCATCTTCCTACCACTCTACCGCTATTTTGTTATAACCTCAACCTTGTTCTACCTAACACGTCATCCGGTACCATGGGTATGGTTAGACAATCGACTTGACAACATATGACAACATATCTGAACCCTCCCTAGGCAACAAATCACACGGAAACTAATATGGACATACAGCATGAGGTTCGACTAAACCTGAACTCCGCAGAGCCAGGGCCCTCGAATCACGAATGATCGTCAACGACCCGTTTCCAACTATACAATCAATAAACAACCAACTATAAAATGTGCGGTGTTTAGTTAGCCAATGATTACTTGGAGATGGTGAGATGTGGTGTGACGTAGGCTTTAGAAAAACATTTTCTTTATCGTGCCAACGTTTCAATTTTTATTGAGATTGTGATGATGGCCCATCACAATTAAAAGTTCCAGAATTTCAAACGAATAAGGAAACCTCCAAATACGATTCGTCGTGGATGGATCAGCTGGAGACTTTAAGAAAGAGGGGAGTGTTTGGAAGGATCATCAGTCGCCATTTTGCTAGGGCTGTGAGTGGATCGTTGTTTAACTGTAATTAGTTGTAATAAGTAGAAAATATTTAAATTTTTGAGACAAAAGATTTTGGAAGGTGTTTGATCGACTATTTATAAAAATATTCAATGTATAAATATTAAGAACGATTTTATTTTGAGTATTTAATTTGAAAGGGCTCAAAAGGTTACTTCAGATTTTACCTCACATCAAATTGTAAGTCATTTACTTTTTATTTTATACGTTTAATTATTTTCATGAAACGTTGGAATCAAATTTTAATTTTAACAATAAATTAAACTTTTTTTTGTGAAGTTATTTTATTTTTTTATTTTTTCTCTCATTTTTATAAAAAAATTTAATAACTGAAGATCATCTTCAGGGCTCAAAGTGTTTGTTTTCCGTGTAAATGTGTCATTCTTGTGTGTCGTGTTGAGAGTGCCAATTTTTTTTGTCTGTTCGATGAGAGAAGAGGTAGGGTCTGATTTGATTGTGCTGTATGTGTTTGTGTCCTTGATATTCTTGTTAATTTTTTTTCTTTGTACTCTTTTTTGCTGATTGATATTGTTTGTTTCGTTTTATCAGCAGAAAGAATCAGTATGTCAAGATTATTTTTGAAAATTTTTTTGTTTTGGTGTATGTTTGTTGTGATATGTTGTGTTGATTTGTAGTGAGGTGTTGTAAGTGATTTGTTATTGTGTTAATGCAGTTTGATCGTGTCATGTCTTTTTCTTCTTATGTTTTTGTTGACTTTTGGATTGCATAGTCTACATCAATAATTAATTTAGCTGTTGGGAAATCTGTTTTGTAAGGAATGGAATGTTTGGGACAAAGTGATAGGAAATTTGGGATTTCTGGAGGAAAGTTAGTTTTTGTTAGGTTTAGAAACCAATTGTTTGTGTTCACACATGTTTGTTTGTTGATTAACTTGTTTAATTGTATAGTGTGCTTGTTTTTAATTTGGTCAAATTTGGTATGCATCTTGTTGATATTTGTACATTTTTTTAAAGTGTCCGTATGTATTATGCTGGCGACACTGAGTTTTAATTGGTGTAATTTTTGTGTTCATGTCTTAATGTTTTTAATGCTGGTGGTGATTTCCATGTTTAAAATGTTTCTTTTGAAATGTATTGTGGCCTTGTGTATATCGTAAATTCTGGTGTTTGGTTGTGTTAGTGTGGCATGTGTGAAGTTAAACTTGTTTTTGATGTGTAGGAAATCCCAACGTTTCGATCTTCATTGAGATCATCTTCAGGGCTCAAAGTGTTTGTTTTCCGTGTAGATGTGTCATTCTTGTGTGTCGAGTTGAGAGTGCCGAGAGGGCAAACAAACGCTTTGAGCCCTGAAGATGATCTCAATAAAGATCGAAACGTTGCCGCGATAAAGAAAATGTTTTTTTCTAAAACCCACGTCACACCAGACCGCAACTCACGATCTCCAAATAATCAATTATAAAATATTCCACATCCTCTAATTCCCCGTATAACTTCCCGATCTCTTTCTAATAATCGTCCTAGACGATAAAAAAAAAAAAACTGAAACAACAAAACTGATGTAGAATTCCTATCAGATAGCTTATCCATGTGCTATGTGAGCTAACTTTTCGCGCTTCACGTAGATTGTCGCTTAATTTAAAAATATAACATTTAAGATACCTCGTAGAGATCCATCTCAACAGACAGTGATAAATGTTTGCTGGGCAATATTCAGTAGTGACCGTGGGGAAAAGCCAAATGGAATGCGGACTCCTCACAAAGAGATTGCCAATTACATCAAACGTCCCCTCGCAACCAACTAAATGCAGATATTAAGGAAAAGAAGACTGTTCAGTGAATAGAAATGGTTGTTTTACACCATGAATCACTCGATGTACATATTGTACCAATGGAAAAGAAAAACTTACACAACGGAAAGCTTGGGAAGAAGATAAAAAAAGTCTTAACCTAGGAAGAAAACTTCTAACCTTTATCGATAAGATAAATTGATTGAAGATTTTTAAAATGAGAAATGGCATTATTCTACGATCGCCCAATAGAATAAAAAGGGATCTTCAAATACATTCTAATGGAGGAAAAAAGTCGATATTACAGGGGCGTGCTTTCGAGAAATTAAGCTAACCACCTTGGTTCTTAGTGGTTTCTTCAGTGGGGAAACCTCTTACTGAAATTAACCCAATTATTGACACCTCGAGATAAAAGCTTAAGTTTAAATTTTACTATAAAGCCAAAGCGGTTTGGATAAAAATTTAACATATATGAAAATTCTAGAATCTAAAAAAATATGAATTACGATTTGTAATGAAATTAGCTTTTAAAAGATGTTTCAAAAGACGGTTTTGGGTCAAGGTAAATTTTCCCCAATATGTTAATGGCGAAAATACTTTGATAGTGATAGTCTCCTGTTGCTCAAATATCCATAATTTATTATGTAAAGCTGATCAAAAAATAAAAATAAAATAACGGAGTGCGAAATGTTTTAGGCAATCGATTGGAATACGTACATAAACTGGAGTCTTCTGTATGTAAGAGTGTACTGAGAAAGAGTAAATCTTATGTTTCACTGTGAATTTTCCAACCGAGTGTTTACCATGTGTTTTGCCAGTGAAAAATTGAGCTGAGGAGTGTGAATTGTGGGAAAGTACCTTGAAACTGATGTATTTTTTTAACCTCGAGATAAAAACACCTATCAGAGATACAACAAGGAACTCGAGATCTATCCGAGCTGCTTTCATAACCTAGATGTTCATTCTTATTGCGGTCGTGATCTTAGGAGGTGAGAAAAATCGAATACTCCGACTCGAATAATTGATTCTAATAAGCCACATGTGTGCTTACCAGCAGTTAAACCACATGTTAAGGTTTTTTGTAGGTAAAATATGTTGTTATAACCAAACCTAAGTTTTAACCAAATTTTACTAGCCTACAAAATTTCTTGTACCGATTAATTCTATTATTTTAATTTTTCTTCCCTTGGTTGAATTTTCGAGCACCGAGGTGGTCCGACTATTTGCCACGCTAGCGGTTCTGAGTTCGAATCCCGCAAAACCCTTGGGTTTTTAATTGATAATAACATTTAAAAAAACCTATTATAAAGTGGTTTGACCCCATGTCCAATGCACTCAACCCGTTGGACGTTAAGCCATTCTTATGACAGACATTACTTTACTTTTGGGATCTCGATGGCAGTGATTAGGGCACTGTATTTGCTGCTATTGCTTGTTCTTGATCCGAGTCCTGACAATCCGTGGAATTATTAAATACTTCGTGAAGGGTCGTGAAGGCAATTTTCTCACAGACTAAGAGTGCGGTCAGGGGGTCAGGAGGTATTTCCGAATTTTTTGAGGTATCTTGTGGTGTGAGACAAGGATGTGTCCTAAGCCCTTTACTCTTTTCCTTATTCTTGGATGATCTCCCGTCTAGCTTGGATTTTGGAGTCCATGTTAGTGGTACAATTATTAAGATTTTAATGTATGCTGACGATGTAGTCTTGATAACAGATAGTACTACTGGGTTGCAGAAAAATATTAGTCTCCTGGAATCATACTGTGATCAATGGAATCTCACTGTCAACCTGGCTAAATCAAAGATAATGGTGTTTAGAAGAGGAGGCAGGCCTGCCAAGGCCGAGCGTTGGTTTTTCCAGGGTGAGAGGGTTGATGTGGTTAACCAATATAAATATCTTGGAGTTGTCCTAACTTCCAGACTATCTTTTACCCCTCATCTAAACTCCAAAGCTTCAGTGGCGAAGGTGGCTTTGAATAGAACATGGTGTTACTTTTTGGCCCAGAATCTAATCCCGGTTTACTCAAAGTACAAGGTATTTAATGCAGTGTGCCGTTCTATTATGTGTTATGCAGGCCAGGTGTGGGGGTTCCAGGATTATGAAGTGATAGAAAGAGTGCAACGTTTTTTTATTAGGAAGATCTTCTCACTGCCTAATTCTACTCCAAACTATATGCTTTATATGGAGACGGCAGTAGACAAAATTTTCCTTTTTACGCTTTCCCTGCATTTTTCATTTGTTTTAAGGGTACTTAAGGGCCCTGTTGCCCGAATCTCCAAAATTACTGCTCTCGAGGTTATAAAATCTAATTGTTCTTGGTTTCGGCAATGGAATACTTTAGCTTCTCAATATGGTTGCGATTTTTCTTTTTGTTTAGAAAACCTCTCGAGTTGGCCCAATTATACCATCAAACTTTTGTGCAGACTACGTGATCAACATCGTTTGAGTTGTGAGCATCGGACTCAGGTCTCCAACAGGTATCTTCTCTTTAAGACCCTAGACCACTCTAAGGAAACCTTTAACCTAAATGTTCAAGCTGGTGGGTCTATAAAACTTCCGACTCTTCGATGGCTTCTTAAACTCAGATGCAAGCAGGTGTTCCTCAATTCTGTGCCATGGAACGAAGAAGACGGAAATTTCTTGTGCACGCTCTGTAACCTAAGAGTTAGGGAAGATATCTTTCATTTTGTTGCCCAGTGTCCCATACTGAACTCCTTATCCTGTATCTAGGCTATAAATCGCTTTACAGGTCTCAGCTGCTTGATCTGTTAAATATCGTGGATATGGAGAGGTCGAAATGTCTAGCACACTATGCACGTCATGCCTGGCAATATAGGTACGATTATAATACCGAGTCATAATTGTTTAACTTCTATCTAAAATCAGCTAGTTTTTATAATTTAGTTTTTACTTATAGTTTTCTAATATTACCATTATTATATAGTTTATTTTATTTTTTATTTTTCGCTCGCCTGAAAAAAAACAGCCAACTTCCGGCACACGGATAAGCATCCATGCTGTAAAACGCTTTTAATATTGTATATTATGTAACACTTCTCTTTAATGTAAATAAAGCATGTTATCTATCTATCTATCTATCTATTAAATACTTCGTTTTTTTTTTTTAAACTTTTCACTTTATTTCAACATAAAACTTTTTTGAAGATAAATTTGAAAATAGTTAGTAGGTTAATACGTCCTTAATGAAAGAAATTTTTTTTTTTTAAGCTTTTCTCTTAGTTGACTTCTCAGTTTTAACTCGGCTGTAGATGGGATGGAGGAAAAAAATAGTGTTAACAGTTCGTTAATAGCCAAGTTTACAGCCTGGCTGTCAATTAATACCATAATTAAAAAGGCATTGTTAGGACTTAAAATAATGACGGCTGAAAAAAAATTACAATCAATTATTAACTAAATTGGCCGGGAATATAGGGTGAAAAACTCTACGCATTGTAATGGCAGTGCCGTGGTCAATAATGTCCGGGGAAGGTCAATGATGTCCTTTTAGCAAGGGGCTGTCAACCCTTGGCTTGATTGGGGAAATGTTGGACTTCCTGCTCTGTCAAACGTTGTGAGGATAAAACCCAATAAGAGTCAGACAACGAAGGGGGATTTTTCGACGGGTGTCTCATAATCTCAATTGAAATAACAAATGTTTCTGTTATCGACAGGTACAAACAAAGTCTTTCCTTTTCTACAAAGATGCCCAAAGTTGAAATTGTTGTCTTCTTTTATAATAAAAAACGAATATTAAATGTACATTGTTGTATTTCTTTATCATTCTTACGAGAATTCAATCGGAGCAGATGATAGATGGAGGTATAAACTCAATCGAACTATTTCGTAGTAATTCACATTTCAGTTTAAGGTACAAACTGTACAATTAGAGAATATAAGGAGATGTTAGGATCTAGGCTTCTACTCGACCAAGTGTCTGGGTTAATAAAATTTTCAAGTTTCCTTTTTGAGTTGGAAAGTCGAGCAAGGGCAAAAAATTGGATTGTAGAAACGTGGCCTCAAAGAAAACCACACAATCCTTGGAGAAAAACCGCCTTAAAAGAACCATTACCTGATCACTGTACGCTTTTGCTTCCATCTTTGCATATAAAATCTGTACAAATGAAAAAGTTGGCAGTACCATTTAAGGATAGTATTGAGAATACACCTCATGACAACACATATTCGCTAACTGATGAACCCACAGTTTGATGATACAATGACGGAACCTAAAATCACACGTGGATCAACTTCGAATCAGTCGACAATCAGCAGTAGACGGGTTTCTGAGTAACAATAAATACCCTACCAGCTAATTGGGAAAAGTATGCTAGATTAAATAAAAATTTTGGGGATAACAGTTAAGAACAGTAAAGGTTCCATCAAAACGTTGGACCAGAGATACCAATGTCGTACTCTTGATGGGAGATTCTACAAACTGGGATGTCTCAGCAAAACTGTGGACGTTATCTGGGTCTGGTACGTCACTATCTCCGATGCGGACGATGTCGACATAGAAAGTCAAGACTACCGTTGATAAGCCGTCGGAGAAATCGTCGGGGTCATCCTCACTAGACTAAGAACGTCCATGCGAGGTGACACACGGATAATAATTTTTGGGTCAAAGTGTCACCATTACTTCGATCCATATAGAGAGAATTGTACTTGAGCAAGAAGGCGAGTATCTGGGTCCCCTGTTCCGATCTGTGCTGAGACTAAATGTACTTATTAGCGTGAATGTGTAGGAAGATAAGGCCGATGGCTCAATATTGAGAACTCCAGATCCTCAATTAGATTAATTGGATGGGGAAGAATATCAAGTATTACACGACCCCAATGGCATGCAAAGAGGAATGAATATAAGAGTGAGTGAGAAGGTGTGAGTGGGTTTAAATTTAGATACTGGTTGCGTTGGTGGCTGAAATGTCCTAGCTGTCGATGGCGTTGGACCTCAACCTCGGAGATCGGACGGATAAGACCGAGGTCTGACCACGGATTGCCAACAACCGGAGTGGGTGATTCTCTAGGCCTGCCGGTAATTTATCGTAAATTACCCAACAGCTAGAATTGTCGGAGGACTGCGAGAAGTGATAGCCTCAACTCTTTACACGTGTACATGTGCACAGCTTAACTTATTAAATCAGTAATCAGTATACATCACAACACACCCCCAGAGGAAATATCCTCTAATAACCATAATTTCTACACCCTACAAATCCCGCAAATCATCATTATACCGACCCAAATACTGGTCCAGTGTTCAGAGTTTGGGTGGATAGTATTATTGTGATGTATTATTGTTGTGTTTATTGAGATTGAATGTATTTATTAGCGTGAACGGGTATGGTATAGAAAAAAAAGGATACTAGGAAGCGGGGTTTGCGATCCCCTGGCACTGCAGCCTTTTGGCTTATTGGACCTTCCTAGTTCCATAGTTCAGTGCAATAGACTCGATCCTTCTCCTTAGAAGTTTGACGTCATTGACTGTCGCTGCTTCAATTTGATTCCCTAAGATTTTTCCATATGTTAGGTTAAATCTCCATTGAGCTGTTGCTTCGCATTCGAAGATGATATGAGGCTGTTTCCTCCTCGTCATTACATAATCTGCAAATGGGATCATCGCTGTTTATACCCATGATGTGTAGATGTTTTCTCAGATGCCAGTGACCGGTTAGTAGTCCTATCACTCCTCTGAGTTTGGCCTTCTCCAATTGCAGCTATAATTTTGCCAGTCTTGGTTAGGGTTCTTTCATCATAAGTTTACTACGTCTAGCGCTGCTAATGTTTATCCACTTCTTTTGTTTTGTTTGGATCCATTCTGCGATGGAGGATTCAATATTTGTTTTTTTATCCCAAGAATAGGTTCGGGGCTTATGTATGGTCTTGCACATCCTCTTCTGGCCAGACTGCTTTCTCATTACCCAAAACTCCCCTGTACCCTGGCACCCAAGATATCATCAGGTTTTGGAGATTTCGGATGCATTCACTGACTAAATTTTATGTGATTCTTACACATGCTAATGCTTTAATGGCTGCTTGGCTGATCTTATGAGGATTTTTTTGTTACTGTAACTTCTTTTAATAAGATTTTCCAGGGCACAAGCATTGATGGCATGCATTTCTGCTTGAAAGACCGAAGTGTACTTCCCTAATGAGTTTGATTGCTCATATTTTGGACTTGTACAGAAAACGCCTGATCCGGTTCCTTCGTTTATTTTGGAGCCATCTGTATACCATATCATTGTATCTGATGCTCTCCTGTGTTCTTCCTCTCCTTTATAGTCCGTTGAAACTTTTTAGCATGTTGTAAAGAATGTTTTCGGGATCATATAGTCAGAACCCATTTCTGACCAGTCAGAACCACCAATAATGGGTGTCTGATTTTGTTGATTATGGTTGTATGCCCGAATAATAAATGGGTAATATGAGCGGATTATGTCGGAATACTGAGTACCCTCTCATTCCTCAATTAGTTTGGTTAGTTATATAGGATAATATTTATCCATAAAAATTGATGAAAGAAAATCGACCACACCATCTAATATATCTACCTCAATAAACTGCAGCGTTGTGAAATAACCTAGCTGTTGACAGCCCTTGAAGCTTATTTCTATGACGGAACGGATAATAAAAGTCAAAAATCTCGTACTAAAATAAAATGTACGTACGACCTCTCTTTCCTTAAAAAAGTGGGTTACTTTGAAATTTAATACCATTATTCTCATTTGTCCAAACGAAGGTTATTAAGTTTTAAAGAAAAGGCGGAACTTGATTAAAGTTTATTAAACTTTTTATTCCTACTAGTGGGTCCGCTAAGTCAACATAAATTGCACGGCATCCATTTTCTCTTTAAATTTATTAAAAAATAGTGAAAATTGATCGATGTTCGTTTATTATCTGTTTTAAGAATGTGTGTTATTCGACAAACAGGGCTAATCTCCTGAAGAAGAAAACGCTTTACAACAAATTACGTTGAATACAGAATAGTAATTAAATTAACGAAAAGTAAATTGGTAATTTAAATAACAGAGGATTATTTTATACAATATAAAAAATTTTGTTTAAAAAATAGGACATGGGCAGAGGTTTGAAGGACGGGTTTTTATCTTGTGATAGAGGTCTCTACATCCTTGCAAATAGATTAAATAAAAATTACGCAAAAATGGGAAGAAAATTTATTCGAATTAATGACAATCATTGTACATATATAACAAAGAAAAACAAATGTTTATCTATCCGAACTTTTATCCTTATCGAAACCCAAAGTGGTTCATTAGATGCAAAAATTAATTGGACGAAAGAAGACGGTAAATAAAGTAAATTTCAAATTTCTCCGTTGCCTATGCAATTTTCAAAAACAACTGAGCTGTTTTCATCCTTTTAAGCTTTTATTTTAATCTGAATCTGCCGAATTCTGTTTTCGTGTAATAAATTCTCATATCAATAAGAATTAAATCTTTCCCATCGCTTAAAACCTTGATTTTTTGGCGTTTCATCTACTAAACTCCTCGAAAAAAAAAACTGTCCTGATTCTACCAAGCTTATAAATGATACAATTTTTGTAAAATTCATCAATCTTTAGGAGGTTTCGTCACGCCGTAGAGAACTTAGCATCTTCGAATATTTTCCAATGGATAAGCTACAAGTTTGCGCTAGCAAAACTGTTACTGGTAGATCATTCATTATTTAACTAAGTTGACATCGATTTTAAAAACTACCTCAATTTTAATACAACAATCTACTATAACTCAATTTTCTTTTGCATCTCATAACCACACAACTATGCAATAGGACCAAATAGGAATTTTTCTAGGTAATAAAGTCCGATCTCCCCTTGTCCTGTCTCGGTTTTACAAGTAGGAACAGACTGCTACAACCTCTTTGAAATTGGATGAGATCGCCCTGGTCAAATAAGCAATCACATGCCACAAAAGGCAACACCTAGGAATATGTTCACTTTAAGAGAACTTGAGATCCAACCACTAAAAGCACGCCTTAAGGTCATTTTGCGATTGACAGACCATGATATGTAAGTTACATATGATGGCCAAAAATAGGAAAAAGAAAGGCAGAGGAAATTCTAGAACAAAAATCCAAAGAATCGCATTCTTTAGAATCATTAGTGCTATTGAAACAATTTCCACTTAAAGTGTCACCTTGACCTATACGTGGCGGCGATGGAAAAACTGAGAATTCATCGGACAGGGGAAAATGTTTATTTCTTGCTTTCCCATTTAGTTAGTTAATAATCATAAAAAATAAAACCGATAAAAATGTACCCATAAATATAGAAAAATGCCTTGTAGAAAACAGCACAAAAGTCCTAATAATCCTCAACATTAAACTACGTACTATTAAAATAATAACATCAACTCACCTTTTTCTGATGATCGTGTGAGCGACCTCAGACTCGTTGTGCAACTATTGTCACATCACACCGTCCCCCGCCACGAGCTGAAATCAAAAATACATCTAGTTTAAAAAGCAGAACAATTAAATTGTGAGAATATTTCTAGAGGTCAGCGGGTGATGGACCAGCAGTTTGGTCGATTCAGCTCTTCCTGGTCCGCCCACCCTCGTCGTAGTCTCTGGCAAAACAAACCAAAAATGGCAAAATACAATCCGCCTGTAACAGGAATATTTTAATTGTCGTAGGGATAGCACTTGGGTTGGAACAGTTAGGCGAAGTTGAATGATCCGGAAAAATATGGAGCTACTGAACCAATGGAGTGCTAGTTTTAAGCGTCGTCCTTGTTATGAAACAGCCAAGATGTGCAGATCAGGATAACTCGACATTCTCAAGCTACTGAACCCGCAAGGGAGTTTTTTCGTTAAATTGACCTCAGGTTGAAGGAGCAGGACATTTGGCACCAGCAGGATTTGGAAGATCAAGTGACTGAACCAGTTAGAGTAGATATTTTATCGTTGCACCGTCTTTGGGATGAGTGAGCATTCGCAAACTAAGATTTAACTAAGAAGCAAAACATTCAAGCTACTAAACCAATTGGGAGCTAGATTTAATTGTGGGATAATCCTGGAAATAAGACGGCGAATACTAATCGAAGATGATCAAGCTATTGACCGTAAGACACTTTTTATCATTGCTAAATCTTCAGGATTAAATGCTTAACATAGCCAGGCCAAGGACATCCAATATTCTCAAGATACTGAAGTATTTGGAATATATTTATCATCGGATGGCCATTTGGATGAAGAGGTAAGGTTAGGCAGTCCAGGGTGATCCGAAACGATCAAGCTACTGAACCAATTGGTAGCTAGTTTTAATCGTTGGATAGTTCTTGGAATGAAGTGGTTAAAATAGGCAGAACCTCATTCTACGTTAACATGGATGATGTAGGAGCTTTTCTTTAATCACAGTATAAATGTACTGATCCAATTTGGGAAATCTTGTAACGTTCGTTAAATCTCGGTTGAAGGAGCGGGGAAATGCAAACCAATATGATCAAGCAATAGTATCATTTGGGTGAGCTATTTTTGATGACTGATAATCTACCGAAGTTAGGGAGATGAGGATGATCCGAGAATATCAAGATATTGAGCCAGTTTGAGATCTTTTTATAACTGGATAATACTTGGGATGAAACGGCAAAGTTTGGCAGAGAACAGAATAATCATCCCAGGACGACCCGGCACTCTCAAGCTACTTCGCCATTTGTAATCTTTTTTATCATTGTACAGTCCTTGGATGATGTTAGATCTGGATGATCCAAGGCGGTTTTGCTACCAAACCTAAGGGAGTACTTTTATATGGATTCTTAGGAAGAAGCAGCGAGGTTAGACGTACAGGGATGATCGGAGATGACTAAGCTATGTAACTATAAGGATGTTTTTTGGATAATCCTTAGTTTAAAGCAGAGGATAGTCTGCCGAGGATGTTCCTAGACGACCAAATGTTGATAAAGGTGGATCTATGTAGCGGAGGTTTGTGCTCCCAAGGCTCTGCAGCCTTCTGGTTTGCCGACCAAGGAACTGGATCAGTTTAGGAACGTTTATATACTTGGATTGTCTTTGAGGTGAAGTGTCAAGGTTAAGCAGACAAAGACGATCCGTGACGATCAGATCTGTATCAGTTGGGGAGTTTTATTGATGGTGAATAATCTTTGGAATGAAAAAGCAATGATAGGGCAGGATATTAAAGACGATCAAGCCACTAAACCTGGTGGAAGCATTTATACCTTTGATAAACTTCGAATGAACAAGCAAAGTTGGAACAGATCAGAATGATCCTAGGTGATCTAACAGTTGGGAAGCTTGTTTTGCTGTTGCATACTCCTTGCAACTAAGCAGGGAGGATATGCAGATCAGGATGATTCGAGAAGATCAACCGAACCAGTTTGGTACCTTCTATTATCATTAAATTTGTGGGAGAGTCTCACTGTGTTCAGACTCATTTCACAATTTTCTGTCAGATAGATCGAAAACTGAAGAAGGCGAATCGCGTTGACAAGCCAACACAGCGAGGATAGCAAAGCCAGAATGATATGAAACGACAGAACTGCAAGTTACCAATTAACTCCTCTTCTTATTAGTAAGACATGGCATACTCTAGGAGGAGATAACGTCTTCAAATTAATCACGATAAAATTCCCAAGATTACGCCGAGATTCGAACCCAGAACCGTTAGCGTAATATAAGTAGAATTATAATTAAAAATATGCTTACTTAACTTACATTTTTTCACTTTTTAACATCTTTTAGTTATACCAGATTTGTTTCAAATGTTTCGTAGTAGTAGTATCCCTTTTGAGCAGGTGTCGATTAAGCTCTCAGTACAGTATGGTGATCTTAATAAAATCAAACGGCGAAAGATATATAGCTTTTTTTCTCAAGATATCATATCGCCCGTTATGTTTTATTTTTGGCCTGATAGAAGTCATTTATTGGCCACGTAGGCGGTTCCCAGATAAAGGGACCACTGGGGACGTCATGGACACGGCATTAGGACCATCTGTTACAAAAGCTACTCCTTGAATTGCTATCGTCTTGTACCTCACACACTTTCTCTTCCTACGAAATTATTTTCTCTTAAATCAGACTTTTTGCTGTCCCTTTGTCCGATAACTGGTTAGTAAAGTATGTTTTCCGCTTTTTTTTTTGGGGGGGGGGATACGACATTTCCGAAAGATTTTAGATCATGCATATTTTATAAACCTTTCAGCTTGTTTTGTAAAATCTTACACTTAATATCAATAAACAAGAAGAAGAAGAAGAAGAAAAATAATTTTATTCTGGCACTGGTGTCCCATAAGACAAATATACATGAAATAAATAAAGGAAGTTCCTTCTTTGAAATTAAAAATAAAATGAGATAAAAATCATGGCACAATGTATACAAGTAAGGCAAGCCATAAGAAAAAATAACAAGAATATTAAACAAAAATATCAAACAGTAACGCAAGGTCTCTGTTTGGAGTGAGAGGAGGGGATTATACAGGTTGGATTTAAAGTAGGAAAAAAAGGCAGCGTGACGAATAGAAAGGGGAAGGCAGTTCCAGAGTTTAGGGGCTTGGGTCATAAAGAATCTTTCGAAGGCATGGGTTGTATATTGAGGAAGGATACGGTCAATTGGGGATGAGCATACCTCAGCACGGGTGTGATGTGAGGAGTTGAATTGGAGGGATTGGGTATGTAAGGAGGACGAGGAGTGTGGATGGAATGGAAAAGAAAGCAACCTAAAAAATACTGTGCACGGAAAAAGGGATAGAACCAAAAAAACTCGGAAATACAACCCCGACACCCGTGACCCCCGTGGGGTGCCGAAGACGATTCTTTCGCAGCAATCCGCTTCAATCGCGCGTTCCCCGATTCCGAGAGACCACCATATGCCACACAGCTATAATTGAGGAAGGAAAGTATAAGGGAAGATACAAGGAGTTTGCGGCTGGTGAAAGGTAAGAGAAGCCAGGACCGACGAGGTACGCTGAGGGAGGCGATACAATGGCGGGAAATTTGGGAAATGTGAGGATGCCAGGAAAGGTTTTGGTCAAAGACTACTCCTAGGTTTTCAACCGAGGAGTAGAAGGGGATGGGATGGTTATTTAACGTGAGAGATGAGATGCTGGGGAGGGAATTGAGGAGTTGCCTGGACCCAATAATTATAGCAGTTTGGTTCCCGCATACTCGGTCGTCCTAAAAAGAACAATGAGGATCTTTAACGTCCGCAGCTGGAACATGACCTTATCGGACGTTTTGATTCTCAAGATGAGAGCTGACGTACCTCCGCATACGAAATGATGAAAGAAAACATGATTTCTACAAACTATCGTCATTTATATTCCTAGAGAACTGATTAAAGGCACTTGCAGCATATTGTACATTACATTCGACGACTTCGGACCTCCAACTCTATTAGTACCTCCGCATACGACAAGTGTGTGTTACTGCCGCCCCAGCTCCGAGTGGCCAAGACGAACCTCGCTCTCCGCTTGCCCATTCCGAGTGATCGGGTCTGCATTGAGCATCAAACCGTATGCCGCGTGCAAAGGGCTACCTAAGCCGAAATGCATAGGCCTGGTTTCCCGCGCACTCCCTAGATAGAGAAGGCCACTCTATCTCCCAGGGTATTGGGGCTTCCCCAGCGTAGAAACTTCCGGATCCGCTCCGGCCGCGTTTAAAGTGGAATTGCTAACCACCCCCGTGTATATTACATACCTCGAGTAGGCGCAACCGATCCACTACCCATTCCCATCCACTTCTTACGTATTCGAGGGACTCCGCCGGGTTACGCTTCGATGGTCCGATTCTTCGTATCCCATGAGGCTGGGTTTATACCGATGGTCATATGCAAGTTCTCAGGCTCTCTCTCTTCTGTAAGTACCTGCCAGGAGCCTCGCCACGTACCACTACGAATCCATTCCCAATGTTGCAGGGGCTGGACTTTGGTACATTTCTGCTACCCCGTAGTACAGATGGTTATGCGCCCTCCCCCGTCAATGCAGACAGGATCTGGTACTCTAACCCTCGTGTGGCTCTGATAAAGCACCCGCTACCCCATGCCGGCCCTAGGCCGGAACGAGTACATCTTGTGCTTTAGAGAGGTTGCGCCCTCAAGGCTGCACCATTATTTTGTGCCTGGATACCCCGTTGTAACCAAGTGTTGAGAGAGGTCGCAAGGAAGAGAGGAGGAACCCGGATTGAGAAAGGGACGTGAATGAGGACACGAGGTGGACCTTTTCAGGGCCCCGAGCCTTGTCCACACTGTACCACCCATCGTCGCCGTAGTTCTACATTAAGTGGGCTATGACTCCCCAGGGTGGATGAGATGAGATGGCAGTGGATTTGAACGGATTGAGGACTAGGGATTTTTTATGTGCCCATTCCGTTGATGGAATTTAGGTATTTTTGGATTTTGAGAATGGCCGAGTGAAGATCGGAAGGGTGGAAAGAAATGTATATTTGGGAGTCATCGCCATATGAGATGGTAGTTACACGCTGGATGGAGTCGGGCAAGTCGATAATATAAACGGAAAGAAAGGTTGCCTGTTGAGAACAACAAATTTATTATAAATAGGCGAAATAGGTTTCAAAAACCCACATGCAGATGTTTTGCAGAGTAACGACAGTTTTCACAAAATCACCTACGATTATGTTATACACGTGCATGGCTTAAAATAAAGATTTGTTAGAAATTACGTCAGGCTAGTTTAGTTCCTATTATCTACGTCCTCCTTAAATCCAGAATAAGAAACAATCTTGATTATTGCAAGATGTCAGTATGGATAGATAATTTGTAGAACGTAAATTCTCATTAACAAGTTGGCTGGCGTGTTAAATTTGCATGGTCGATCTGTTAACAAACAAGAAGGTCGGGGAAGGGATCGTGTTAGGGAAAACGTTTCTGCTTAAAAACAATAGTTTCAAACTAATATTATTTCAATTTGAAAATGTTTTTCTTTTAATCCTTAAAACTTAAAAATGTCTTTAATTTATTGACATATACAATCTGGTATTTTCAGATTATTATTGATTTAATTTGGTAATCTCTTGTCAGATCATCTTGGTTTTCCTATCGAAGCTGCTTTATCCAAAATAATTTTCAACTAATTCCAGGCTACAAATAAACGTATCTCTCAAACTCCCCAAAATAGTCCAATGGTTAAAAAAAGTATTTGAAACGTCCTACTTGCTTCCTGAAGACTAACCAACGATAAGAAAGTTTCCAAATTAGCTGAATAGCTTAAAACCTGAAGTTTCGCGGCTTAGGGGTCGAAAGCCACTTGCGGAGATGGAAGTCCTTCACTGTAAACTTTGATCGACCGATTTGGCCTGAGGGTCTTTTCCTTTCTTGTCTTTCGGCCTTGAAAGATTCTGTCCTCAGAAGGATGAAACAGTAGTCAATGTGCAGTGTACGATATCATACTGCGCCCTTCAAGAGCTGTTGTATCTCCGTTCTGTGCTTATATCACAATGGTGAGTCCTGGTGCATCAAGGGACTTTTTATTTTGTGAAACTAAGTAGGTTTTTCTGGTTTTCTTCTACGGTTACGTTTTACATCTCAAAACATTTCCCCCTGTAGGTAATTGCAGCACCACAGTTTGTTAGTAGGTGTGTTAGTGTTTCCTCTTCTTCTTTGCAGAATATGCTCTTGCCGTGTTGGGTTATACTAATCTTCTTCAGATGTCCATTAGTTTGCAGTGCATCCTGTTAGGATTCGCAGTTTTTTTCTGCTTCATTTAATGCATCCTGTTATCCCTTTCCTACTTAAATTTGTTAGAAGGCTCTAGGATTGTTTACGTCCGACGAGTGAGTTCCATTGTTCCCTCATTTTCTTTCTATCCTTGTCTTAGATGTTCATCGATAGTGTGTATTCCTATGCCACAGAAGGGCTGCCAGGGCGATGATAACTAGGAGAACGTATTTCGTCATATTCAGTACTGGGCCTGTGCGATTTTAGTGAATTTCTTTAGTACGGTTATCATGATGGTGCCTTTGCTGGATTAAATCTGGGATTTTTTTTCAAATTTTGGGTACTTATCTTTGTAATTAGTATAGTGTTTTTAAACAAAGTAAATCACGTAGTTTATTTGTGTGTTTATGAGTTTTATCCACATCATTTTTCAAATCGGGCATATAAGTCATGTGTTCCATACAATGCTAGTTTGGGACCTCTTGTCTTTTCCATCCTGTACACATCCTCCGGTCACCTGTTTTAACAAAAGGTCATATATATCCGACTAGCCAAGCGTTTCAGCTAGAGCTTAGTTCGGTCTGATCCTAAAGCCCCTTGCATCCTTATAATCCTTCTTAGGATACTTTCTCATCTGTGCAATCTCTGTTCGCCCACTCTGGTTAAAATCCACGTGGTGGTCCTAACAACTTGGAAATTTTTAATTTGGTTGCCCTAGTTATATTTCTACTTTTCAGCACAGGCTAAATATGTTACGTCCGTATAATTTTAAGTGTTCAAGAGTGTTCATTTTCGTCCTTTCTTTACGTCGGGTAGTTTCATGCTTGTCCACGTTGAGGTCGAAACGTGAACCATCACGAACCCTCAACAATAAGAGCCCATGTAAACACAATAGACAAATTAGCACACATGCTACACATTGAAGATGGCCACTTAAACGGAAAATCTCGTTTTACACATTTCTCGCATAAATGAAAAAGCATACAATGCTTATTCACTTTGACATAGAAATAAACTTTATACTAAAAAAATCTTCATTATAATTTTGCTTAATGTTATCAAAGGAAAACAATTATTCCGTGGGGATTCGTAAACTGATCCGACCGGCCTGGGGTTGTATAGAGGGTTGTATTAAATAAAAGATATGAAACAATCTGCGGTTGAAAGCCATTGTGGCCTGAGGCCGCCCTGGGTCATATATCACAAAGCACCCCTTGTGATTCACGTCCCAATTTGAATTTAAATTTCCAACCAAAGCTAGGTACCCGGCAGACTTGAACTTCGGCCGATGGGCTTTTGCCAACTAGTGTTTACCTTGTGTAACTGTCTTATACGTAAAAGGAACAAAACAGGGTAAATACACAAAACATAATTAGTCAGTAGTATGACAAGAAATGATAAACAGTTGACGACAGTTTCTTCGCAGACCACGAGGCACACTTACACGTGGCATCATTACTCTCCCTGATGAGACAGGTCTCGTTATTTTTATTTTATGAGCGGTTCTAAAATAAAAATCTTTTAATGTTTCTACTGGCATAATAAAAACAGCAGTTAAAACTAATATTTTTTCTTTAAACATAAGCTTTAGTTTTAGGGTTTTATAATTGTAGCAATTATTCTCTAATTATTTTGACGATAATTACTTATTGTGATGTATAACGGGTAAAATAATCTTCCAGGTAAAAAGTAACCATTAACGTCAAAGATTCCTAGATATTTAGACGACAATTTAGAATAGACGTGTTCGTCAATATTCGTCAAAACGCATCCTCTGTTCCCCAAATAAGGCCATAGGAACCAAATCAAAGCCAAATGTACAAATCGCTATAATTATTTTTTTCATCCGCATTTTTTCTTAATATTATATTGCAGGAAAGACAAGTTCTCGAAGCTTTCAAATAAATAAAGGTACAAAATAAGGTACAATTTGGTCGTTAGCGATCATCCTGACCTGCCTATCCTTGCTCTGTTGGTACAATGATATCGTCAGTGTTTGGGTGAAATATATTGTGTCCACGAAACTTCCGAATTGGTATAGTACTTTGATCGTCTCAGATCATCTTTATATGCATATCTTCGCTGATTCATTCCAAAGTCCAGCAATGATAAAAAAAATCCTTCCAATTTGTTCAGTAGAAACGTGTGGTGATTAGTGACCGTTAATCGATAATTATTCAGAAATCGTGAGATGCCGCCTGGTGTGATGTAGGTTTCAGAAAAACATTTTCTTTATCGTGCCAACGTTTCGATCTTTATTGAGATCATCTTCAGGGCTCAAAGTGTTTGCCTTCTGTGTAATTGTGCCATGCTTGCGCGTCGTGTTGAGAGGGCCCGACGGGCAAGAATGGCACAATTACACAGAAGACAAACACTTTGAGCCCTGAAGGTGATCTCAATAAAGATCGAAACGTTAGCACGATAAAGAAAATGTTTTCCTGAAACCTACATCACACCAGACCGCATCTCTCGATTTCTGAATAATTTTTGTTCAGTAGCTTGAGAATCTTGAATAAAAGTAGCCTGACTTTCTTCACTTCACTCAAAAGCTACCCAATTATAAAAAATCGCCTAAATTATTTCAATAGCTTAAAATCCTCACATTAACTTAATCATCATAGCCTCGCTACTTCATCCAAACATTTAGCCAGCAAAAAAAATCTCCTCAACTGGTTCAGTACATTGATCCTCTCGGATCATCTTGGTCAGACTATCAACGCTACTTCATCCCAAATCCTAACCAACTACTAAAAACTCCCATATTAATTCAGTAGCTTGTAGGTCCCGGATCAACTTAATCCGCATATCCTCGCTGCTTAATCCAAAGATTTAGCCAACAAAAAAATCTCCTCAACTGGTTCAGTACCTTGATCCTCTCGGATCATCTTGCTCAGACTATCAACGCTACTTCATCCCAAATCCTAACCAACTACTAAAAACTCCCATATTAATTCAGTAGCTTGTAGGTCCCGGATCAACTTAATACGCATATCCTCGCTGCTTCATGCCAAGATTTAGCCAACAAAAAAAAAGTTAACCAACTAGTTCGGTATCATAATGTATCGGAGGCTTAACGCAGTAACCAAACAAGCAGAACACACTGAAAGTCTCCTAAAAATTAACATAAAGGTATAATTTACATATCCACGCAAACTGGTACAGTAGCTTGATTTCAAAATAGCCCCCTGAACCTTATTATCAATTTACAAGTAAAATATGTCCAGCGAGAGCTGGTTTCAACTACGACCATGACGTGCTGTTCACCATTTGCACCTAATGTTAAAGTTAATAATTTTGACAATATACACCAACCCGATTTCACAGAATTATGTCAACAAAACTTAACCAAAAATTTTCCAAACAGTAAAATATTTCCTATTGGCCTATTATGATTAAAATAATCATAAAAAAGGAATAATTTAAACCTGTAGAACATAAAAGAACTTGACGTTTGTGAATATTTTAAGCTAAACTATTTAAAGTGTTTATAAAACCGTCTATCATGTGATATGTGCTATTGTCCTGTGAATTACCAATATACGCAAACGATCTTTGGAGATTTTGATGTGCTAACTAACGTGATCAACAAGTATATTATGTTTTGAAAATTTTTATGAGTGTGAGATATCTCCGTGTGGTCTGCGGTGTAAACTAAGTGGCTTGTATAGACAGACCTATATGACGAGATATGACCAAGATATTTAACCTTATCTTTTTTTATCGATGGTTTCAGGATGATGAAGTGAAGATAGTCGGAGGATGATCCGAGAAAACCAAGGCGTTGAACCAGTTTGGTATCTTTTACAAATTTCTATTGTCCTTGGGATAACCAGCGGAGTTAAGCAGACCGGGATGTTCCAAGATGGTCAACCATTTCCCACCTTAATGAATTTTGAATATATTACGCGAAGGAAAAAGCTTGTCAAATTGTTTTTTAATGGCGTTGAAACGTCTTAATCGTTTCTAATTAATGAACCATTATCACAAAATAATTTGTGAACGCCTAGTTTGAAACAGGAAAAACGCTAATCACAGCAGAAAAAATTAGATTTTCACATTTGCATTTTTTATTTTTTTTTAAATTGTTAAAAACAGAAATTCATAAAATATCCCTTCGGGAACAATCTCCTCTTTATATTTAGGCCCAAGTGGTCCCAATGTATTGAATCGAGGGGGTGGTTTTATTATGGCAAAATGCATATCTGGAACCTCACCTTTAAACCTGTACCTGGGACTTATTTTGTACGTTTAAAATTGAATTGATTCATTTTACAAACAGGATTTAGTGAAAAATAATTAGAATTGTATGGAAAATAGGAAATTAAATCTTCTGAACATTCGCATCAATTTCAGGAGTGTCCCGGCCATTGCAGGAACGTTCCGTTTAAAACTATCTGAAACTGCTAACTGTTTGAACAACCTTGACAGTCCCGATTAATCAGTAATCAATAAAGCAATGAAAAAGCTAGGACGAGAGGAGAAGGAAATTGAATGGAAACGTAATTAGAACTTCGATGTGTAACATACGGTCAATAATGTAATTGACTAACAATAAATAGTTTTGTTTATCAGTAATTATTTATTATTATTGTAATTATCCTGTACTTCCATTTACGTTTTCTTGCCATCTCACGGAAATAATTGCATGTCACAAAATAATAGTTTTTTGCGTTTTATTTTTAAGCAAAAGATATCATGCAAGGTCAGACGAGTCTATTATGCTGCACGTTCAACGTTCAGCAATGAATGATGAAGATGAAAAAATCAAAATAGTTTCGTGTCGATCGTTCGTCCAGCCATCACGAAATCGCACGTGTGAAGATTCTTCAGACTACCAATGGATTTGGGTGGTTTTATTTTTTAACCTTTCTATATGTAACGACTCATTAAATTGAACAAAATTCTAGTGGAATCTCTGGCGCTCTGAACACCCACATAATCCCTACTTACATTAAAAGCATAATAGGAGTTGAGGAACTGAGAATTCGTCGTCCAGTAGACTTTCAACAACTATTCAGTATAATTAATGAAAAGAGAAAAGAGGAAAGACAAAACGAAATAAGAAAAACCTGAAGCTCTTCTTTGGTATACAGGAAATAATAAATAGGTCTATAATAAAGGGGCCTAACTGTGAGCACAAGACCATCAGCTCCACCACAATCATATTTAAAGCTGTATCGCTTGTAGAAAGTGTGCATATGAAATAAATAACCATCTCGAGAGTGCAACAATAATATTACTACCAGATAGCCAGGTTTAAAGATTCTCTAAGACTACGAGATTCACTAAAAATTAGTCTGGAAATACGTAAAAATCATGAAAAAACTTTGATGCCGTAGAGGAGATTTCAGGCGAGGCGGCAGACACCCTAACTAAAATGGAAGAAAGACACCCAAATCCATAATCTGGCATAAATTATAGACACTGAAATAAAAACTTCTATTACTAAAGAACACAACAAACTAAGGAAACATATGGCATCAGGCAAGCAAGACTACCCGTAAAAACAACTCAATGGGAGAAAGTGGAAATCCTACTCCACAGTAATGAATTAAAAACCTAGCAGGTTATATATAGTCTAGGTTATATATATAAAATAACCTTAATCAAAATTAGACTAACATCAGACGACCAATGTCTAGAAGGGCATATGCTGCCCGTCAACAGCCAGGAAAAAGCTTGCAAATCCCCATTCTTAACAGACAAAAACAGCGAGGATATACGGACCAGGACGATTGGCGATGGCATGTTTTAAATAATCATGTTTCTTCATGAAGTTCCAATAAAAATAGTAAAACCTCATTCAAGGAGATTCTGGGAAAGCTGAAACGCATCTGACAAACCAAATCAGAGAGGATATGCGGATATGGATGATTTGATATGACCAACCTACAGATAAACTAAAACTATCTGCATTAAGGACTATTTTAAATAACCATTGCGTATCTTTATGATTGACCTACAAAAATAATCAAACGAAATTTTTCAGTAGATTTGTGGAAATTAAGTAACAACCTATACTACCAATGTAAATAAATCCACCAACTAAAATAACACTGCTGAAGTTGGCGGAATCCTGAAACGTATCTGACAGACCAAATCAACGAGGATTTACGGACCAGGATGAGTTGCAATGGCGTGTTTTAAATAATCATAATGTTTCTTCATAATGTTCCAATAAAAATAGTAAAACCTCATTCAAGGAGATTCTGGGAAAGCTGAAACGCGTCTGAAAAAACAAGACAGCGAGGATATACGGACATGGATGATTGGATATGACCAACCTACAGATAAACTAAAACCGTCTGCATTAAGGACTATTTTAAATAACCATAACGTATCTGTATGATTGTCCTATAAAAATAATCTAACGAACTTTTTCAGTAGATTTGTGGAAATTAAGTAACCTATACTAACAATATATATAAATCCACCAACTAACACTGCTGAAGTTGGCGGAATCCTGAAACCTATCTGACAGACCAAATCAGTGAGGATATACGGACATGGATGATTGGCAATGGCATGTTTTAAATAATCATAATGTTTCTTCATAAGTTCCAATAAAAATAGTAAAACCTCATTCAAGGAGATACTGGGAAAGCCAAAACAGCGACGAGATGTGGACATGGATGATTGGATATGACCAACCTACAAAAAACTAAAACTGTCTGCATTAAGGGCTATTTTAAATGCGATTTGGACGGGAATCACCCATTTGGAGATCGTGAGATGCGGTCTGGTGTGCCGTAGGTTTTAGAAAAACATTTTCTTTATCAACGTTTCGATCTTTATTGAGATCATCTTCAGCGCCTTGTATTGCCAGGATTTCAACAAAAATGTTCTCTAATTGATACCTGATGCAAGTTTGTTTTCATTGTTGGCGATGTCCTTCAGAATACTCTTTGCTTGGTGTCCATACGTAGTTCTCGTGTAGAAATGTGCTATTTTAAGTAACCATAACACATCTGTATGATTGTCCTATACATATAAATGAAACAAAATTTTTCAGTAGATTTGTGGAAGTTAAGTAACAATCTATCTAAAAATGTAACACCAACTAAAATAACACTGTTGAAGTTGGAGGAATGCTGAAAAGTATGACAGGCCTAATCAGCGAGGATATACGGACCAGGATGATACCAAACTTCAGACAAATAAAAGCGCTATATTAAGTGCCGTTTTAAATCACCATAACTTTTGTTTAAGTCGGGAGTAAATAAGAAAATTATATCTTGAAATGTAAAATATTCTTAATTAATGTTTATATTGTCGAAATATGAGGCAACACTAAAAATGAAAAGTGGCTGTCTAGTTTCATGGATGGAGAATGAAACGGAGGCATTTTCCTTTTGCAAAAAACGTTTTAAAATGTGCCGAGTGTTAAATGTGCTAAGATGCTGCGGAAAAAATCCATAAAGTTGCGTTCGGCTCATTATAGTGAGAAGACGTTGAGACACCTGGAAAACAAGGATACTTGTTTTCATTTATTCCTTGCATCAAAACCAACGTCTGCGATATGTTTTTTCTTTTTCAAATTTGGAACATGAACGCGTTTTGATTTCTTGTCAATTATACAAAAAAAAAAGTTTGGGTTTAATTTACTTAAATTTTAAAGTATTTTTATCATAATTGGGCATTTCAAACACCAAATCCATTCTAGATCATATTCTCCCGCAAGTACTTAACCTCATTTATGATTTTCAAGTCGATTTCGTATTTGATTTCCTTGACAAGTTTTCTAAACAGTGAAAATCACAGAAAAAATGGTTGAGAACTGAAACATTCCGACGCCCTCGGTTCTACGTTTTGCGAAATTCTCGTGAAGGGATTTGAACCCGGCAATTTCATGATTTCTCGATAGGACGTGAATAACGGACTCCTCGGAGGGCAATTCTGAGCGACTTGTCCGCCTAAATGATAGAACAATGAACGCACGTACGTTCGTTCGACTGTTATAACGGAATCCGCCTACGTTCATTCATATTCATGATTAGCGTAGGTGTCCCAAGGGTCCAGGGCGGGATGAGACATTATAAATACATTCACTAGTTTTCGTGGTCCGCTTGGTCAAATAATATCTTTCAATTAATTAATCTGTATTTATGATGTTCGTTGAGATAAAAAATTCAGTGTCACAAGCGGGATTCGAACCCACGACCTTCGGCTAAATCGTGACTTCGATCCACTCGGACTCTAACTTCCCATCTCAACCTCAACGTTCGAATTTTCCTCTTTTGCCATTTTTAAATGCCGTGTAATCAGTGTGGTCCGAAAGGATCGGGAAAATTCGTACGTAGGATCGCGATGACACACGGAGCAGTTTTGACCGATGCGTTTATCGTGAGAAAAATCGAGGTATCGTTCATTGTTGTTGCATCCTGATAGACGTAGCGGTCGTACCCGCCTGTCGGTTTTCAAACCGAGTCGGTCGGTGGTGGAGACGACCCAACGCGTCGGTTTTGAAAACGCCAGGCGGTGAGTGGTACCCAAGTACTTCATCAGCCCTGACACACGTGGCGTTTATTCGAGCTGTTCGTACCCCACTTTCTTGAAGGGTTGTTTGTTTGTCAGTCTTCTAATTTACTTTTAAGATGCAAAAAATAGACGTGGAAAAAAATTTGTAATGCGGCATTTTATTTTACTATGTAACTCGTCAAAACTGCCCATTTACGATCCTGGTAAAGTTAAAACATTCTTCAGGGTGTTTCCTCATCTCTGAAAACAAATTCTTAAAATGCCCTCTTTCGCTTCTCTTCTCGACAATTGGATGAACCCACATTCTCCTGTGTTTTTCTCCATTCTCTTCTTCCAACGATAGTACAACAGAGACACCAGAAGTATCTCTTCATCCATGGGAACTCCATGGTGAATGGGCCAATGCCAGTTCAATAAGATTAATAAACAATAGAATTTTAGCTAATTCTCAACTTCCTGACATCTAGAGCTTTACATATTGATACTTAACCACCACTAAAAATGGGGGGGGGGAATCTAAGTATTTACAGATTGTACGGTGCTGTACAGTAACACAACCGTTTTTAAAACGAACTCACCTTCCTCCAGGGCCTCTTTTAACTTTTCAACTACTTGAAAGTACATCACCCTATAATTAAATGATTTCTACAGCTTTACGGGTACAAAGTATGCGTATGACTGTCGGTGATACATGGTAGTAACTAGTTTAATAAAGATTTTGTTTTGAATATTATCTGGAGGAGGAAGGGGACCTCGTTCAAATCCCAGCTCTGTGCCTTTTAAATTATAGTATGAAAAATGAAAAGTAGTTTAAACCTTCCTTGACTCTGAACAGGAATTACTTTACTTTTATTGATCAGAGAGGATTGATTTTTTTTTTGTTGGGGGGGGGGGGGCGAAACGGGAATCGAACCTACAACTGCAGGATCTAAGCCGAGGGTCTGACACGCTTATTCGGCTACCCGAGATCCCATCTAAATATAAATCAACTTAAATATTTATTTTTAAAGACTATTTTTCAAAACTTCATAGAGAAAAGAAAACCGAACGAGACATAGTGTGTAAATAACTGTGAGATTTCACTTTGTAACCAGTTACATGGAATGTTCATCAAAGAAAAAAAAGTACTGCATGGGGGGAATGGTCTGTAAGGCTGTAACTAATACACGAAGTTACATACAGTTACAGAACAATACATTTATTAAACAGGACTTGTTATACAAACTGCAAAATAACACCTTGCGACGTTCAATGCTTATATGCACTGCTGTAGGATACATTTAATAACTGAGAGAAAACAAAACCGCTTCGGCCAAAACGCACATCATACCGCTGCATGTGTCACAACCTAGCAAAACCGCTCCGTGTGTCAACGCCCGAAGGTCGTAAGTTCGAATCACGCTTGTGACCCTGACTTTTTTATCTCAACTAATACCTTAAATACAGATTAATTAATTGAATTATAAATAGTTATATACGCAATCTAGTTACGATGGGAGGGTCGGCAAAGATCAAATTTCAAGATTATCAGGGTGATCGTCAGAAAGGAGATAACTTTAATTTAACCTTAATAAATTACTTCATCCTATATTATTTGTACAAGATTAAGAGATTATATTACTCACATATTTTTAAACCAACTGAGTTCATTTGGTCAAGCATAAGCTTAATAAAAACACGTGCAAAAGGGAAAATAGCGAAATAAGAATTACAATATAGGAAAGAAATTTTTTTTGTACAGCTAGATACGAAATTCATTTTGTAATGAAAGGGTGATTATTGTCAAGAGTCGTGTTGTGGCCTGACTATGGCAATTATTTCGGATATGTGTATGCCGAATCAGGTCCGAAAGCTTGGTATTTTTTTGTCGATGATTTTCTACGTGGGACGTCGAACCGCCGAATCTGGAAGTCGGCACATTTGAATCATGAATAAAATTCTGATCGTATTTTTTAAAATTATTATTATGTTACAACAGCGCTAGGGGAGTTGGTTTAGACGAGTGTAGAAGTCACCCATTAGTTACAAGTCTATCATCACAAGACCACTCACTTTCCCAACTAGAGAAGAAATCGCGAGGCCATTGGGGCTCGGGAAGGATGGTCTGGAAGGGTTCGTGACTAGGAGGATTGGGATGAATGTCTAGGATTTTATGAAAGCGTCTGTCCCTACTGTTTACGGTTTCGTGGATAAATGGTATTGGACATTCTGTCTGGGCCAAGAGAGTCCATGTTGGTTCCCTTTTTGGCCAACATGTCAACCTTTTCGTTGCCTCTATGCCCGAATGTCCAGGACCCCATGCTAAGGTCAGGTCATTAGTGTCGCTGACTTCCGTCAGGGCCTCCATGCACTTCCAAACACTCTTTGCCTTCGCCTCGCATGAAGTTGTGGTGACCCAGAGGAACCACCACAGACGGCCCTGTCCAGGGCCTCATCACCACGATCTCACGACTATCCACCCCCCAGGTCGGTTCTACCCAGGGAGAGCGTCCACATCCACCGGGAGTGGGGGAAAAAGGATATATGCCAAAAAGGAGGAGAGAGGGAGTATCTGTTCCCTGATCTGAAGGTTGCTGGACGGCGGAAGAAGAAAAGGGCTGATTGCGGAAAAGGAGAGAAAGCAAAGAGGAGAGAAAGGAAGAGGAGAGAAAGGAAGAAAGGAGGACGTTTCTCGGACGGGACCAACCCAGGACACCGGACCACCTCAGGAAAGGTAGGCAGGCCTCTTTTTCTTCGCTCGCCCCCCTATCTCTGAATATATTCATTTGATATTAATAAACGGATGTAAAAAGAAACCTTTTATGTAAATAAAATTCTTGTTTTCTAACTGGAGGAAAATTTTGGGATCCCGAACTCAACCTTGCTCCCCGTTTCCTGACTGTAAAAATCACTACAAAGCTGAGGCCCTGAGAGCTGCCTGGCTATCAGAAAAAATTGCTATCTTCCGGGAATGTATTACTAGTTTTTTTTTCTCTGGCGCATTGTTCAATCGCTATGATTTCAGACTGGAAACTGTACACTTGCTCAGTTCACCGTCAGTTCCATTGGGGTTCGTCCCTCCCCGGCTTCCGACCCTTGTCGGTTTTGGAGCCATCAGTATACCAGTAGAAATTTGCCTTTAATGGTGTTCTTTTGGACCATTCTTCCCGTTCTGGTATCAGCACTTTGTACTTCTTGGTGATGTTGTACTTTGGGTTAGTGGCATCAATTCGCATACTTAGAAAAGCATCTGCCTGTATCTCCTCCCTCAGTATCCATTGTTTATTTACATGCCCTATCCTAGCAGATGGTTGTCCATTTATGAGCCTATGGGCTGTTGCTCTGGCTTCTCCTTGGGTTAAAATGTGAAGTGGTGGGAGGTATAGCAAAACGTCCAGAGCCGCAGTTGGCGTTGTGCTCATGGCACATCTTTGGGTGCCACTTAATATCCTTATTGCTGAAGAGTTTTGGTCCTCCACACCCTTTTTAACCCTAGCTCTGTACTAAGGCTTTCTGGAACCATATTTATAGGACCTTTTCTCTCAGTCTTCAATTTCCTATACGTCCTTGAATTTTTGACCCATGATTTGAGGCCAACTTGTATTTAAGTGTTACGTGCATATATACATATGCATTTATATCTTCATGGACTTACATATGTATCTATAAATGTATGTTAACTTATATATATTTATTCGTTATTTATTAATTTATTTAATTAGTAATATAAATTAAAATGTAAGACGTAGGGGTTTTTTAATAACAGATTTTCCCCTATAGCATGTTAAAATCAGCTTTGTCAATCATGAGGAGTGAAAAAAGGAACTTTCCTGGGGTGGTAAAATCTTTTACATGATAATGTAGTATGTAAATTTTAAAAAAATTTAAAAAAAATCAAAATCCACAAATTAAAGCGGCATAAGATTTAAAAGTGAGTACGAAGAAACCTATAATGATAATCATTGCTAATTGGCTTCATTTGATTTATCATATTTGACATTGGACTAACGATCTTCGTCTTGAACTGAGATTGATTTTCATTACAATTTAAACACGGTGTTTCGAAAAACAAACACATCACATCATGCCCAATCATCGTGGTTCGTTCAACCAGAGGCTGCCGGCGTCCCTAGTATTTTTTGTAATTATACCCGACGGAAAAAATGTCGGCGTTCCCTGTAAGGCGAATATACATTTATTGTCCAAGATGGCAATCTTCAAGCTCTCGTCGTCCTTGCCGCTTTCGTTTCCTAGTCGCACGAGTTTCCGATCTGTAATTGGATCTACGTATAACAGGGAATTCTGTACAAAACCGACTCTCGTTCAATTTACAACTGCGAAACCCCAGATACCTCCGTCACCTCAAACCGTCAATTTCCCGTCGGATTGGAAATTCTCTTACTGGGATCTGAATTATTATTCTGTACGCGTATTGCTTTTTTTTCGCCCCAATGGCGTTAAACAAAGTGATATTGTTTGCCTACAATTTGCTGGAAAAGCCAAAAGGTAATAGTCAACGTATAATGATCCGCTTACAAGCAAGGTTCAATCAAATACGGTGGAAAAAGTGTTAAAAAGCCTTTAACAAATTCATACAACACCTCACAATATTTTTTAACGAACTGAGTTCTTATTATTATTAATATTGTTTAATAGTTATGTCAACTAGTTTTTTAAAATATAATGTAGAGAAGGCTGAGATGAAAAATTAGTGTCACGAGCTGGACTCGAACCCAAGACGTCCGGAATACCCTGGTGCTTCTACCACTTGAGCTGTAGTGACTTAGGTCCTCGAGACACCGACTCCTCATCTCAACCGACTACTATTTAAATGTTCCCTCTTTCTACATCATTTTTCAAACATCGTGGCATCATATCAACGACGCTATCGATTAGCTAACAGGACATCATCGATGTAGGGGCGATCATGTAGTCCCGCTCGTGACACTTGAGAGTATGATGCCACGATGTATGAAAATGGCATAAAATGAGGAAAAATTTAAACAATAGTCAGTTGAGATGAGGAGTTAGTGTCTACAATACTTTTTTCTATTAATATTGACTAATTTTGTCAGTAAACATTAATCGTATAAATTCTTGATTGTATCGACCATCAGCTGTAATTGTAATGATGTTGTAGTCAAGGTTGAGGGTGCTTTTTAATCCAAGAACAGTTCTGCAAATAATCGACTTTATTTGAAGTCATTTTCAAGGATTAATCCACCCTTTTAATACAACAGTACCAAAACCAATAAAAAATCAATATTCGTAACAAAAATAAAACAAGAGGGGACAAATTTTTGTTTTATTTATTAAATGGTAAACATTGTACTTTTATAAATATAATTATCACAAATGCTATTAGACTAGAAGTCATGAAGATAAAGCCAAAAATTAATTCTAGTCTAATAGCACTTGTGATAATTATATTTACAAATTAATTATACTAATTCGAACCCACGACCTTCGGCTCGTGGCACTTGTTTTTTTCAACTCGACCAAGGCCTTAGATAAAACGCATAATTAATTGAATTAATTATATTTTTAATCTAGGGACTTAATTGAGATGAAAAGCAAGTGCCACGAGCGGGATTCGAACCCACGAACAAATTGAGATATCTTGAATTCGAAGTCACGATGAGCCGAAGGTCGTGGATTCGAATCCCGCTCGTGGCACTTGCTTTTTTCATCTCGACCAAGGCTTTAGATAAAACGCATAATTAATTGAATTAATTATATTTTTAATCTAGGGACTTAATTGAGATGAAAGCAAGTGCCACGAACGGGATTCGAACCCACGAACCAATTGAGATATCTTGAATTCGAAGTCACGATCAGCCGAAGGTCGTGGGTTCGAATCCCGCTCGTGACACTTGTTTTTTCATCTCGACCAAGACCTTAGATTAGAAGTATAATTAATTAAAATAATGAAATCGGTCTATTATGACTTTTAAATGTATATGTATTACTTTATTTATTAAAATTTTAAATATTTATCTTATAAAACAAAAAACGGAAAAAAGGAAGAGTGATGTATATATTGGCTTTAAGTTTTACCATAAAACTTTCTGTTATATAAATATCACGGAGAAGCCCTGAGGATGACTTCACATAAAGTTAAAATCTTGGCAGAACTGTTTTTGGATTAAGAAGCACCGCCTACCGTGACCACAAACTCGATCATACATCATTGCAACTAATCCTATAAGTCAAAATACTTACTTGATCTATTTTGATTAAATACTATTGTTCATAGATGTACAAACTACTAGTCTAGATGGGAAATAATTCACTATTGAACTCCATATTTAATTAATTATTATGGTTTACAAGATTTTCTGAAACGATAAGATTTTGAAGTAGTGTAATAAGAGATTTTCAAAAACTTTACGTTATTGAATATACCAATACTTTCTATCCACTTAGGAAAGTGTTTTAGTTTTGAATTTAGTAGTTTTTATAGTTCAGGCTGTTTTCTCCTTGGCCACACTGATAGTGTTTAACTGCTGTTCGTCTCGTTAGAACGTCAGACTAATAACAAACCAGCGACGTTTACCGCATATCGTATACATACTTAAACCGGCAGTTAAACACAAACGCTTTCCTATATAACTCTTCTTCAAATTTATTCCCTCCTTGTAATGAAATTGTGTCGAGTTAAATTAACAGCCGGGCGTTAAATTCTGCCCTTGTCGACTATGTTTGTCCGGAGCCACGACGGCTGAGAAAGACCGCTATCTAGACTTAATTTTCAATAAACGCCACCGTCAGAAGTTGCAGAACTTTAATTTACTCGATGTAAGGCAAGATTGCCCTTATCGAAAGGTGGTGGTGGTGGTGGTGAAAATTAAATTAAAGTTCTGATTTGAAGGGAATTTAATTAAAACTTTTTAGTTATTTGACCTTATTGTCCGCATACAAACGAAAATCCAATCAATTAAATATTTATTTAAATAATGGATAATAATTAATATTTTATAATGCTAACTGTGGCAGGTTAAGAAAGAAGTCGGTCCCTTGTCAACGGAGAACGATTCGAAAAGTGAAAAGGCCACACTGACAAGACTACGCATAGGTCATACAACAATAACGCACCTTCTGGCCGGAAAGCGACCACGAGGTGCCCGTTATGCAAGGATAGAATAACGATCGAGCACCTTTTTAATTGTAGAAGGCTTGACTGATATAGACAATATTTTGCCATATTATCGAACCTGTGCGTAGTAAGCGGGCACAGATCGCTGTTCCGGTACCTCTGAGCTATAGGGATTTTTAAATGTTAAATTTGTGTTGTTTCTATGTTGACTTTATGTTAATTTATTGTAATGAATGTAATGATTAACATGAAGGGAAGGGGTAATTTAACCCCGCCCCGAGGAATATCGATTACTCTGGGGTGAGTGTGTGATGTCTGGAGTGTAAAAGTAAGTTATTACGAGAGTGGAGTGGGTTCAACCCCCTCCCCCCGGAGGAATATCTAGTAATCAGGGAGAGTGAATGTGTTCAGACTTCTATCGAGTGTTGTGTTTGTGTTAATTGTAATGTAAATTATTAGCGTGAAAGGAAGGGGTTGCTTATAACCCCGCCCCAAGGAATATCTAGTACTCTGGGGTGAGCGTGTGACGTCAGAAGAGTAAAAGCAAGTTATTAGCGAGAATGGAGGGGGTTCAACCCCGCCCCAAGGAATATCGAGTACTCTGGGGGGTAAATGTGAACAGACTACATTTACATTTTGTGGTGATGTATACATATATGTATTGTATGTTTTGTTTCTATTCTGTATTTGACAACCTGAGGTACAAACGAGAAACTAGCATTCTAGGATGTCAAAGTAGTATATATCTGAAATCAGAGAGTTAGTAACTAGATCGAGACGCTCAAATGGCTGCAATTTAAAACAAAATACGCGCGAAAAAAGAGAAAAAGAAGTAAAACAAGGTGAGGACCGGCGATGACCTCAGCTGTTTGTCGGCCCATAAACTTTCCACTTTATTATTAATTAGTTAATAAATAGCGAGATAAAATTAGAGTTTTTGTAAGATTTAAGTTTTTCGGACTGGCAAAAATTTATACTTCTCCTACCGTCTGGTTTGGTTTCGTCTAGGAGGATGCCTTGTAGATTTCATCCTATAACTTGTTTAAATATTTTTTAAAAGTACTTTTAGAATTGCTCAAAGTACATATGGTCGTCGTCATATATTTTTATCCAGTGGTTAATATGGATACACAAGGCAAAAAAAAAGATTTATCTCCTTAGGCTGATTGTATAAAAAACTCATTAAACTAATATTAACCAAGTAAATTTATGACAGAAAAAAATTTGTCAGCGTATTTATAGCCGCCCATATTTCAAGTAAACGCAATTTGGAACATTGTGTTCCCGAGTACTCATCGTCAACTAGACAAGAGGATCTTTAGCGTCCGCACCCGGCCCTTGGCCTTATCGGACGTTTTGATTCTCAAGATGAGAGCTGACGAACTTCTGCATACGACGGAATGGTGTTACCGCCGCAGCATTGGTGTAGAGGTGTCCCAGCCCCTAAGGGCCAAGACAACCTCGCTCTCCGCTTGTCCACTCCGAAATACATCAGCCTGTTCTCCCGCGTACTCCATAGATAGAGAAGGCCACTCTATTTCCCTGAGTATAGGGGCTCCCCTAGCGTAGAAACTTCCGGGAACGCCCCGGCAGCGGTTTAGTTTAAAGTGGAATTGCTAACCACACCCTAGATGAGCACCGCCTACGGTAAAGTCTCTTATCGAGCTCAGCCTACACCTGCAAAGCGTCTTCGAGGGACGCCATAGGCTCAGCCTTGGTGGTCCGATCCTTCGCTTCCCCAAGGGTACCACGCCGGTCATACGCACAACAATGCAAAGCATATTCGAGTCCGAGACACCGATTCACTACCCGCTTCCATTCGCTTACTCACGCATTCGAGGGACTATAGCATGATCATTGCGTCCTCAACGCTTACATGCTGTCGTCCGGTCGCAACGTCTCCCGTGAGGCCGGGGGGTTTAACGTTGGCCATACGCAAGCTTAGAAGACAGTGTAACTAGGGCTGAATTTGGAAAGTTTAGTTACCCCGTGGTACAGATGGCCACACACCCTCCCCCATCTTTGCAGACAGGATCTAATGCACTGGCCCTCGTGTGACTTTGCTAAGGCACCCGCCGCCTAGGCCGACCCTAGGCCGACACGAGTACAGCTTGTGCTTTAGAGAGGTTGCAACGCCCTCTGGGCTGCTCCTTTATTTTGTGCCTGGATACGCCCCTTAGGGTTAGGAAGGGTCACAGGATAGAATGAAGGAGCTCGGATTGAGAAAAAGGGCCGTGGATGAGAACACGAGGTGAGCCGGTTCGGGGTCTTGAGTCTCAAACCACACTATACCACCCGTTGTCACCGTAGTTCCACATAAAGTGGGCCACGACTCCCAAGGTGGGTCGCAATTTGGAACACAGGATGGTTCGTCAATTTTGAAGCTTGTAACTCGAGTAATTTTATCTGTAGTACCTAAAAAATGAAGGTTTTAAGATGACTCAAGCGTACTTTTTAATAAATCCTACTGCCGCCGGATCGCAGGGGGCAGCTTTTTCTTACATTTCTATTAGAGCGAGTCTCCCCCAGGGCAGCATCCTAGTGCTCTACCTATTAACATATACATAACATTCCTGCTTTCCCAAACAATACTATATCCTGATCCCTAGCTAGTCACACCCAATTCCACATAAACTTTATCCAAACTTGGTCCCGAAAATGGTGAGTAAAAATTAACAAATAATAAATTAATAAAGCCCTATACACGACTTTGGGAGGACACTAAGAGAATGTGTATAGGGAACCGAGAAAATAACCGACAAATTACTACTTACATTACTTGACCATAGATCTAACTTACACCATACCAGCAAACAACCATTTATTTACTTAGTTATGTGTTTATTATTAATTATTTCCAATTTTTATGCAAAGACGGCAATGACCTTCGGCTAGTTTTGTGACAGGAGTGTCTCTTCTAATGAGTTCTTCTTTCTTGCAATTATTGTAAAATAAAAATTCAATAAAGACAACAAAGTGGCTTGTAATGACCTAGCAGTGTTATTTAATAATAAGTAGAAACAACGAAACATAACGACTATTTTTTACAAAGTAGTTTTACTGATTACTGATATCCAATCCACACTCTCATGTACATGCACAAACGCGTGTAAAACGTTGAGCGTATCACTCGCAGTCCACCGGCAATTTCACCTTGTTTAATTTAAAATAAATTACCGGCAGGCCTTGGCCAGGTGTTGGCAGTCCGGGGTCAGACCTGGTCTTATCCATCCAGCCGCCGTAGTTAAGCTCCAGGAGCTACCAGCTTTTAGGTCATTTCAGCCGCCTACGCGAACAGTTCCTAAATCCATTCACACTCACACATAACATTCTTTTTGATTTACATACCGTTCACTCAATTACGGTGGCAAAGTAGTCGATATTCATCTATCATCCTTTACACTATTGCACGAATAACCTAATTGAGTGTAAATAGGTTTCTCATATTCCACTATCTGCCCTCTCACGCTAAACATTCTCGCTAATAAATACATTCCCTCTCAACACACACTAGGGACACAAAACTATCATTATTATATCCAATGGAACAACTCTGTTTCCTTTTAGAATCGGAAAAAGGGACCTAGGTACTGGCGTGCTCAAACATTCTCAAATCGGATGGCATTCCTACGAGCCAAGGAAAAGGCACCCTTCAATTAGATGGTTGCATCCAGCGACCTTTATCGGCATACTGGACACGGGGGCTTTGGCCCCAAAATAAGTGTGATAACCTACCATATCTCATTTTAATTGGATGAGGATGACATTCTTCTGCAAATCAGATCCTCCAGTGCTTTAAGGAAATAAATAAAAAATATATTTGGGACATTATGCTAACCCAATAGGCCAACGAATAATAAAAATCATTTAAATTTGGATATTCTTGGTGGGGGTGAGATTTTACGTTGAAGGTAAAATTATTTTAAAATGTTTTACTTCAGTTATCAAACGGATAAGAAAACCAGCAGGTACTGCATAAACGTGGTATTTAGAAAATCCTGTAAATCCTATGTATTTAGCTCTGTCTAATATGGGCCAGGAATGCAGTCGTTCCGGGATCTGCCTCGGCAGGCACGCGCCCAAAGCCTCCATAATGACTACAAACGACAATTATTCCCGGCTTTCTTTGTCCAGGATTGTCCGGATAGTAGGTGGACATATACCAATTTGGACCGCCCGGCCGAGTTTTTTCTCTACCCGCTCCGCTCATGAATATGTAACGCGTTATGTTTCATTAATACTGGCGTTGAGAATGGCGCTTTTGCAATTCATCATCGAATAAAGCCCGAAAATTGAAATGTGTCAGCGATCTAAGAAACACTAACGACTATTGTCTTTTAAAGTTGTAAAAAAATTAAGCCGTTGCATAATTAAAATCTTTACCTTCGTACGGGAATTCTGCTCCAGACTGGATCCTGAAATCAAAACAAACAATTATAGCTCGACTATTTATCTAGTAAAGAAGATTTATCATCAACATTTGTTCAAATTATCATAAACTTTCAAACGTTTTCCAATTATTTCAGATGTCTTTCAATCGATCACCCTCGTAACATAACCGAAAGTATTAGGTCTATTGCACCCATCCTTCTTTTCGAAATGATTGGCTCCCCCTTCCATTCTTGATCTATCTGCCTACTTATTCGGAAGCAGGCATTTCAATTTCGTCGATTGGAATGAAACGTTTTTGGTTTATGTGATGAGAAAATAACTTTCATTTTTTACATAACTAACTTTTCAATAAAGTTAATGATTTTCGGCTTTTTCTTCCTCATTGCAAGCATTATTCTGTCACTTCTTAAAAATTTTAATAAAGACTTAATAGAATGAAAGAAGAATTGATTTTGTGGAATTTAATAAAACTTTGCTTATAGTTCTAAAGATTCTTACCGAAGAACACTTTCATAGTTGTTTTCCTAAAGTAATATTAAACTTGAGAACATATTTTGTTAATTTATCCACATTCCTTGGCGGGAGAAGTGGATGAAATTATTTTGAACTGAACCAGGATTGGCTCCTTGATATAATTAGCGTGTAATTACAGTAAAATATTTGTTAAAAAGAAATTTCAATTTATTTAAATATTTATAATTTATTCCCTTCAACAAATTATTCGTACAAATAAAACTAAAGCTTTGACGATTCAATATTTGCGATAAAGCCCAACTGGTTGAAAGCTGTAGTGTTTTACTTCGAACAGTGCTTTCTCGCTTCACATATAACCAACCACACGACCTTTTTTTAACATACTGACTGAGTTTAAACGGAAAAAATATACAAAATTCAAATAAGTTAATAAACTATCAAACATTATATTATTACGTCATTATAGTGCATGTCATACAACAGGGCTTAACGAACCACTTCACTATACTTTTTTATCCAAATTATTAACAATTAAAATGGGCTTAACCAGGCCAACCTAAATTGGAAAATCGGCAAATAAACATTGGACCACCGCAGTCCCCAAGTCATTAATACATTAATTATCGTCGGATGAAAATTTGGTCTCTTTTTGGGTTAAATTTTTATTAAAAGCTAAAAAGACCTACAATAAAAATACCGGTTTCATCATTTTACTACAGATCTTATTTATTATTAAATTTACGTTATTATTATTATTATTATTATTAGTACTAGTAGATTATTATAATTCAATATAAAATAATATATAATATATCGCACATCCACAAGAAAAGTGACACAACTCAACGAAAGAAAATTTTACATCAGAGACACAACTTATGTCTAAAGTACATATTACGCTATGGGTACTACCCCTAAAAACTACCCCTTTTTGAGTTTTGACATTTTTTTTATATATTGGCTCTCAGTAATTTAAGTTAGTTTGTTTGCTCTAACGACAATAGTGGTCCATGAATTAGGGTATTAATTTATTTATAAAAGAAACAAACAACATAAAAATCTACCAAACGAGCATAAATATCCATGCAGTAAGTTTTACTGATTATTTTAAGATTTTTTGACCCAAATGTGCTTTCCTCCTGGAGTCAGGGCTAATTAGTTATTTTAAAGACAAAATTAATTATTGATATAAAGGTTTTATTGATTATTAAAAGTATTTTCATTAAAACATTTTTAAAAAATTGTTGAAACTATAAAATAATCTAAAAGTTAAAAGAAAATATTGTTAAAAAATTATGAAAAAATCAATATTATCATTAGCTCTACTAGTTTTCGTGGTCCACATGACCAAATAATATGTTTCAATTAATTAATCTGTATTTAAGGAATTGGTTGAGATAAAAAAGTCAGTGTCATAAGCGGGATTCGAACCCACGACCTTCGCCTAAATACGCCGCTGCTCTACCGCTATCGTTACTTCGATCCCAACCTCACCTTTTGAATTTTCCCTCCTTTTGCCATTTTTCACCATACCTTAAATAAAGATTAATTAATTAAAAGATATTATTTGGTCAATCGGACCAGGAAAACTAGTGCATTTAATAGGTTAAATGAAGTACATCTTCACTAAAGCTCTCCGTGGCCATTTCATTTGTCGCCGAGAATCAAATAGATCACACGACACTTGACAAATGGCAAAAAGGAGGGAAAATTCAAAAAGAGGGTTGAGATGGGAAGTTAGTGTTCGAGTGGATCGAAGTCACGATAGCTCAAGTGGTAGAGCAGGGCGTATCTAGCCGAAGGTCGTGGGTTCGAATTCCGCTTGTGACAATGACTTTTTTATCTCACCAATACCTTAAATACAGATTAATTATCATGAATTATTAACATAAGAGAAATTAAACTTAAAAAAATAATTGACAAACACTCCAGATCAAGGTATGGTCTTGAAGAAAAAAACAAATTCAGTTGTTACTGCCAAGCTTTCGACCTATTTGAAGGACATCATCAGGGCCTATGTCAATTTCCCATTATGAAAAACATATTTATCCAATTGACTGTTCTTAAAAATGTGAAAATATGACTGCGGTACAGCATAAAATCTTTCACTAAACAACAGAAAAACTGATGTAATTCAAAATGCCCTACTTTTCCTGATAAATACTTACACCTATGCTTTAAAGCTTGACACAGAATAAAAATATGCCACTTTTCTTGAATGGTGACAGTATGTTACCTCAAATTCAAACGTGACACATACCAGCTAAGAGTCCACCTATAGTGTGTCAATTTTCATGTAGCATCACAGCAGAATATTTTGAACAAAAAAACCTAAATAATCCGGTTTTTACAATCTTTCAACTTGTATCACTTTCCTTTGTGGATTTGCGATATATGTTCTCTTCTATATTGTACATAACAAAAAGTGCTAACTTTTTTTATTACGAACTTTTATTATTTCGGTTATTCATTATGAATTCACCAATAACACAATACTAATGATCCTGAGCTTTGTAAGATCGGATTAAACTGGAAAAAAAATATATAAAACCTGTTAACCCAACGTCAAAAGGTCAGTTCTCATATATCAAATAGTAATCTTTATAACAAAAAAGAAACTTGCACGAACATATTTCCCAACGAAAAAGCCAGTTTTGATCTGAAAATATAACGTTCTGTAGTCTAGGACCCCCGATTGTATTAAATATCATTAGTGCATAATACGTTAAAGGTTAAGTATAGTAGAAAATAAGAAAAACTCTATTTTATTTGAGACTTTCGCAAGGGTAATGCTCCTATGAGGCTATGGCTATAATTCATGGTTTGACTCGGCAGGAGGAAATGATTGCAGTGAACGTTGTATTACACAACCGACTCCCCACCAGGAGACGTGGAACCTGAGGGCCTTTGTGCGCCGACTTGCCGTCTCATCCTTCTCACGCTCGTTAATACCACCCGAATCGACACTTCTCCGTCCGAGGATAAAGATTTTGTTGTCAAAAACCAGGAGGGACAAGGAGCGCCAGAGAAAACACTTCCGAAACAGCCGCCCGCATCCATTATTCCATTAGCCGAAGGATCAAAACGAGCGCCGACGGAACTCGGGTTAATTTTGAAACCACCCGAGGATCCTTTGACTATGACTAATGATTAGGAAGCCTCATTTTCTCCGGCTCGATGTTTACCTCTTAAATTAGAGGAATGAGCGGGTTGAGTGATTGAGGGGTGTTAACGACTTTAACATTATTGGAATGTGGTGCCGGTTAAGCCAGAAGGGTTGGAGCCGTCTAAAATCATTTTTGCGCCCGTTATTAGAGCATCAGGTGTAACCCTTAATTAAGCGACAGTTAATACTGATAAGTTACTTTACAATTCCATTTATCTGTGGCGTTAGAACTATTGTTTCATAGGTAAATCTATATTTATAAAACAGTTCCGTGACTGACAGACACCGTACAGACCAAACCGGTGGATCTAAATGGATGAAATTTCGACAGTGCATTCCTATAATAGCATGGATAGCCGCTAAAAAAGGATTTTTTGAAATTCCATTCCTATCTACATATATTTCAAACAGTTCCGTGATGGACGGACAACGCACAGACCAAACCGCAGGATCTAAAGGGTTGAAATTTCGACAGTACATTCCTATAATAGCATGGATAGCCGCTAAAAAAGGATTTTTTGAAATTCCATTCCTATCTATATATAAAAGAGTTCTGTGACGGACAAACAACGCACAGACCAAGCTGCTAGATCTAAAGGGTTGAAATTTTGGCAGTACATTCCTATAATAGCATGGATAGCCGCTAAAAAAGGATTTTTTGAAATTCCATTCCTATCTATACATACAGTCTATACAAACAGTTCCGTGGCTGACAGATATCGCACAGACCAAACCGCCGGATCAAAAGGGCTGAATTTCAACTGTGCATTCCTATAATGGTATGGATATCCGCTAAGAAAGCATGTTATCCTTCCATCCCTATAGACAATGTTTTACTATGTATTTACCGAAGAGAACTGAAGAAGAAGAGAAGAATATGACGAACGAGACATTATATTCTTCTTCTTTTTCTTCAAGTGCCATGTCCTCGTAGAACGTCGGCGGTCAGTAGCCTGAACTGGTTTCGATCCAAAGCTATTCTAAACAGATCAGCTGTGTTCACTGCGGACCATTAGAAGAACTTAAGCCAGAATGTCCTTCTACGCCGTGGGCCACGCTTCCCATCTATTTTTCCTTGAAGGATAACCCGCAGCAGATGATATTTCTCATTGCGCATTATGTGTCCAAAATATTGTAATTTTCTTCCCTTTATGGTGTTGAGGAGTTCTAGCTTTTCATTCAAGCGCTGTAATACAGCCACATTAGTGACTCTGGCTGTCCAAGGTTTCTTCAGAATTCGTCGGTACGTCCACATTTCCAATGCTTCCAACTTCCGGCGTAATGTGTCTGTAAGGGTCAAAGTTTCACCCCCGTAGAGAAGTATACCGAATACATATGATCGAAGTATTCGAGCACGAAGCCTGATACATAAGTCCCGGTTTGTCAAGACTTTCCTCATTTTCTGAAAGGAATTTCTAGCTAGTTCAATTCTACAACGGATTTCGCATGCAGGGTCCCAGTTATCCTTGACATAGCACCCCAAGTATTTATAAGATGATACATTAGCAATTATCTCTCTGCCAATCTTGAGAAGGTTCTGTGAACCATTTTATTTTTTACTGATAACCATCCATTTAGTCGTATTGTCCTGTTAAGTCGTAACCCATGGAACTGCTTTTTGTAGCAACAGAATTCAACAATCCTTGCAAATCTACCAGACTTGATGCAAGCAGGACAGTGTCGTCAGCGAGTCTTATGTTATTAACAAGAACTCCATTCACCTTCACGTGTGTGTTGGTTCTTTCCTTTCAGAGCATCCCGGAAAATTCTTTCTGAGTAGATATTAAAAAGATATTATATGAGAAAGCCATACTAGCACTCTTCATCGCATTAGAAAGGTACATTAAAACAGTCCCGCGTAGACGAAATCCCGGTTAAAAGTTAGTAAGACTATTAGTGAAACTACATAAAGCCTTCAGATTTACCAGGAAAAACTTATTAGTTATAGACCTATCAGCCTTCTCAGCACAATTACCAAAATATTTGAAAAAATACTACTGACACGTATAAACCGTCACCTCCTCTCCAACAACATAATTTCTGAGTACCAACATGGGTTTCGTCCGGGATTAAGCACGACAACTCAATTATCCAGAGTTGTCGATCATGTGACGCTGAATCTTAATTTTAAAAAACACACGGGGATGGTTTTGCTCGACATGGAGAAGGCATTTGATACGTTTTGGCCCAAAGGTATTGTCTATAGGTTTATAAAAGACAAATTCCCAAGCCTCATTGTTAGAGTAATACCTAGTTATCTTCAAAAAAGGACATTCACGGTAACCTCCAATGATATTGTCTCGCCACCATGTAAAATTTACGCTGGAGTCCCACAAGGTTCGGTTTTAGGGCCAACCTTGTTCAATATATTTATGAATGAATCCCTAGGCTAGACTGTGAAATAGCCATGTATGCTGATGACATAGCAATATACTGTTCATCGTGGGGGGTAAGTGCTATTACTAACAAATTGAACCGAAACCTCCATAGGATCGTTAGGTTTTGCCACAGATGGAAACTCAGGTTAAACACAACAAAAACTGAGGCAATTCTATTTACAAAACGACATCCTATACATAGGGAATTTATAAGAATCGGTGACTCAAATGTTCCTTGGCACAATAGTGTCCAATACCTTGGTTTACACCTCGATAGCAAGCTTAACTTTGGTACCACCACTTGTAAAAATGTTGATAAAAGGAAGTGTGCTAACAAGACTCTGTTCCCTTTAATGTGTAGAGAATCTGGGATGAGCCCCAAAAATAAACTCATTGTATGTAAAACCATAGTCAGGCCAATGCTGGTATACGCCTGTCAGGTGTGGAGCTACACAAGAAACATCAATATAAAGTGCCTACAAACAATTCAAAATAAATTTTTAAGGTTAATTACATCCTCTAAAAGAAGTGTTCGTATAAACTATATGCACGAAATTTTAAACATCCCATACATTAAGGATGATATCAAAAGGATCACTAGCTCCTTCTATGAACGTAGCGCTGAGAGTACAAATATGACAGTAAAGAATGTAGGAAACTATAACCTCAACAAAAATTGGAAACACAGGAGGATCAAACACATTTTAGTATGACTGCTTTGCATATTTATTCACTGTGATATTATTTATTAAATTATTTATTAAGTTGTTTATTAGATCGTTTATTAAATTATTTATTAAGTTGTTTATTAGATCGTTTATTAAATTATTTATTAAATTGTTTGTTAAGTTGTTTATTAAATTATTTATTAAATTGTTAATTTTACTGTTTATATATGTATTTATTTATTTATCAAATTAGTAAATGTCAGACTATGTATTGTACAAGTCTATTCAATGATTTTAACTTATTAGTAATTATTTATTACCTTGCTTATTTATTAACTTATTTATGAAATTAGCTAATATTAAAGAAATGTGTTGTTTATCAAACTTATATATTGTGCATATGTAGTCTTATGATTTGTAATTTATAATATATGTAATTATTTGTAACTTCCATATTTATAATGTAATCTTTCTGAAAGTGGTTTTTAGTATAATTTTCACCACTGTTCTAATTTCTCCCGGCCAAATCAACAAATATTTTAAATATACTTAAGCCCTCTGCCACAAGGATGTATAATGTCCTAGACATTTCCCCTTGTAGTCACTTTGTACAAAATGATGTAAAAATAAAAAAATAAATAAATAAACTAAAAAAAAAAAAAAAAAANAAAAAAAAAAAAAAAAAAAAAAAAAAAAAAAAAAAAAAAACAGGAAAAACTCGAAACCGAAAAACTCTGTCATAATGACAAACGGTTAGTATCCAGATTAATGGAAAATTGCTAAAAGGGGGCGAAATTGTTTATTATTAGCCATAAAAGCAGGATTCTTAAAAAAAAGAACAAGAAAAAAATATTTTCTCTGTCTTTCATGCTATAGATTTGTCATATCAGAAAATTTCATGTTTTAGTATAACAGCATATACACACAGGTTAAAGATATTTTTGCCCAGAAGGTTAATAATTTGTCAGAAGCTGGCAGAAGAGGTCATAAAAGAAGTAAGTTGTTTCCTTAATGTGAAATAATGCTAAGATCAAGAATTATTAAAATTCATACATGCAGTGTTAACGAATTAAACCTCCAACGTGGTTTACTAAGTTAAACACATAAATAAATTCACACTAACCAGACAACGTTCGTTAAGAAATTCGAATGGATGCTTAATCAAACGGGAAAATCTTGGAAACTCCCACGTCCTCACGAAAAAATTGCTAAGGTAAGAGCCGTGAGAATTTTTTTTTATATAAAAGGTTTTTACTCAGTTCTGTAACGCTGACACATTAGAAACTCATAGCAATTTCTGATCCGGATTGATGTCAAGAACTGAAAAACACCAATCTGTTCGACGATAATCCTCGTACGTTTATTAGCCGAAGGGATTCCCCTGTCAAAACAAGGTAAGTACGTGAGTTGAAATGCGAACACTCTTGTTCTCGAAACGAATTTACATGAATTACTTACGACTTATATTGAACACGATTTACTTGTGAGCTAGTTCAAAAGGTCCAATCTCATATTAACCAGAAAGGATTTCATCGAACCTGACCTAGCAGTTTTACTCAGATTAAATTCATGTTTTATGGATCATAATTACCTAATTTACTTTATAAACAAAAATTATAATCTTTCAATTAATTATTCTTTTTCGATCAAACGTCGGAAAAAGTGTTAAAAAGCTCTTAACAAGTTCATACAAAACCTCACAATATTTTTTAACGAACTGAGTTCTTATTATTAACATTGTTTAATAGTTATCTCAACTAGTTTTTAAAAATATAATGTAGAGAAGGCTGAGATGAAAAATTAGTGTCACGAGCTGGACTCGAACCCAAGACGTCCGGAATACCCTGGTGCTTCTACCACTTGAGCTGTAGTGACTTAGGTCCTCGAGACTCCTCATCTCAACCGACTACTATTTAAATGTTCCCTCTTTCTACATCGTTTTTCAAACATCGTGGCATCATATCAACGACGCTATCGATTAGCTAACAGGACATTATCCTTTCGTGACACTTGAGAGTATGATGAGGAACTTAGTGTCTACAGTACTTTTTTCTATTAATATTGACTAATTTTGTCAGTAAACACTGATCGTATAAATTCTTGACACTTGAGAGTATGATGAGGAACTTAGTGTCTACAGTACTTTTTTCTATTAATATTGACTAATTTTGTCAGTAAACACTAATCGTATAAATTCTTGATTAGATCGACCAACAGCTGTAATTGTAATGATGTTGTGGTCAAGGTTGGGGGTGCTTCTTAATCCAAAAACAGTTCTGCAAATATTCGATTTCATTTGAAGTCATTTTCAGGGATTCGGGGATATTTTTACCTAAGGTCTTGGTCGAGATGAAAATGTTAGTGCCACGAGCGGGATTCGAACCCAGGATCTTCGGACCAATACGCCGCTCCTCTAACCACTTGAGCTATCGTGACTTGGACCACTCGGAGATGGGGAGTTGGTGACTGCTCAAGTGGTTATAGGAGCGGCATATTGATCCGAAGATCCTTGGTTCGAATCCCGCTCGTGACTAACTTTTTCATCTCAACCATGAACTTACATAAAAAGAATAATTAATTGAAAGAAGTAATTTGGTCAATTAGACCACTAAACTAGATAAAAATTATAATTAAAAACAGTCCATTGGAAAACAGACACATCTAGTTTAATTCCTCCAGCTGTCAGTCCTGCGTCTCAAGTATTAAAATCTTGATCGACAACCGTTATCCATCTGCCCTCCTTTACATACGAGACGGTTTGCATCAATTTGTTAGTGGGATGCACAGCAGAACCTCTCAGGGTAATGAATGGCTGAATGTTTTACCATCCCCTTGATCCTCCTAATGAACGGAGAGTCCGGGAGGGTGGAAGACCCGAGGTCAGATGACATTGTTAAACAATTAGACGAGCATTGCCAATGCTTGCGTTTGAAAGCTGATAAAACAGTCGGCAATTGCTTTGAGATTCAGTATTTCGGGAGAATGTATTCCTTAGGCTTAAAATTCACCAATTCCAATTGCATTAACGTTTATTCTACTTATAGTTTTACCAGAAATTAACGTTCTTAAATACTAAGCTTCTTTATAAATATTCCATTGGATCAATAAAGCATTAGGTCAATAAAAATTCCTCTTTAGCATTAGTGCCCGATAGTTCATATGTCCATATAGTTCTTTTCTTTTAATCAACATGCTATATTTGCAACTAAGGGGTTCATAGAGTAGTCTGAAATGTCTGTTTTTTGTGTGTTTTTTTAAATTGATGTGTTGGTTCCAAGTTAAATGAGTCAAGAAAGAACCCAACGTAGCAAACACAGTCAGATTTAGGGATGAGAATGTGGTTGCGGAATATTGAGCGAGGGTTTGCTTCGGAGTGTGCTTTGCTTTCCTTAATCATTATCTTCCAAAGTTCCAAGCTCCAATCTTTGGTCGTGTGCCTGAAGCTCCTCCGAAGCAATTGTAGGATCGGGATCAGAGGAATGAATGCCGAAGGCAAAGGATGCAAAGAGGCAGAGGGTTGCCATGTCTGAGGTGTAGAAAGGGTACAGGATTGGTCCACGCACACTGCCCTATGGCACTCCCCCTCCACAGGGCAGTAGTCGCAGTAGTCTGACCATTGGAGAACTCGGAAGATCCTAATGATTAATGGAAGGACTTTAGTTTGTATAGGAGACCCTCATGTTACGCGCGGATGAACGTCTAGAAAAGTCTCCACAGAAACAACAGCAACAACAGACAACAACTGCAAAAGCGAGAACAGAAGATACCAAAAAAGTAACCTCTTCTTCTTCCTCCAGCTCTTTTCGCATTTACAAATTTTCTGGTTAGTCAGACTTTATTTACAGAAAAGAATAAAATTTAAAAGCTTAAATATTAATCTTAAAAGAAAAATGTGTACATTTGGTAAATAGTATTCTTTAGGCTCAAAGGAAGCTAAGCCTACCCATATCCAATGAAGTAATTCCGTATAATCCTCAGGATCGTGGTTACTCCTCCCACTGTCTTCAGTAATACCATACACAATGACCTCAAAATACCCTTTGTAAATAAATTAATCGCCACCGAATATTCTAATAATATTCTAACCACCTAGCAAAATTCCCGATAAACTCGCCAACCACCTCAACCCGTTAGCATAATCCTAATCCGTTAGACGTCTAAAACGGAGACCTCCCTGCCTATGTCTAGCCCTTGGGCAAAGTTAGGGGAGCAATAAAGGTCGTTAACTCCCTCAAGACATTTACTGCATCATTGTAAATATGTGCCCTAAGACTAGTTATTTTACTGTACTACACAGATGGTAATAAATATATTTAAAACCACAAAAAGTTACAGGCGCTGAAACAGATCGAGAATTTATTGAAACAGAAGGGGAAAAGATACTGGACCACAACACCGAGCAGCATTCCCTTCGATCACATAGTCAGAAGTACTACCCTATTTGCCATGGATTATGAGGTGTCAAAAGACTGGTCCAACGTACTTACACGCCAGCAATCCCTTTAGATGGCACAATAATCTTTTAAAAAGGCCCAATTAATTTTTAGAGATGTTAAAGACTACCAAAAGATGGCTATATGATGAAAAATAAGTATACGAAAACTTACTCGTACTTAAACGACTTCTCGAAGTGCTACAAGATTGTTCATCACGATTTTTTCCTAATGGATGTTTCATGTAAGATGAACTTAAGTACAAACAGTTAGAAAGAATGCACGAAGAATTGTCACACTTGTGAAGCTTTGGTTAACTGTAAAGTTCTGTTCCAGTAAGATAACGCTTGGCAATTGACTTCCCGTCTAGACGAGGAAAAGTTTTCATTGGATCGAAGTTCTGCCACACCCATATAGTGCTTACGTCGATAATTCAGATTTTTAGTTGTTTTACATATATGGCGTATTTTGTTCAAGAGAAAAATTAAAAATTTGGAGAACCATATTGTTTCTTGTTCACTTTCCTCTGCTTATTTTGGTTGTGTGTCAGGCCCAACAATGAATATGGCAAAATGAACTAAAAAAAGACAAACCGAGGTTCATCAACCCGCAGACTCCATGAAACAACCTCGCAATTTTGCCAAGTGCGGTAAGTGCGAGATTTCGATGCTAAAGATTTTCGACAGCCATTGAAAGAGGGATCGAGTATATTGATATGCTATATCTAACTGGAATAAACTACACAACAATTAATTAAGGTTTTTAGTTGAGATGAAAAAAAGCTAATGGCACGAGAGGGATTCGAACCCACGACCTTCGGCTAGATACGGCGCTGCTCTACCACCTGAGCTATCGTGCCATTAGCTTTTTTTCATCTCAACTAAAAACCTTAATTAATTGTAAAGTATTAATTGGTCAAGCGGACCACGAAATTAGTGAATTTAATGAATTAAAATGAAGTACACTTCACTAAAACTCTCCGTCGCCATTTCAATTGTCGTCGAGAATCCAAACCGATTACACGACATTTGAAAAATGGCAAAAGGAGGGAAAACTCATAAGGTGGGGTTGAGATGGGGAGTTGATGTCCGAGTGGATCGAGGTCACGATAGCTCAGGTGGTAGAGCAGCGGCGTATCTAGCCGAAGATCGTGGGTTCGAATCCCTCTCGTGCCATTAGCTTTTTTTCATCTCAGCTAAAACCCTTAATTAATTGTAAAGTATTAATTGGTCAAGCGGACCACGAAATTAGTGAATTGAATAAACTACAATGTTTATGCTCCATTTGTTGAAATTGTCTCTATCGATCGAAGTTTATAACGATTTGTATAAAATTAGTGTTACAAATTCGAAATCGAAGAATCATACAATTCTAACTACATAACCGGTCTCCACATAACTCATTCATAATTCGGGACCAATTTTCCCTTAGCTCAGGCCTATTATACAATATATATCCTTTCAGGGTCGCAAGAGCCCACTAATTTGAATAAGGTAAAACTCTCCTAATTACCCGAATCCTATTATCATCCTCTATAATATCGATTAATCATTTTCAAAAATATTAACCGAATGGAAAGAAACGAATGATTTAATTGGAGTGGTTAGTAGAAATGGTATCTTGGCAAAGTATCGATTAAGCAAACGTCACGTCGATGCTTAATCTACCGTTCACAGGGAAGCATAAAATCTTTTACTCTCTGCATAAAATTATACTCCAATTAATAAATTTGATAAAAGATTTTATTTGCGACCAACAACGTCGAAAAACCAGTTTTCAATCAAGTTGGCATAATAACAATAAATGTGATAGATTTTATCAGATATACCTTTCCATATGTTCATGTTTTATGAAGAAAGATCGCATTAGATTTATAAACTCTAAATCAGTTCAGCATAAGCACAGTGTAGTTGTGTTGAACTATGATTATATAATAGAAATAAAGTAACTAAAGTAGCAAACTAGTATAATCTTTTTTTACTCGAAAATTACGCCACTCAGACTAGGTGAAAATTATCTAAACTTTTCGAGCTTGCTAAACCTTTCTAAAGGTATCTGATAGGAAATCTTTTAAGGTATGAAAATATTTCTTCCAATGGATAATAACGAGGATAATTTACAGAAAAATTTTAAATTTAAAGACATCAAACAAGTACACAACACATGGCAATTTTTAATATCACGTCCTTAAAATCTTTTGTTAAATTAATTAAGGCTTTGGTTGAGATAAAAAAGTCAGTATCACAACCGGGATTCGAACCCACGACCTTCGACTAGATACGCCGCTGCTCTACCACTTGAGCTATCGTGACTTCGATCCAATCTAACACCGATTTCCCATCTCCACCCCACCTTTTGAATTTTCCCACCTTTTGAATTTTCCCACCTTTTTGCCATTTTTCAAGTCTTTTTTTGTTAAAGATGAACTATAATACATTTTAAAAATCTTGGTTTAAGACCGATTCGAAAGAAAACACTCCCTTCGTCAAGCTTGATACATTTCTCAAGGTTGACAAAATATGATCTATTTATAATTAATCTATTTATAGTAAGGAAAAACGGTATTACGAATTAAATTTAAATTTAACGAGATCAATCACCCGGCCATTTTATATCAGAAATGTCTAATGCAAAATTGTAGTATTGAAGGCTATATTAATTTTTTAATAATTAATATAATGAACGATTCTTGTCAAGAGATTTCATGATGATGTTTGTGGGGTGATGAGCGACGGAGGTGATGTCATCGATTTTAATGAACCTTTATTTTTGGAGATACTAGATCGACGAATCTTCCACACGTGTCTATTATATTCGTAGGACACGAAAATAATACGCAGGATCGTATTAAATGAGGTAATATATATAAAAAGTGTGTATATATATATAAAACCAAAATATCCTTGCAATAACAGGTCAAAAAAATTTTGGACATAAACAAATCGAATTATTTTCAAGCGCCCTTTAAGGCTCTTAAATAAAAAATTTTATTGCAGTAAAAAGTAGACAATTTTGGATTTTATATCTGGGAGAAATTCTATCCACAATCAACAATTATACAACCATTGGAAAGGTGAATAGCTGTCCTTTCCAGCTATGTACAACGTTTAGATTTTATGAAATTTATGTAAAACGTTTAGATTTTATGAAATTATAAATTAGAAAAATAATGATGAAATCAAGACGGACTCCGTTTTATGTAATATCTAAAGTTCTAATTTATTTATGAAAACAATGTTTTTGGCATTACATATAGTTTAGAACTCTAAATCGCTATAGATCGACGGGGTAATTTTTATCGTTTTAAAAAATTGGAGGCAAGGAAAGCGACAATTTTAAGGAAAATTCGTTTTTTCGTTTCGAAAAAGCATTTATTTCAGAGGTTTTGGAGGTGCAATAAACGAATATCTACTTTGTTTCATTCATACATGCGCAACAAAGCACAAAATTTAATGAAATTAGGTAAATTACTTAAGATTTTTTTTTGGCTTTTAAGGCCCATTGGCAAGAACGCTGGAACAATATTGTCTATTATATTTTTTGACTTATTGTTAGTATCTCCGGAAAGTTTAATTAAATCGGTGATCCCAAGTCCGTGGGTCCTTGGACGATCAAATTACACGTTCATCCTTCTTCACGAGTTCGAAAAAATATATCACGATTGTATAAAATTAAAAGCCACACCAACACACCACTGAATCCGGCATGAAGCCGGAACCCTCCTGACATACCACAACAGCGAGAAGAGGCCGACTAAAATGATCTGAATCTACCGAACTACGGATTAATCACCTCGCAGTCCTTACGAAAAAATCTCAAAGCTTTATTGCTGTGTTGTAAAATAGAAGAATTCTCTATTTTCCGCGAGCTGACCATCATAAATAAATTTCTAATACAGGTTACAATATTTAAATCTATTGGTTAATAAATGTAATTTCATTAAATTATCAAGATTTTAACATGCTAATTTAATTTCTAAAGACGTCAGCATGTCAAGTAGGCAGACAATTTAATTTTATCTATTTTATCTATGATTTGACTTCAAGGATCCGCCCAACTAAAAAGAAATGTGTGGTGATTAGTGACCGTTAGTCGATAATTATTCAGAAATCGAGAGATGCGGTCTGGTGTGATGTAGGTTTCAGAAAAACATTTTCTTTATCGTGCCAACGTTTCGATCTTTATTGAAATCATCTTCAGGGCCCATTGGCACTCTCAACACGACACTGAAGAATGGCACTCTTACGCAGAAAACAAACACTTTGAGTGAGTAGAAATACTTTGATTGAAGATAAAAAATATATTACAATTAATTAAGTTTTTAGTTGAGATAAAAAAGTCAATGGCACGAGCGGGATTCGAATCCACGATGTTCGTCTTGATACGCCGCTACTCTCCCACTTGAGCTATCGTGAATTCAAAATCGTGGGTTCGAATCCCGCTCGTGACACGGACTTTTTTATCTCAACTAAAAACCTTAATTGTAATATATTTTTTATCTTCAATCAAAGTATTTCTACTTACTCAAAGTGTTTGTTTTCTGCGTAAGTTTATGAAAAAAATAATATTATCATTAGCTCCACTAGTTATCGTGGTCCGCATGACCAAATAATATATTTCAATTAATTAATCTGTATTTAAGGAATTGGTTGAGATAAAAAGTCAGGGTCAAAGACGGGATTCGAACCCACGATCTTCGGCTTGATACACCGCTGCTCTATCACTTGAGCTATCGTCACCTCGATCCACTCGGACACTAACTTCCCATCTCAACCTGACCTTTAGAATTTTCCCTCCTTTTTGCCATTTTTCAAATGTCGTGTAATCGGATTGGATTCTCGACGACAAATGGTGAATTTAATAAAAAATATATTTTCTGCATTGTATAAATTTACTTTTTTCCACATCCTACATGTATTTGTTAAATTTAAACATTGTTTGTAAATCCCAGGCCCTGAAGACGATCTCAATAAAGATCGAAACGTTGGCACGATAAAGAAAATGTTTTTCTGAAACCTACACCACAGCAGACCGCATTTCAGATTTCTGAATAATTAAAAAGAAATTTTAATTATTAGTCTTATTTATAATTTTGTTTATATGTAATTATTCGAAGAACCTCCCCGAGCAAAGTGAATTAGGGGAATACAGTATCTGTATTCGAGGCTACATAAAAATTGACATACTTTGTCGACAATATATAACTCGACCCATTTGTTCCGCAATAGATTTTGAATTTAGCAGTTTTGGCGCGGTTCAGAAAAAGGACCTATTAGAATAAACTATATTCCACGGTATTTCGATTGTATCGATCCTGTTTGTGCAAAAAAGAAGGCATTATAGATTCGTCACCAGGAAAAAAGAAGTGAGGCCCTCCTTTTGTATTCATGTCACTAGAAACGAGATCTTTACTGTTTGAAACGTCTCATTGTCGTTTACCTACTTGTTCTTTTATGAGGTTGATCCCACCAATGGAATTACATTATAAATACATATTTGTCGTAAAAATGTGCCGTGGACGGTTTATGTATATTTAATGACGAGAATTTGAGTGAAAGAGACATGGACTTAAATAGTTTAATCAATAATTTCATTTCAAACAGTTAAAATTAGAAACTACTCTTTCTTTGAAGGACCGCAAGTTTTTAATCATCTCAACGTTCTACAAGACCGGCTGTTCACGTCACTTTGAACTGGTTTGAAAGGATCAGCCAGCATAAAAAATATGAGTTATAATCTCCTCTGGCACCATTTATACGCGTACTAAAGCACGAAGGCTATGAAAATATAAGGGGAACACTCTGAATTTAAAAAACCTCTAATATTAAGTTACAATTATTCTCGCATCCACTCATAACATTATGAGACACATTCTACAAAATGAGACTTTTTTATATATAATTTATTACAGAAGCCTGGCATAAAGGACTCATCAATAAACTAAAAGGTATGCTATCAAAGCAGTATGTCGATAATATCAGTACCTGACAGACTGTTTAGAGTCAAACAAGAAGATCAATATTTAAAATTAAAAATAATAAATGCAGGAGTGGCACAAGGTAGCATATTAGGTCCACTTTTTTACTTGTTATACACCAGTGATTTTCCGAAAATAGATGGAGTAAAAATTGCAACGTTTTCAGATAACAGTGGTGATATCAGTAGGACCGACTATCAACCGTTCAACCAAAATCCTTCAAAATACTTGTAATAAGAGAAACGAATGGACAAAAAAATGGAAAATCAAGCTCAATCAGCGTAAATCAGTACATATAAACTTTACAAATAAAAAAGTGGATCATTTTCCGTCGCTCATAATCGTTGGAACTGTTATACATACAGCGATACTGCTAAATATCTGAGAATGACCTTAGATGCCAAGCTGAGATGGAAAGTACATGTGAAGAAAAAAAGAACAGAAATAGGTTTAAGGTATAGACAACTATACTAGTTGACATGACTTAGCTTAAACCATGCTATACAAAATAAAATATTATACAAACAAGTCCTAAAGTCTATGTGGACATATGGTATCCAACTATGGGGTTGTAGCAAACACTGCAATATAAAATTATACAAACACTCCAAAATAAAATCTAACGTAACGTGGTCAATGCACCTTGGTACGTAAGGAATAAGGACATACTTAGGGATCTTAAGATTCCTAAAGTCATGGCCAAAATACAAAGATTTGCCGCCAAACACCAGTCTCACCTCAGCCAGGACGAGAATATGGAAGCTACCGAATAACCGAATCACCGTCAGAAGATTAAAAACAACAAAGCTATGAACAAAAGTAGTTAAAAATGTGTGTGGAATGTAAATCTTATTGTACCAATGGGTTTATACGAATGTAAACACATATTTTTAAATTTTTAACAAATTATTGCAAGAGTTCGTAAATTGATCATCTGTGGTCGGTGTTGGTCTGAAATCCTAGACATTTCGGATCAACCCCAATGGTAATCGTTCTGTTTTATACTCACGGGATTAAACCAATGTTGAAAATTAATGAAAGATTTTCCCATTGCGAAATGTAAAATATGACGACTTATACAGAAAACAAGCCCTTAGAATGTACATAAAGTTCTGACAATGCGAGGTGAGTATAAAAGACGCGGGAAGTCAAGTTGCAGCAAGAATTCTGACCCTAGTTGACCCTTGCCGAAGTCCAGCTGAAACGTGTTCGCAAGGAAAATAACAAAATCATTTAAGTTGTTTTCTGTTTACCCTGTCATGTCGCAAAGCACAAATTACACGCCCGCGTCATTCGACGAACATTGTTGACAGGAGTGCGCGTGTTGTCGCAGTTGGTCAGGCTTGTTACTGCTTAGCGCCTTTACAAGTAAGCAAAGCGGAATCAGTTAAAACAATTTTGCTCGCATGTTTTATTGTTTTTTTAAATGATATTTTGATTTATTTAAACGTCTCGATATATTTTATTTTGCATTTCGGGGGAAACAAAACAGCATAAATTTCTCGGTCGGACGAACCATAAGTGGGTCATGAGGTGTGCATTTCTCCGTGTTCCCGTTTTGAAATGATTCATTTCATAAGAAGTCCACTTAAAATGAGGGTGTCCAATAAAACGGCGATTATTTTTATTTTCACACATTTGCAGTAAATACGAGCGCTGAGTAGACTACGGTGGGTTCGTCAATACTAATAAGGGACGCGTTCGTCGGATCACCGATTAAAACGAACTTAAGTCAAAAAACTTCTGCCAAGTGGATAGGCCTAGAAAGCAACCCGCATAATCCCTGAAAATGCATAAGAATCCGACAAACTGTTTCAGAGATCTAGCTGTGTATGCGATTGTACGTATGCGCTTGCACATGCGCATTTGTTAAACCGATTGGTATAAAATTATACAGGGGATTCCTCACACCTAATGGCACAAGATCTCCAATAACTTCTAAACGAGATGACAGGATGGTGCAAAAAAATTGAGAGTTAAAATACGTGCTAGTGGGTTAGGGCGATGAGATAGTTCAGAGTGTGTTCGGATAAGATCTTTCACAAAAGGGATTTTAAGATCTTTATGGATCGTTTGACTGGTGATTTAGAAGGGAGCATTGAGGATACGGCGGATAACTTTAGATTGAAAGGATTGAATTCGTTGAATATTGGATGGTTTGGCCGAGCACCACAGTTCGACTCCGCAGGTCCAAACAGGTCTGATGAGTGTTTTGTTTTATGTGCGGTTAGTTTGTTATGTATGCTTAATGTTGATTTTGGTCCCAGTAGGTGTCTGAATTAGTCCATATCTTTTGTTAAATTCTTGCCGTTTTAATCTAGAATGTGGGTTCCATGTAAGTCTACTATCTAAGTAAAGCCCAAGGCAGCGGACTTAATTCGATGGTGGTACTATCTTGTTGTTAATGGGCACTGGTGGGCAGGTTTGAAGTTTGAGCGTAAACTTAACTTTTTGACTTTTTTGTTCGTTTAACCAGATCCGCCACAGATTGCACCAGTTATTGAGGTTCTGATGTTGTTGGGTTGGATTGGAGTGTGTTTGGATGTGTGGGTATGTCAGCAGTGTAGATGGTGTAGAGCAGGGGTCGGCAACCCCTTTGCAACTTTTTGCGCGGCCCGCCAAAGCCCAATATAATTTTAGGAAAAATCAACAAACTTAGAGCGTGAGCGTGCCGAAATGTGGCCGGTGACAAAAATGCGCGCTAACAGAAGCATAGTGGGAAACCTATTTTACTGCGCAAGTTTAATTCCCACTCCCCCTAATAATATTTATACTCGTATACGATATAAAAGCACTATTTAAGTTACATTTGAATGTGCGGCCCGCATAAAAAATTTTATTTTGAAAATGGCCCGCAGTCCGAAAAAGGTTGCCGACCCCTGGTGTAGAGGATTGGTCCTAGGATACTTCCTTATGGAACGTCAGCTCTGATTGGCGTGATGGGTGAAAAATCGATGCCGATTCTCACTTTAAACCATCGATCCGAGAAGAAGGATTTCAGGATAAGATAGTAATATTTTTTTTTTTTATTGGCTTTATGATCTTGCATATTAGCCATAGTACGATGTGTATCTTGTGTGTTCAAATTGGGGGTTATCGGGAAAAAAGGGCCAGAGGCGACGGTGGGAATCGAACCCACGACCGCGGCGTGAGAGTCTTTCATGCTAACCACTCGGCTACCGCGGTCCCCTAATAAATATTTATTATTAAAAAAAAAAAATTTTTTAATAAATAAATGCGTCAATATCAGTAGTCGTGCCATTCACTATTTTTCGTAAACGCTTCAATGAGACCCTACATTTAACGGAAATGCCTATTCCTAGCAACAATTCTATGCGCTACCTAGTTGTCCACCTTGACTCAAAACTGACATGGGCTAAGATATGAACTATCTGGTCGTTAAAGTTCGCCGAAGAATAAGACAACTGAGACATCTGCATACAAATCTCTTACTTCGAGCACTAGGTGAATACCTACTATGTCCATCGCTAATTAGGCCTATATACTCCTGTGAACTATGGGGAGCGGCTGCAAACGTTCACCTGAACGTTACAGGTGACCTAAAATAGAGTTCAACTTCTCATCACAGGAGCCCCGTGGTATGTCCGCAACCAGTACCCTGCATCAAGATGTAGACATCCCAATGGAAGAGCAGGTTACCAGAAAAGCCTATAGAGCACTTAACACAAGGTTGACCGACCACGGCAATCAAATAATTGCTCAAATCGAGGCACGACCCCCGCCTCCTCCCAATCGCCGACGACTCAAGAAAAAGCTACCTCAATAATTCCTGTTTGTCCTAAGACATAGTGTCTCGTGTACATAGCAATATTTATTAATAAATTATAATCATATATTTGTATGCCAAAGTCAATAATTATAATTCTGATGAAGGGTAGTTAGTGGACTGCTCCTTTACATACGTTACATGTTAATTAGCATAACTTGTTATGCTACTAGATTCTGTGTTATCAAAATTGCAATGATTTTTACTGATCAATAAAGTTTTCTACCTGAAAAAATTAAAATCGGTGATCCCCCGTCTATTCTTCACCTTGTAAGAGAAATCGAAAGGAAGTCCGATTCCTGAATTACCAAGACCTTTAAGTGTTCCCGAGTTTCAATTAATTTAATTAGTTAGTTAACTTCATCGCCTTAGGCTTTAGCTGAAAGCCAAACGACCTCTTTAATTAGATCGTAGGATGGGGTCGATTGTGGAGAGAAAGATGTTGGGTAAGGTCATAGACAAGTTGGTTATTCAAACCCTACCCGGTTTGAATAGGGAGAGGTCACACGATTGTAGAGAATTGTATTCCCCTTTTCCCGGGATACATTTTCGAACCGGCTAGGGTTTAGATCATCAACCGGATATGGAAGTTGGCAACAGCCCCAGATACCCGGATGGAACGAATAAGACCGGGAAGTTTCTATAACTTCGGAATTTCATTCTGTCGGACTGAAATGTCCTTTCCTATTTTATGTGTATCTCGCGGGGTCACAACTAACGAGTCACAGCCCATTCTTTTCTTGAGAATTATTATTTCTAATTTTCCACATAACATCAGAGAGTTTTTAAAGTTATAATTGGTCCGCAAACTTTTCGCTATCCTAGTCATCAAAACCGTCCTTCAAAAAAGATTAAATCTCTTTCTAAACCAAATGAAAAGTGATTTTAAACTAATTAACTTGTTGCTCTATTATCGACGGTTACAGTATGGATGAAGGATGTTAAAATAGATTGGATTTTACCGTTAATCTGTGATACATTGTTTCTATATGTTTTATATATATTGATAAAATAAGTTCATTATTCGGATCTTGTTGATTGTTAGTTCTGCTGAAGCAATAGCCCGAATTCCAACCACGGAATTCTTCGATTTTTCAATACCTTTCACCTAATTATAACTAATTAAGGTTTTTAGTTGATAAAAAAGTCAATGGCACGAGCGGGATTCGAACCCACGATCTTCGTCTAGATACGCCGCTGCTCTACCACTTGGGCTATCGTGACCTCGGTCCACTCGGACACTAACTTCCCATGTCAACCCCACCTTTTGAATTTTCCCTCCTTTTTGCCGTTTTTCGTGGGTTCGAATCCCGCTCGCGCCACTGACTTTTTTATCTCAACTAAAACCTTAATTAATTGTAATATATTAATTGGCCAAGCGGACCACGAAATTAGTGAATCTAATTATAACAAATTTTAAATGTTGAATAATTGCATCACATTGAACACAGGTAAAACTCAAAAACGAGTAGTGAGATTATAAAGATTTCCCCACTGGAATCCATATTGTATTTCTGGTATGACGTATGTGATGTACTGTTCATAAATAAACACACGAATACTGAGTACAAACAAAGCAGGCAGCACATGAACAAAATTTCACTTTCATTTGATTACATTATAACATAATTTATTCAAAAATTCTCCTTTCCTTCGTTTTTATTATCCTGCTTTTTTTTCTTTTTATGGATCTTAGTTATAGGCCTTTTTTTAAGATGCTTTATCAAACGTGCCATTTTCAAGTACATGGTTCATTTCTGAAAGATATTTTAATTTTATATTTATCTTAATTATTTATTACATTTTATAATTTTATTTCTAATATTTACATGTATATATTACTAATAATAATTATGTAAATGTTAATTCAGCACAGGATGACGAAATGTCGTACATTTGAAAATTTCTTTAAAACAACTTTAAAAAAAGGGCTACAAATAATAAAAAGTCGTTTAATTATTATCGAACCTCGTCAGAAATTCTATCCTGTTTTCGATCCATTCGAGAATGTTATGAGAATATGTTAACAGTTGGCACTTCGTTCTTTTTAATCCTGCCTTGAAACTATGGAGTATTAGAGTAAACCTGAGAGACCGAAACAAGCGAAAAATTAAGAATAACTGGTACAAATATCCAAAAATTAACGCAACTATGATAGCAAATCGAAAAAAAAACCCAATTGATATTATTTTCCAATAAACGTCACAGAAAAGAAAAATAAATTGTAGAGAAGTTAGAAAACTATAGATCCTAGGGCATGCACCTTATTTCTTTTTTTGTTCAAGATACATTTTGTTGATTTTAAACCTTACAAAAAACAAAGGAAATTAGTGTAATTTTACTGTTAAATCAAGACCCAGGAAGTATAAGTGAAAGTATATCTTGTTTAATGTGATCCTCATGCTAATGACTGGGAAGGCTACTAATAAAGAACAGGTGTGCACAAACCAGTTTGTTTATGCTGTTATTATTACTAATTTCATGTTATACTTTTCTTAATTTTAAGATTTACTACTTAACTGTTTGCTAAAATAACGTTGGATAAACTTGTCTAAAATAAGGAAAGCGGAACTTGAGGAAAGCTATAACACCTGATCAAGGATAATGAGAATAGCGTAAGTCCATAATTACTGTTTTCAGTTTTTCATGTTTCAAACAATTTAATAATCTTCGATTTATATTAGGTTCACATTTTTTGGTGTGTCAGATGCCATAAAATAACACAGTCCAAACTCTGAAGATGGAAAAAAGCCAAAACTAGTCACATAGATCAAAACAACAAGATGACAGAACAAAATGAACCAACTGCATTTAAAAAAAATAATAATAAAAAAAACTATGAAATGTCTTCTTGAGGTGCGCACATTTTGCTCTATCAGACAACAAAAAACATACTCAGCCATAGATTTACGACCAAAAATGCCGAAACTCGTCTGACAAGCCAAAAATGATCGGGAAAGACCAAGTTGCATAAAAAACAATAAAATGACTTTTTCAGGTCTTCCTGTTTTGGTCTGTCAGACACACCCCAAACTCTGAAGATGGAAAAAAGCCAAAACTCGTCACATAGACAAAACAACAAGATGACAGAACAAAATGAACCAACTGCATAAAAAAACAAAAAACTATGAAATGTCTTCTTGACGTGCGCACATTTTGCTCTGTCAGACAACAAAAAACATACTCAGCCATAGATTTAAGACGAAAAATGCCGAACCTCGTCTGACAGGCCAAAAATGATCGGGAAAGACCAAGTTGCATAAAAAACAATAAAATGACTTTTTCAGGTCTTCCTGTTTTGGATGGTCAGACGCCAAAAAATAACACTCAGTTCTACTACTGACCAGGGCAACACAAATTATTTGTTTAAAAAATAGTAGCTTTAATGCTATTTTTCACATTCACAATGGAACTTAGACTGTTTAAAGTTTCAAGAATTGTAATATTTGATGTGCTACCAAGTGAAGGAGCTATGGAAGGAATGTTTGTTATCGCCTTCCATTAAAGTAGTCCATATTACTCATAGACTCCAAGGCCCAGGTTGCTCGTCCTACAGTTTACTATTTCCCGTATTGAACTGTTTTTATTTTATGCAGAAAATTTGTTCTCCAGGAGGCCCCATTAATTTTCTAGCGATAATCGATTTGTGTACTCAAAGAGGGGAATTGATTAGTAAAGGTTGGCTGGCCGGTTGGATAATGAGAGGGCACGTGTTTTCTCACCGGCTGCTTTTACCTTCGTGACGAAACTCCCCCTATCCATTAGTCGGGACAGATCTAAAGGCGTTGTTCTACTAGATGTTGTTAACCTTCCCAAAGGAAAAACGTGAGTTATTTCGTTTTATGAAGGATAGAGACGAATGGTCCTGCTTCCTCGCCGGCCGTTGAACACTGACGGCTTTCGGACATGTTGCACCCTGTGTAAAACACATAAAATACGAAGAGGCAACATCGTCGCTAAACTACTTTGCAAACATGTAAACATTTGTATGAAATATGATCCTATACCGTTCTCGCGAGGAGTGGGTGAAGCGAAAAGATAACACTACGTTGCTAAGTGGACTGTTATGAATGATACAACAGAAGGTTTTTCGTCAATTTCACATAGATTAACACTGAAAATGGACTACTCACAACCTAAACCTTATTTTTTTAAATTTATTTATTTATTTTTTTACGAAGGTTCGCAACAGCAGAGGTTATATCAACCCTCGGGGTGCCGGTGTTTTTGAAAAAAAGCCCATTTGTAAGTATGTCAAGTTCGAATGCAGGGCCGCTGGATTCGAACCCGGGACCTTTACCTACAGGGATGAGCGCCGTTTATTAAACTCCTAAACGTTGCGGCCACCGACGCCCCCCCCCCTAAACCTTATTACCTATTATTTAATAAATTTTTCGTTTATCAATTTATTTTTAACTCAGGAGCTTCTATATTTCAATATATTTTTTTAGTTATCTTTATCAACATCTTGATATCGAATATGATAAAAAAAAAGACTAAAACACTAATCCAATCCAAGAAGATGCAAATGAATTTCGGCTTAATTAAAATACTAATCCTTTAACAAACATACAGTTACAAAAAATAGTTCAAAAGCAAGGTTTTTCGTATTTTTTAAAGTACCAATGTCTAGATAGAGTCATTAACTTTTTCCTTATGATTTTTAGGTTATACAAATCATAACGTGTATTTGGATTGAGATTAATCAACATCAATATTTATCAAATTTCATGTATGTATATTGGTACCTAGGAAGCATTAACAAACAAAAAAAATATGGATTATCAGATGTTTCAAAGGTTTATCTTCTTCAGTTTAATTTTGGTTTTAATTAACTCTAAAATCTTCTTTGTTACCAATAATTATTCACAAATCGTGAGATGCGGTCTAGTGTGATGTAGGTTTCAGAAAAACATTTTCTTTATCGTGCCAACGTTTCGATCTTTATTGAGATCATCTTCAGGGCTCAAAGTGTTTGTCTTCTGTGTAAGTGTGCCATTCTTGCGAGTCGTGTTGAGAGTAGCATACGCAAGAATGGCACAATTACACAGAAGACCAACACTTTGGGTGAGTAGAAATACTTTGATTGAATATAAGAAATATATTTTGCATTGTATAAATTCACTTTTACACATCCTAAATGTATTTGTTAAATATAAACAATGTTTGTAAATCCCAGGCCCTGAAGATGATCTCAATAAAGATCGAAACGTCTCATCTCACGATTTCTGAATAATTATTGATTAATGGTCACTAATCACCACACATTTGTTACCAATGTTTATCCTATAACAAAAATTAATTAATCTTATTCTATTTATAGAAGTTATTTGGAGAAAAAAAATTAGCAGTTCATGTCGGTGCATAGCAGTCCATTACCTCCTTCAGAAAAGAAAAAACAGTAAAAGGTTTTATATGATGACAATAATTAGCATTCCTAGCAAACCATAATAGCGTTCCTTTCCACAGGATTAAATAAAAAAATTCTTCTTATCTTCTTATAACAATAATTCCTGTCATACAAGAATTAACTCACAACCACATTTCAATTTTTTTTTCCAAATTAATATCAAACAAAATTCTAAGGGCTATGCCGAGATTCGAACCCAGATGAATAGCAAATACGACTAGGACGCCCTAACAAGTCGATTCATTCTTCTTATCATTAACAAATGTCCTGCTAGATGCTGGGTCTTGGTCTGGGAGTCGGTGAACTCATTCGAGTAAGTTCCTCACTGAAGATGGCGAAATACGAAACGATTCAACAAACCCGAGAAAACGGACCTAATAAGTGACCCCATGCCAGTTCTTGACCTGCGCTGTTTCCTTCTCTTTTTAACGAACCTGCTACATTTTCCACTCTCAATATCTTCATATACCTATAGGAAAGACCAGTCAACAGACCGGCAATAATCCTAAGATGTATGCTTTCTTCGCTGTAAGTTTGAGCGATACTTTCTTGAAGAATTATCTCTGTCCTAGATCGTTGTCCCACCAGCTATGAATTTTTAATTACTGTTATTTCTTCGCAGAATTAGGTCCGAATGGCATTGCCTTGGAACCCTCCCTATCTAGATTACCTCTTTATTACCCAATGCCCTGGGACCCCTAGACGTGAGAATCCGTTGTAATTAAAACTACTAATACCAGCACTTAGATGAAGATGGATAGATGAAAATATTATTTTAGTTTATAAAAATTATGTTTTAAGACAATTCTTGGCAACTTCACGTCTGTTGTTTCGATATTATGTAAAAGTGCATAATGTTGCTTTTTCTAAATCAATAAATATGACAGTAACTAATTAAAATACACATTTTTGGTATATGATATTCGTTTACAACTGCCTTCCTACGAGCAGAAGCAGAACTTCAAAATATCACAAGGTTTTTGCCAGTTCCTTAATAAATAATCGAATATATCGTTTTTAACTATATTCACGCAAATTTTAATTGAATTTGACAAAAGCGACGAAACTGATCTTGTTGTGATGTCTCAATTTCGTAGGTTGATACTAAATGAGAAAAGTCTTTTTTGTACAAGCTTTTCTTCCGATTATGAGCACTTAGCTTTAAACTGGATAAGTTCAAAACACAACAAACGCTTCAAGATTGCGATTTTAAAGTTTAAACCATTAGTACAAATTCAATTTTTGTAGAAACATTTTTCCCTTTTCTGCTCTTGTCTTATGAAGTTTTCTTTTCGACTTTATCAATTATTATTCAGAAATCGTGAGATGCGGTCTGGTGTGATGTAGGTTTCAGAAAAACATTTTCTTTATCGTGCCAACGTTTCGATCTTTATTGAGATCATCTTCTGGGCTCAAAGTGTTTGTCTTCTGTGTAATTTATCAATTATACACATTCTGTCAAGATTAAAGACACTGAATACGAACTTTGACCCCCATTTTGACTTATCCAATTTTGCCCCGAGAGTGTGGAATTATAATGCAGTTGTAGAGTGAACAAAAAAAAGTAATTTTACTTGGGTTTATATTTATAGAACGTTACTGGGTTCCAATCTTTAACAATGGTATTGAAATTTCCTGACCCCCAGTAACGCCTATTTATTCATAAATGGATTTTAATGGTAATTGTAAAAACTCAAAATCAGTTTTAAAAAATGTCATTAACGACTACGTAATGTCACAGTTTCTAGAAAGAAGGCGTCAAAATGAAGTTAACCCGTGTTTTTAGGCTTTTTAAGACAGGAAAAATAATTGGTGGCTCGGATGGAAATACCTTAAAAAGGAAATTAAAAACGACCGAAAAATTCTCACAGGAAGGAAGGCAGAAATTAATTTTAAACAACCCTTTCTGAAACTGGTAAAAAAAGCGATAGCCTGACGAGTTGTGGAATCGGTCGGGTCCGCAATGAAGAAAAATACCGTTGGCAAGGCGGAACGTCCGATTCATGACAGCTGTACAACCCATGTCAAATTTATCGGGACAAAAGTATCGACAACAATACACATTCCTGGCAGAAGTACTGGAAAGGAAAAAAAACGCTTGTGGTTTATACAAATTTAATAAAAGGCCCTTTGAAATCCCACCGGCGGTAAATAAAAAACCGAAAATAGAAAAACGCACTGATACAATTTTTCTCTCTATTCAAAAGTAGAAAAGGTGGGACAAAACATATTCAGATCGAAGCATTATGCTACTATAAAAACAATTCTTAAAACCCACAAAGGGGGTATCTTAGCCGAAGTCAGACACTCTCCGTCCAAAGCTCGCTTGCTCCAAAACAAACTTCGAACTCATCACTGGACACTGACCAGTGTCAGTCGACTCCACTCAACTGCTGACTGACCACTCCATACTCGTGTCAACCACAGACTAGTGTTTAGTAGCAACGATATATCGATATATTTTTATCGATATATTTGAGAATAAATACTTGAAATATATCGATGTATTCTTGAAATGTATTTACATATTCGTTTTTTATTGCAGATCGTGAGGAACGGTCTGGTGTACGTAAGCTTTAGTAGTGTAGCTTGGTACGGTAGAAAAACATTTTCTTTATAATGCCAACGTTTCGATCTTTATTGAGATCATCTTCAGGGCTCCAAGTGTGTCTTTTCTGTGTTTTCACGGTCACTAAACACCACACATTTCTACACGAGAAGAGCGAAGAACATAGGATTCTATGAACAGATTTCAACTGCATATGGACACCAAGCAAAGAGTATTCTGAAGGACATCGCCAACAATGAGAAGAAACTCGCATCGGCTATCAATCTAACTTTTTTGTTGAAATGCAGACAACACAAGGCATTTCCTACTCACATTCAAAACAACTTTAACTTCACAAATGCCACACTAATACAACCAAACACCAGAATTCGACATACATAAGACCACAATACATTTCAAAAGAACCATTTTAAACATAGAAATCACCACGAGCATTAAAAACATTAAGATATTAACACAAAAATTACACCAATTAAAAATGAGTGCCGCCAACATAATACCTACGGACACTTTAAAAAGATTCTACAAACATCAAAAAGATGCATACAATTTCCACTTTGACCAATTTAAAAACAAACTTAACAACTTAATCAACAAACAAACACCTGGAAACAAACAATTAGTTTCTAAACCTAACAAAAACTAACACTCCTCCAGAAATCCAAAACTTCCTATCATTTGGTCCCATACATTCCATTCCTTACAAAACTGATTTCCCAACAACAATTATTGATGTAAACTATGCAATCCAAAATTCAACAAAAGCACAAGAAGGAAAAGACATAACACGATCAAAATGCATTAACACGACAACAAATCACTTACAACACCTCACTACAAATCAACACGACATATCACAACAAACATACACCAAAACAAAACAAAAATCCTCAAAAATAATCCTGACATACTGATTCTTTCCGCTGATAAAACGAAACAAACAGTATCAATCAGTAAAAAAGAGTACAAAGAAAAAATGTTCAAGATTATCAACGACACAAACACATAGCACAATCAAATCAGACCCTAACCCTTCTCTCATCAAACAGTCAAAAAAATTGGCACTCTCAACACGACACACAAGAATGACATCTACACGGAAAACAAACACTTGGAGCCCTGAAGATGATGTCAATAAAGATCGAAACATTGGCATGATAAAGAAAATGTTTTTCTAAAACCTACGTCACAACAGACCGCACCTCACGATCTCCAAATAATCATTAATTTACAAACGCATGGCTATAAATTTTTCTTATTTATTATTTGATAAATAATTTCAAAAATATCCCTCAGTGCGTTAAATTGAATTAGAGACATCGGTCGTCTGGTATGAGACATCCATATACATTTTTCAAATACGTTTTTATGGGGACACCTTCCCCGGAAAAAGTTAAAAAAAGTGGCAACTTGTAAAACATGCTAGAAAGGCTTAAAAAACTTAATTTTTATAACCTTAATCTATCTTTTTTTATTGCCACGTAATAAGAATTATATAATAATTCCTGACCATGGGTATTATATTTGTATATTTTTACCATTACTAATATCTTACAATTAATTAAGGTTTTTAGTTGAAATAAAAAAGTCAATGGCACGTGCGGGATTCGAACCCACGATCTTCGGCTTGATACGCCGCTGCTGTACCACTTGAGCTATCAATTCCTCCTTTTTGCCATTTTTCAAATGTCGTGCAGTCGGATTGGATTCTCGACGACAAATGAAATGGCCACGGAGAGCTTTAGTGAAGTATACTTCATTGAATGAAAAATGGCAAAAAGGAGGGAAAATTCAAAAGGTGCGGTTGAGATGAGATGTTGGTGTCCGAGTGGATCGAGGTCACGATAGCTCAAGTGGTAGAGCAGCGGCGTATCAAGCCGAAGATCGTGGGTTCGAATCCCGCTCGTGCCATTGACTTTTTTATCTCAACTAAAAACCTTAATTAATTGTAATATATTAATTGGTCAAGCGGACCACGAAATTAGTGAATTTAATTACTAATATCGTTCTTTTCTTCCAGTTGGGCTAGCTCATATGGGTATTATAAAATAGGTTTAATGTACCTAAAATTAAATATATCGATATATAGTTTAAAGATTTCCATCCCTAGTGATTAGCCTTTTCCAAGTACCGGCTATTTGCAAACCTCCCCAGAGGACTTCTTTCCCCGTGGCAGCTACGACCCTCTCCTCTGGCTTCACTATTTTGCATTCTTTGAGCTTTATTTTGGAGGGGATTCTCGAGCGTCCAGGGAAGACACGTTCGATTCTTACATATATTCATTCCAATTGTTCAATACAGTTAATACAATAATCTTAATACAATTAATTATTAATTAGTGGCACAACTAATTACCTATACAAAAAATTATCTTCTCAAGACGTTTTAAAATAAGAATTATTGAACCCTGTGGAGAAGAAGAACTGGAATCTCGGGTTACAAAATAACAAAACAAATACCGGGAAGGTACACCAAGCATGACAAGCAAAAAAAAGGATTATTCGCAATAACAAGCGCAAAGGGAGCAAGAGGAAATCCTACTTATCAGAAAGGAATTAAAAATCCTAGCAGGTCCTATTTATGTGACGTACTTCAGTAAACTATCACTTTTAACAAATAGGACTATTAAGAAATGACGAATGTCGATTATTTCCAAAAGAGAAGACAACAGAGCAAATACTATGCAATTGCCAGGCTATGGTAAATAGGCAAGCCGTTGAGCAATGTCGACACCATAGGGAAAAGAACTCTGTACTTTATTAAAGAAACAAAAACCTTGCTGGTAAACCATTTACCATTTCGGACACAATAGATGAAAGTTGAAGCGAAAAATGGTCGCTACGTCTCCAAAAATGGGAGAAAAACGTAAATAAGTGATAAATTGAAAACTAGTCAATTTCATATGTCGTAAATAATTTTATTATTAACAATAGACAAGTACAAGTACTTTTGATTCAGATGCAATAGCATCCAATGACAATTAGAAATCTCTTTTCTAAGAAGATAAAACTCTGTTCTTCATGCAACAGTAAGGAAGAAAAAAATGTGACATTTCCTCTTGAGGAGTGCGGAATTGTGAACCTGTTGGTCATTTCTCACCAAACTGGTCTTCTCCTCAGTGTTTAGTTCTATCAGACGCATTTATTTGCTTATCATAGCCTTATTTCTGATCTTAAATTGAAATTCAATTCATTCAACCGATGAGTTTAAAACAAAAGACTGATGGACAAAAGGATTGTAAATATCACCGGTAATATATATTAAGATTATAGCCACAATATAATTACTGTATCATACAGTTGTTTAACCAATTAAAAATAGAAAAGAAAATACGATTTACATTAAAAACACCACTAGAGGAACGTTTCCTGTTCGGGGCAACTTTCGACCTGTTCTGAACACCTTTAATAGCCATAATTTGTAAACAATCTTCCGGAAAGCTGACTTCTAAAAAGGAACACAACGGAAAGTGGACGAGTACATTGCACCCGATTTGAGATTACTCAACTGTATTAATTACTTACGTATTACTTGTCTGTTGAATGAGTATGTTTTAGGCCGTGGATAATTATGCAGATCCTAACGGAATCATAAAAGCAAAACGGGTCAGAATTATTGAGTACTGGTCAATACGAGGAGAACCTTACTCGCCGACCGTAGCTGCCAAATTATATACCACTTAAGCTATTCACCTAGCTTGATATTTTATATTCATTTTGTTTTCTATCTGTTAAAGTATATCTGGGATTCTATCATACCAAATTTTACCTAGGCCTTGAAACTAATTGTGGTAACAATAATTTAATCCGTCCTTGTGCTTCGAAGATATCATCAGTTTTTTGGTTGTTTCCCAATATGGAATATAATAAATAATAAGATTTAAAAAACAGAATTTTAGTAAGTTGACTTTTTTCAAATGCAATGCCTTATTTTTTCACACATTTTGAAAGTTTCAATTTCTTTCATTTTCAATTTACCCTTTTTTAACCAGTTAATTGTGTTGCCTTTCTGTACAGTTTTTGGAAAGGACTCAATATGTGTGAAAAAAATTCATCCTCAAAAATTCATCAACTCGTTCTGAATATACATATATGGAAGTTTTCCTTCACAACTCGATAATTTCAATTTATCGTATAACTGATTGTTGTTATTTAAAATTAAATTTAAAAAATATTGAAAAATTTTCATATTTTATTCAATTAAATTTTCAATTTATCTTTTTTAACTAGTTATACGATAAATTAAAATTATCGAGTTTTGAAGGAAAACTTCAATATCTCCAGAATGAATTGATGGTTGGTTTTTTGAGTTTCTGGTATCATTATTTTTAAAATGACTTTCAAAATGTATTTTAAAAACACCCATCCTCAAAAATTTATCGACTCGTTCTGGAGATATTGAAGTTTCTTCAGTTCTCTACAATTTCAATTCAATTTATCCTGTAACTGTTTGTTGTCATTTAAAGTTAGGTTTAAAAAATACCAACACAAATAAATTTTTCATATTATATTCAATTAAATTTTCCATTTATCATTTGTAAACCAGTTATACGATAAATTAAAATTATCGAATTCTGAAGGAAAACTTCAGTTTCGTCAGAAGGAATCGATGATTTTTTTTAAATGTTTGGTCATTGTTTTTACAATGTAAAGGATTTTCAAAATGTATGGAAAAATAAGGCATTAAAAAAATTAACACCAGGTCGGTTTAAAGTGCCAACTATTAGCAACAGCAGATTTTACCTGAAAAATTAACTTTGGAACCGTACTTGTTTTACAATTACACAGACCCCAATGGACTTCGTTAGGTAAGTAAGATAAAATTTGGTTTGACAGAATTCCAGATATCGTTTATCAGATAAAATACATAATGATCATAAGCTATTAAGCTGAGAGAATAGTGGAACCACATTTAGTTTAAAAATTAAAGAAACAAAAACCTTGCAGGTAAACAAACCATTTACCATTTTGGACACAATACGTGAAAGTTAAAGCGAAAAATGGGAGAAAAACGTAAATAAGTGATAAATTGAAAACTAGTCAATTTCATGTGTCGTAAATAATTTTATTGTTAACAATAGACAAGTACTTTTGATTCAGGTGCAATAACATCCAATGACAATTTAGTTTAAAAATAAAATAAGCAACGTAAAAATAAAAGGCCAGGTATTTCCTAAAAATTCACACGGTATACATTTTTTTGATCGATTGAAAGTTGATTCTCAATCGCTTTGCTTCTGAAACCGAATACAAATGCGTAAAACCAGCATTAATCAGTAATAACGAAAATTACTACGCTAAGATACCTTCATAATCCATTTTAGTGATCAATGAAATTATCTTGAAATAACCGTGATGACAGGATAATTAGAAAGAAAAATGGATTACAGTTTAAAATTTGAAACTGCAATACCTTTAAAAAAAACTTATTGAATACGATGTATGCCTTTAAAGGATGGATTAAATTATTTTTAACAATGGACTTTGTTCGGTAGGTAAGATTTGATATTCCACAATTCCAGATATTGTTTATAAGAAAAAAAAAATGATCATAAGCCATCAAGCTAAGAGAATATCGGAACTATACTTAGTTTTACTATAAAATAGGATATGTAAACGCCGTGAATTTTATAAACTCTTACAATAAATAATAAGAAACGTCGAATGAACGCCTTGGAATCACATTGCCAACGCAGTGAGCCATAAAAATCATGTATAAATCAACTGTTTCCATCTATTGTTACTACTACACTTATTATTGTTACAATAACTATAACAAGTGCCAACTATTGTTACCTACGGATGTGAGGAATGCCGCATAATGTTTTTTACTTACGGGTTTCAAGCTTTTGGTACTTTTTTAAAAACAAGGGTTCGCCACGGCAGAGGTCATATCAACCCCTGGCATGCTGGTGTTTTTGAAGAAAAAAAAAATTATAAGCACGTGGGGTGCACAAATTATCAGTATCAATTTCAGCCGCCCTGAATTCGAACCTGGGCCTTTACCTTAAAATGATGAGACATCAACTATAATGTACTAATAAAGTTTTCAAAAGGACAAAAATGTAATGAAGAAATGGAGTTTGTGTAAGGCGAGGAATTAAGAAAGTAAGTAAACTAAATAATTACTTTTGATCTCCGGTTGATGTCTAGCAGAAAGTAATGCGCAAAATGCAATCTGCAATTCACTTAAAATTAAAAGGCCGCCTTTTCCCTCCTCGGCGGTTTCATGAAATTCCATCATTCTAAATTAAATTACGCTAAAAGACTGCTTAGAACTTTTCCTAAAAGAGAGATTTGCCGGTCAATGTATTCGTCTTAAAACTTTACCGTTTAATTATTCAGAATTTTATCCCATCGCGGTTTGTTAACTATATTTTTAAAATACAATGCGAAAAAATGTACCCAGTGGAAAGGGTTTCGTGGCGGTGAGAGAATATGTAACGGCAAACTGAGGATGTTAACTCAATAAAGCAGGAAAAGGTGGTAATTGGGTTTTGCATAAACATTTCAACTGGGTAAATATTACGGTTTCTGTAGTTGTTTGCAAAACATGAGCTTCTCGTTGTTTAAACATTCTCATTACACGATGATTTTAATAATAATTAATGAAATTATGTAATAAAACAACGAAGCGCTCGGTACATAAACAATGGCGAGCTTAACAATTATACATTATTAAAAAAAATTCGCAGGGCGGTAAAACAATTGCGTGACAATGTAAAAGTGCGGAATTCCACACAGAAACTGTAACATTCAAGCTCGTGGGATCGACTTATGTCACACACATGAATAAATAATTCTACAGGCGTGGTGAGTCATTGAATAGCTTTATATCTCGTTCGAAACTGAAATTTCGATCAACCCCTAGTACACAGCACAAATTGAAGGACTGGTCCCCTGTCCTAAGTTCCTAGGCTACCAACCTCAGCTTGGAAAATTGTTGATAGTAATGAGCAGTTAAGTCTACTTCATGTACGCCTCGACCTTACATTTTCCCCTGTGTTATTTCGACCGAATAAAACAGTTTACCCACCTTGCCCAGTGTTATTTTTTATTTCTATGTTTCAACCCAAATCCAGTTGTTCCAACAGTCAATGAACATGTCTTATATCCTGAGTCAGTCGAAATATATTGTAAAGCAATTTTAATAAATACGTACATCGGAAATGTTCATATTTTGCTGAAGTTTAAAACGTGCTGACTGGCCGTGATATTTTTTTCTCTTGGGAAAAGTCCGCCTATTCTCCCTTGGCTGTTTGATTTTTCAAAATGCTTAATTATCAGAGACATACACAGACGATTTAAAAGGAGTCTGAGACATTCTCACTTCCAAGCTCGTTCATCCTTTAACCATTAAACAAAGCAAGGATGAATATTAGAAAATTTGCCGGTATCTTTTTAACAATAGTGTAAGTTAATATTAATAAATTAAACAGCACTAAAATCACAAGGGCCATAAAGGAATCTCTTATCAGCACAGTAAATTATTTACTCACCATCAGCACAAGTAATAAAATAGAAAACTAAAAGCGACGTGGTACGTGATGAAAAGCACGATGCACAAATGCCAGTACAATCCGGATGTCGTTTTGATTCAGCAGATGCAAGGACGGTACCATGTGGTCAGCACTATGGATAACTGATTATGCAGGAAGTCGTAATCCTGATCGACCACAACGCCTCCAAACCAATATCCAATTTAAAACAACAACAAATTATTTTGCCTGCCGAATTATTATGCAATATGCTATATTTAATTTATTCTCTGTATCGAGTGCTCAGTCTTGGATTATGTTCAAAAATTACAGGCTACATTGGAAACAAAATATTGAAATGTGCATGAGCAATATGACAAGTATGGACACTACACGATCCCGAAACACTAAAGCATCCTATAAATTCTCAATAGACTACGAAAAAGAAGAAAAATTCAAGAGAACATCAGATACAAATATATGGTATATTGATGGCTCCAAAACAAATGAAGGAACCGGATCAGGCGTTTTTGTACAATGAGCTCATTAGGCAAGTAAGTTCACCACGGTCTTTCAAGCTGAAATACGCGCCATCACTGCTTGAGCCTTAGAAAATCTTAAAAGAGGTTTAAAAAAATCCTCATAAGATTGGATAGCCAAGCAGCTACTTAAGCTTTAGTATGTAAAAATCGCACGAAAACTAATCAATGCATCCAAAATTTCCAAAACCTGGGGAAATACAACAACCTAATGATACTATGGCACAAGGGAACTTTGGGTAACAAAAAAAGCAGACACACTGACCAGAGGAAGATCTATATAGGCCCTGAACCAATTATTGGGATAACAAAAACAAGCACAGGATCCTTCACTACATAATGGATCCGAAAAAGACGAAGAAAGAAGAGGATAAACTCTAGGGGAGCTAGTCAGTAAACTTATACTAAAACAAGACTGGCAAACTCACTGCTACAGTTAGAGATGGCTAAACTCAGAGGAGTGCTAGGACTATACTGGGTGTTCGTCTAATCGTGTTATAAACTTTGCCAGTAGATTCTACATTCAAAATGGAACCAAAAATTCCTAATTAACTATGGTCCGAATCTCAATAGTTTCGGGGTTATTCCCCTTTTTTCTGATTTTTTAAGATTTCACGACCTTGCTTCAAATAAACAATGATAACTCCAAAATTAAAAGGTTTTGGACAAATCCGTTTATACCATTGAAAACTACATTAAATTTCCAATAAGATGTGATCAATACTAAACTTGTAACATTGGGGAAATAAACGTATTAGTAGCCAGAACTTTGACTGCTTGACTACTTTGGCCAATCGTCGACCACAGTTTTTTTTTCCTTTCCTTCATAAATTTCTTCGTTTTTGAAAAAAGAAATTAAAAACGCAATAACATCACTAAAAATAATATTAATTGGATAATATTGAAATTTTCTGGTCTCTAGATTTGGCAATTGAGTTTAGAATCACCACAGTATGTTTTTCAACTAAAAATTTTAATGTTTTGGCTATTAAAAAGATTATTTCCCCCAACGTTTATAACTTTAGAATTAATCAATGGATTTGTCCAAATCGTTTTAGTTTTGTAGTTATCATTTGAAGCAATGTCCTGAAATCTTAAAAAATTAGAAAAAACGAGAACCCTGAAACTGTTGAGATTCGGACCACAGTTAATTAGGACGTTTTGGTTCCATTTTGAATGTAGAATCTACAGGCAAAGTTTTTAAGAGTAGACGAACACCCTGTATACCGGTCACTGGCATCTGAGAAAACACACAACATGGACGACCACATCCCTGATAACAACCAAGAGAACATCTGCACAAGTTGGTCGATAAATCTACAAAACAGTCAATGACGTCCCATTTGTAGATTAAACAAAGAGGAGGAAGAAACAGCCACCCATATCATCTTCGAGTGTGAAGCAACCGCTGGGATACAAAGAAAACCCAGGAAAAGGAATTGAAGGAACGAAAGTCAACGACCTAAGACTCCTTAAAAGAAGGATCGAATCGACAGATTGAAGTAAGGACCTAGGAAAGTACAATTAGCTAGAAGGTTGCAGTACTTGGGAAAACATAAAACCCCTACTTCCTAGTCCCCTTCATCATCATCAATAGATCTTTTGGTTCTGTCGATTATAAATTATCAAATTAGTAGATTATATCTATACTAGAACGAAACACGTGTTCATCATATTCATAATAATTGAGAAATACTTATATTTAAAAAAATTGTTAATGGAAACTAAGAAGAAAAAAGAAAATTAAGCCATTATAAATTAATCCCGTTAATCTTATGTTTTACAGAAAGTATGCTACTATAAATTAATCCAGCGGTTGTCAATTTGCCATGAAATAATTGTTCTTAATTAAAGACCCGATTGTGTTACCTACCCAGTTTAGCATAACTCGATAAAGTTGCCATCTGACAAACCTGCGTTCATCGTATGTTTATCAGGGTTTTACATTGAAATTTTGCCAAGTCTGGTCAAAAGTGATTTAATAGGACCAGGTTCACCTACTGAGAAACTTGGTACATGTCGCGAATCGATTTTTTTTTACCCCCTAACGCCGTCGACCGGTTTGTCCTTCAAAGTAAAACTACCTTCATTTGCATGAAGGGTTGTTTAAGGGCGTTTTCATTTTAACCGATTCCACCGCTGTTTGGAAAGAGTTGGGAGAAAAACTGGCCGAGCCTGTTTGTATCGAAGAATGAAAAACAAGAACGAACAGAACCATCTCCTGCGACTTTTTTTTCACTATACGTGTTTCCTCTTCCATCAGGAGCCTTTATAAGGATAACGTTAATAAGCAAAATTAAAAGAAAAAAATAAATTTCATCCAGTATATAACCACAAAAAAAGAAACGATAAATAAAAAAATCCCAAAAGAAAAATCCCATGTTTTATACAAAATTAAATGAGATAATTAATTTACTAGGCAGTTTACCGCAACAACGAAATCTCATAAACATAGAAATTAAGAATGAAATTAAATCATTTTAGTTTATATTAGGTAAAACAGATTTTAAACCCACCGGTATACAAAAAGTAAATAAACAAAACATCTTCCAATTAACTATTTCACGACCGGGCAGTAAAATTTTTAAGGACGAACTCGTTCGACTGGTACTAAAATAGACGAATCGACTACTCTTTAGTTTATGATCGATCGATTTACCATTAAACTATATTTGCTGAAAAAATGTGCCAAGACATTAATGTTAAATAATGACTAATGACAAATTCCGACACTTTTTTGCAATCTATCAACGATTATAAAATATAAAACCGCGGTTTTTAATTTATTTAACTTTAAACATAACCGGTAATTATTCTTTTTCAGATTTACGCAATTTTTCTTATTAAGTACTTTTGCCAGTGCAATTGCCAATACAAAATTCTGCGAGTCGCGCAGCTACGGTACAGTCGTTAAAATATTGTAGTAGTGAAGTTAAATATATCTTTAAGGAAACGTTAAATAATTAAATAGCCATAACATAAAATTATTATGGATTATTGGTTAAAATACGTTAGGATATTGCCCGGCAGAAAACCACCTCTTCACCTACTTAACCACCAGACTTAGACTCATTAAAAATGAAGAACTGAAAATTATCAACGTTAATAATTTTCTAGGCCAAAACCATCATAGGAAGATATTATCTTCAGGTAGAATGACATAAATAGGTCATTCGCATGCATGATGAATTTTCTTTCTTTTTTTTTAAATAATGAAATCTCATGGAATAATATCATTTTCGGACTTACTTCCATGAAGGGAATACAACATTTTATTGAGTTTTTGTTTTTAATTGGACAATTTTTTTTATTAATAATATATTATTCAACAGCTATATGAATTTCATACTGCTGTAAAATATCATAAACAACGTAAGAAAGAACATTCTAATATATACAATCCGTCTATTTAATAGCTATTAATAATTGTGCCAGTTAGTAACCTAAGACCTGCAAGGACATAACATTAATTATTACTAATGATAATAACGCGTGAAACCAATAAAATATAGTATATATAATATTATATAATAGTATAATACTATATAATATGTACTAGTATGAGTTCAGTACTGTTTAGTTAATTGTCTTATTTGTATTCTGTGTTTTTATATAATTGCATGTCCAATTTTGCACGTCTGATAGTTCAATTGTTATATTCATTGCCAACTACCGGTAGACGGATACCATCTATGCAGTACAAAACTTTATATACTGTGTGGTGATTAGTGACCGTTAATCTATAATTATTCAGAAATCGTGAGGTGCAGTCTGGTGTGATGTAGGTTTCAGAAAAACATTTTCTTTATCGTGCCAACGTTTCGATCTTTATTGAGATCATCTTCAGGTCCTGGGATTTACAAACATTGTTTATATTTAACAAATACATTTAGGATGTGGAGAAAAGTGAATAATTGAAAAGTGAATTCACTTTTCTCCACATCCTAAATGTATTTGTTAAATATAAACAATGTTTATAAATCCCAGGCCCTGAAGATGATCTCAATAAAGATCGAAACGTTGGCACGATAAAGAAAATGTTTTTCTAAAACCTACATCACACCAGACCGCATCTCACGATTTCTGAATAATTTATATACACTATTATATATTATTACTATACTACTAAATACTATATGGGGGTTGTCCTTTTTAGACGGCTCGGCTGAATTTCCCCTGCACCAATGACGCTATCAAAAATAAAAAATAAAATAAAATAGGTGTTTAATATTTATTAGTCTGGTTTCAAAGTTTTAGCTTTTTTTGGAGAAAAATTATACAGGGTACCTCAGGCCCAGTTCAACTTCAAAATTTCAAATACCCTATACATCCTGACACACCATTTCGTTTGTTTCGTTGTTAATTCCAATATTTGCTTCTCCATTAAAGTAAACATTAATTGAATTTATTGTTTACATTCTGTCATTGTTTGTCAAATTCGCATTATGAGAGCAAATCGTAATTCTTGAAAGTAAATAAATTTTACAATAGTACCTCTACACAGGTTACATACAGTTCAAAATGAACCGAAGAACAAATTTTTCCAATCAACAGCGAGCCGATATTTACGACTGCTGCACCACTGTCTTCAACCTAAAAAAATTCTTTAAAATATGTCAGGATCATTTCGTATTTGTAATTTTGGAATTGAACTGGCCCTGAGGGACCCTGTACAATTTTTCTCCAAAAAAGTAAAACTTTGAAACTAGACTAATATACTAATACCAATAGTAATAATATGTAATGTATAATAGTATATATAAACTTTTATACTGCATAGATGGTTATCCGTCTGCCGGTAGTTAGCTATGAATAGAACTATTTTAAGTATCAGACGTGCAAAATTGGACACTAAATTATATAAAAACACATAATACAAATAAAACAATTAACTAAACATTACTAAACTCGGACCTATATTGCCAGGCTTGGCGTGCATAGAGTGCAAGATTGTTCAATATTTATTATGTTTAGATCAAGCTGAGACTAACAATATGGCACACTGGGCAATAAAAGGATGGTTATTCGCTTATAGGATAGTTATGGTTATTCGCATTTACTCTTAGGTTACAGAGTGGACACATGCGACTTCCATCGTCTTTCTTCCATAGCACAGAACTTGCCCACACTTAATTTTAAAAAGCTATCGTAGAGCAGGGAGATTCGGAGGGCTAGCTTCTTGAACATTTAAGGTAAACGCTGCCTTAGAATGGTCTAGGTTTATAAAGTAGAGATACCTGTTTTAGGACTGCGTACGATTCACAACTCTCACAATTAAATTCAGTAGTTTTCGTGGTCCGCTTGAAAATTAATATCATTCAATTAATTAAGGTTTTTAGTTGAGTTAAAAAAGTCAGTGACACGAGCAGGATTCGCACCCACGATCTTCGGCTTGATACGCCGCTACTCTTGCCACTTGAGCTATCGTGGGTTCGAATCCCGCTCGTGACAGGGACTTTTTTTATCTCAACTAAAAACCTTAATTTGAACTCTCACAATGTTGATCTCCTAAACTACTCAAACTTTCCGTGGTATATACAAGCCTGAGCGCTAACCATGAGAACTCGAGAGATTTTCTAACGAAAAGTAAATTCTAATGACAAACCAAGAGCAATTAGATGGAATAGTAGTTATAGTCCTTTTACTCCTACTTAAGTCCTTCAACTCATACTATCGCCAAATGTAAAACGGGATTACTTATCGATTTTTTTTTCATTACCGTATGAATTGTTGTTATACTGAGAAATCCAACGCGGGACGTTTTGAAACTTTTAGGAAAATGTGACACCTTTAGAGATACACTTTAATGCAACAAAGAATCAACTTTCATATGGGACTTGAATGATTTTATGTCTTATAAGTAAACATACATTCACTAATGCGAATTTTATTCATATCAACCTATGCCTTAAGTATAATATCCTCCAAAAGGATTCTTCTTAAACATATTGCTACAAATTAAAAATTGGTATTACACCAAGAAATCTATTAACACGAGACATTATGAAACTTTTAGGGCATTATATGTCGTAATCTAAATGACCTCTTTGAGATATACAAATGCGACAAAGAATCAACTTACATATGAAACTTGAATGACTTTATATGTCGTACAAGAAAACATACACCAGCATATGAATTTTATTCTAATAACCGATACTTGAGCAATTCAAGTGTATGTCACCCACGACAATTCTTCTTGAACATATTATATGTCGTATGACGCGAGTAATTCAACTATATATCATACTTCGTATAGTATTCCATGAAGTCCATTATATGTTATCATTATCAATGCATCGAGTAAAGTCATTATATGACCTTCAACCCGTGCTATTGCAACATGCAAAACGAAACTTCTTATTGATTATTTTTCTTACTACCGTAGAAATTGGTATTGCACCAAGAAATCTATCAACGCGAGACATTTGAAAAGTTTTAGGGCATTATATGTCGTAATCTAAATGACCTCTTGCAGAAATATACGTTAACGCGACAAAGAATCATCTTACATGTGAGTCTTGAATGATTTTATATGTCGTACAAGTAAGCATACACAAATGCAAATTTCCTTCAAATAACGATGCCATGAGTGAACCAAGTTTATGTCATCCTCTTACATAATCCAAAATTATTCTTTAATATATTGACATCATATGTCATATTATACGAGTAAATCGGACATATATCGTATATCGACGTGTACCATGACGTCCGCTGATGCAGATCAAAAGGATTCTCCTTGTGTATAAAACTTTTAGGGCATTCAATGATGTCCGTTCATATAAATATGTGATTTTTTTGCGAAAACTATCGAACGTTTTAATTAAAATCGCCGTAATCAATTTGTCAAAATTTGTGGCAATTTACAAACGAATCCCAGGGTTAAATAAAAGGTCCGAGACCCTCCGAAGACCACCTGACTCACAAAAATAAACCGGTTTTCAAAGATCCAAAGAGAAAACACTGGACGGGATTCAACAACTGTCATTTAACGTACGATTTAATTTAATTGTTTAAATTATTTAAAAAATTGTATTTATAAATAATTACAAGGCAGGGGTTAAAAACAATATGTCAGGACGAAAAAAAATTGATGAAAACTTTTGTCTTATTGGCATATAAATATTTTTAAACGAATTTGGCACAGGGAATGGTACGAAATGCCAAGTAGTGCTTGTTAAAAGCGAAAAAAAAAATAAAAAACACGTTAGTGTATGACAACAAAAGCACATTTGCTACATTGTTTATACTCACTGTAAACACTCGTTCAATGTGACCGGTGATTTTATTCCAAGATGAACACTTTCACAGGGTCACAGAAACACTTTTTACTCGTTGTTCGCGACGGGCGAGTTGGTGTAAAACACAGAAAAACACAGGCGTTTTGTCCACCGAACCGTTACATGAGCGAGACGACCGCAACTGCCATTTTACTCTCGACTGACTCACTCGCACTTTTCGACGGGACGCCGGAGCCGAGGCGCATGCGCACACCGTTTTTGTAACAGCCACGGCGCCCGTCTAAAACCTTTCCGACTCCACAAGCGCTATCTCAGGGGCTTTGGCTCCATTTTCAAAAGTATGAAGTTCAAGTTTTACAATTTAGACTTATTTTCAGTAAAAACAGGATATTCGACTGGAATTTTCCGCTGAAAACAAGGAAAAACAAGTTGGTAGGAGAGTATGCTGAAGTGAAGAGTAGAAAAATTTAAAAAAAGCCTTTGATCCAAGCACCTTTGTGTCTGCCAGTTTTCTCTCTTTGCTTGTACACTTACTAATCATACGTATTATTTTTATTTATTCAGGGGTGAAGTTGAAGTTTTTAATAATTTGTACTTATTTTCATCAAAAAAAGAATATTCTACTAGAATTGTCTTCTGAAAATAAGGATGAATAAGTTGGCAGGAGAGTATGATGAAGAGTCGAATAAAAAAAATGCAAGAAAAATTCCTTCGATTCAAGCACCTTTGGGCTCGCCAGGTCTCATACTTTCTTTTCTCGTACTAATACATGAATTATTTTTATTCATTCAGGGGTGAAATTGAAATTTAACAATTTGGACTTATTTTCAGTAAAAAGATGATATTGACTGGGAATGTCTTCTGGAAACAAGGATGAACAAGTTGGCAGGAGTATATGCTGCAGAACCGAGTAAAAAAATTAATAAATAAGTAAAAAAATAAAAAAATCCAAGAAAAATTCCTTTGATTCAAGCACCTTTGTGTCCGCCAGGTTTCATACTTTCTTTTCTCGTACTAATACATGAATCATTTTTATTCATTCAGGGGTGAACTTGAAGTTTAACAATTTGGACTTATTTTCAGTAAAAAGAGGATATTCAAATAGAATTGTCTTCTGAAAATAAGGATAAATAAGTTGGCAGGAGGGTATGATGAAGAGCCAAGTAAAAAAATAAATAAATAAAAAAATGCAAGAAAAATTCCTTTGGTTCAAACATCTTTGTGTCTGCTAGGTTTCGCTCATTGTTTGTACTCGTACTAATTATAGGTAATATTTTTATTTATTCAGGGGTGATGTTGAAGTTTAACAATTTGGACTTATTTTCAGCAAAAAAGGATATTCGACTGGGAATGACTTCTGAAAACAAGTATGAACAAGTTGGCAGGGGAGTATGCTGAAGAACCAAGTAAAAAAAAAAATTAAAAAAATAAAAAGACAAAAACTCTAAAAATATTGATTGTTTCTTCAATTCAACCACCTATGGTTCTGCCAGGATTCGCTCTTTTTTTGTAGTCAAAATACATGAATTATTTTTATTTATTCAGGAGTGAAGTTGAAGTTTAATAATGTAGACTTATTTTCACCAAAAAGAGGATATTCGACTGGGAATGTCTTCTGAAAACAAGGGTGAACAAGTTGGCAGGTAGTATGCTGAAGAACCAAGTAAAAAAAAACTTTACAAAAAAATCTAAAAATATTGCTTGTTTCTTCAATTCAACCACCTTTGGTTATGCCAGGATTCGCTCTTTTTTTATAGTCAAAATACATTATTTATTTTTATTTATTCAGGAGTGAAGTTGAAGTTTAATAATGTAGACTTATTTTCACCAAAAAAGAGGATATTCGACTGGGAATGTCTTCTGAAAACAGGGATGAACTGAATGAATTGGCAGGGAGTATGCTGAAGAACCAAGTGTAAAAAAAAATCTACAAACATTTCTTCGATTCAAGCACCTTCGGGTTCACCAGGTTTCGCTCTTTATTTGTACTTGTCCTAATACATGTATTATTTTTAGTTGTTCAGGAGTGAAGTGGAAGTTTAACAATTTAGACTTATTTTCAGCAAAAAAGGACAGTCGACTGAGAACGTCTTCTGAAAACAAGGAAGAACAATTGGGTAGGAAAGTATGCTGAAGAGCAGAGTAAAAAAATAAAAAACCTGGTTCCTTCGATACAAGAATCTTTGGGTCCGCCAGGTTTCGCTCTTTGCTTGTACTCGTACTAATTACACGTTTTAGTTTTATTAATTCAGGGGTGAAGTTGAAGTTTAATAATTTGGACTTATTTTCAGCAAAAAATGGGTATTCGACTAGAATTGTCTTCTGAAAACAAGGATGAACAAGTTGGCAGGAGAGTATGCCGAAGAGCAGAGTAAAAAAATACTTTGATTCAAGCACCTTTGAGTCCGCCAGGTTTCGCTCTTTGTTTGTACTACTTGTAAGAGTTGAAATTAAACGACTATAAATTTAATTTTAATTTACGTTTAACTCGGATTTTATAATTCAATATAATAATTAATAAAGGTTCCGTTTGTTCTCGTTTTCTTTTCATTTTACCAGACTTTTAAATCCGTTGATAATGACCAACCATAGCACCCTCTCAAATTTATACTTGTTTATACAACATATAACAAAAAGCAATGTAATGTATATAATTATATTAAAAGTTACAACTTTATCTTAAAGTTTCGAGTAAAATATCTACCTTCGAGAGGGCCAACTTTGAGAAAAATAAGACCAAAACTTCACGAAGTTCGACACGCGCACGGCAATGGCGATTTTGAACGGCGGGATGAAGGTTTTCTGAATTTCCGGGGCGACACTCGATTGAAACCTCACGGAAGGTTACAAACTAACCGGTGCGTTTTGTGTACACTGGCCAATTTTAATTAATTCCAATTAGTTTTAATTAATTATTAATTATGTCAGCCTCTGTCGCCACAAACCCTTCGACAGTTCTTCCATTGGGTAAGCACAATGAAATTACAATTTTTACACTTGAGAAAAACCCTCAGACTCATCACGTCCAATTTGTAAAAAAATTGTTTAAAATGTCTTCATCTGTTTAAATACCGTTTGCAGAATTGGTCGACAAGTGTATAGGATCGAGGATACACATAATTATGAAGAACGACAAAGAAATTGTTGGTACGCTGCTCGGCTTTGATGATTTTGTCAATATGCTCCTGGAGGATGTGACAGAGTATGAGACGACGCCTGAAGGAAAGCGTATCACCAAGCTGGATTTGATTTTGCTCAACGGCAACAACATCACAATGGTATGAAACATTCCACTTCACTCTTTCACTAAAATATTGTCATTAAGGACACGCGCTAAGTTTACCCGCATCAGGGAGATAAACCGAATGATTAAATAAGTTGAGTTTCGGCTGCAGGTTGGTTTTTCTTCCAGTTTCGAATTTTTTTTCATTATGTTGTAACACGTTGGTGTTGCAAAAGATATGTGGCATGGAAAAAGTTAGCATTTTGCCTTTTGGTAGCTAGTAGACTTTTTGAGGAAAAAGAAAAACTGCAAACTAGTGTAAAAAAGAGAAGTACGGACCAAAAAATGGTTGTATAATAGCATATTTTATGATGTTAACATGCTTGAAGAATTACACAGCACAGAAGAATCTTGAAAGTTGCAATAATTGCTATTTTATTATTTTACACTGCAAATTGGCATATTTTCACTGTAAAACTTATTTAAAAAAGTGACAATAAATGTAAAAGTAAGGTAATTTTTAACATGGGTCTGCAAGTCAGAGAACATGTGTTGAACCGACACTGAGTCACTTTTTGGTTCTTGTTGATAGCGCAAGCTGAAACATGTTTGTGTTACATCAAAAATGAGTGTGTAGACAAACCCAATAATCAATGCTTGTTCAAAGGTAATTTCTGTCATATAGGACAGCTCAACGTCTAACGACCCATTGAGTTTAGGTTTAAAAAAGTGGAAAATATTGTCTTTGTCCTTTTGGGCTAGTTATTACACCAAAAAGGAAAGGTAATGTTGATAGAGGAGCAATTTGTGGGCCCAACCTGGTGCTATTTGTTACCACAGTTCATCATTAATCTTCAAAACATAGTTGGTGTTCACTGCAGGTGTTTTTTTTAATCTGTTGTGAATCAAATAATTGTTTCATTTTTTTATTTTAGCTGGTAAAAGTAAAATAAAGTAACTACTGTCATGCAGGAGGCTCATACAGGACTCGTTGGGTGTTGTGCTGTAGGGTCAAATAACTTTATAATACTTTTTCATTCAATTTTCAGTCAGACTCCATAACCCCGTGGTCCCCAGACAAATAAATAATTATTATCAAATTTAATCGATGACCTTTCAAATTTCCGTTGTCACATTTTTTTATTTTAATGAGCTGTAATTTGGATTTTACCGGTTCTTGGTGGTCTTTCGGTCATAGTTGTGTTAGTTTGTCTTGGGCTCATTGGCATTTCACCTATTAAATAGGAGGCTGTGGTTGTACAAATGGTCAGGGTGTCTGATGCATATTTTCCACGCTAGCAGTCCTGGGTTTGAATTCCAGCCTAGCCCATGGCTTTTTAACTGAAAATAATATGAAAAATGTATTGTTAAGTGATTTGACCCCTCGTCCGCGACACCCAGTGGATAGTTGGATGTTAAGCCCTCCTGTAAGACAAGAATTACTTTTTCTTTTTTAAACATATATTAAATGTTACTGTATGTGTAATAATTGTTTATCTGTAAATTGTTTTTTTTTTTTTTTTCCAGTTGGTCCCTGGTGGTGATATGCCTGGTGAATGAAATCACTCAAGATTGGCTCTTTGTACATACATATATGTAATTTTAAATTCTAATTAAAAGTTTTTTTACAATAAAACTTGCAAATTATTTATTTTATTGCCTTTTTTTAAATTATATGATTAGGAGTGAACAACGTTGACAGGTAATAATAAATATTTTTATTTTTATAAAACTGCTGTTTTACTAAATCTGTTTCAGGTGGATCGTGGTCTTTATTGTCTTGTATTTTTCAATGATGTGTTGGGTGGTTGAGTCTGGGCTGGTTTTCCACACCCAACCATGATTTGAACAATCCCATTGTTCATACAGAATACGAGGTTTTGCCAAACTTCTCACTCTTTTTGTGGTAAATATTTAAAAATAAGTAAATAAATTTTTCAGCTTTTTATTTGTTGATCATTTTTATTATTTTGTAATATACACTCAAAGGAAAGAAACCCAGACACTTAATTTTTTTATTTATTTTCTATAATCACTAATATAAAGCTTAATTGTTAACTTAAAACGTAAACATAACTTGATTACCTTTGTACAGTATTACTAATCCTTTTACACTCATTAAATTAAAAACAAAGAAATTTCCGTCCAATTCTGTCCTATCCAGAGCCAACTTGTCGAATGAGTTAATTGGTTTTTTGAATTGTTTTCTTTGACAAAACAATAAATTTGAGTACAAAATTATTAATTTTTTTCCTTTAAAATAATGGTTTTAAGTCAACATCTTGTTCAGGCAGATGCTAGGCCAACAACGGATGTAGCGCCCGTTACATAGCCCAAGTCCTGGGTGTGCTTGTTTGACTTTACCATCCATGACCACGATGTACTACAACTAGAAACAATAGTTTTATTAAATTCACTAATTTCGTGGTATGCTTGACCAATTAATATATTACAATTAATTAAGGTTTTTAGTTGAGATAAAAAAGTCAATGGCACGAGCAGGATATGAACCCACGATCTTCGGCTTGATACGCCGCTGCTCTCCCACTTGAGCTATCGTGACCTTGATCCACTCGGACATCAACTTCCCATCTCAACTGCACCTTTTTAAATTTTCCCTCCTTTTTGCCCTTTGTTTTGCCCCCGCCTTTGAGGGGGGGGGCTTTGGTGACTTCTCCTTTCTGTGAGCAGATGCCATGGTTTACCCTGGGGCCATAAGCCTTCGAGTGGAACAAGCTGCCATTTGGTCATATGTCCCCGCAGCGCCCTGATTTCCACCAGTCCAAACCTCTCGAAACCTCATTTTTTGAGTACTTTTAACTGTTGTATTTTTCTCTCTTTCAAGAGGACAAGACACCTGGCAGATCAAGCCGTATGGCATCCTCCGCAGTTCACCCAAGTTGGAGGGTCTGCACATCTAGATGCTTCCTTCCCACACTCACACACTTCCTGTGGGGACTTATACTGCAGGGAGATATGACCAAACTTCAAGCAACAGTAACACCTTTGGGGGAATAGGAAATAAAGGCGGACATTCAATTTGTAGAAAGTTTATTTCTTTGGGGCATTCAAAGGTAATGAAGAGACTCGCCAAAGGGACAAGTTGCCCGTTCTGGCGAGTATTCATCCGTTTCACCTCCATGACCTTCTTCTTTATCTTGTACGCCGCTGTTCAGTCATAGGATATTACCATACCCCTTGAGGTATTTAGCATCTGGTGAGGTGTGACCATGACCTCAAGACTTGCAAGCATCTTCAAGCCCTTCAGCAGTTCCTCCTTCTCCTTTGCGACTACTCCTATGCAAAGTTTCTCTTCTCTGCTCTTAGTAACGTGTTGTCATTTCCAAGCATTTATTTCATTTGTGAAGAAGGACCAATTCCTTCTTGACGTGGACTTGAAATCCCCACACTTCCTTGCTACTAAGTAGCAATGCGTCACAGGTCTCGGTGGGAGGTGTAATCCCTATGGTACCAAGACCCAGATCACCACCCGCAACCTTCTTCTTTAGTCTTGAAGCACTTAAGTCAAGCATCCCTTTTAAATTTTAAATGCAAATATAGAATTGCATAGTGAAAAAATATTAAATAATTTAATATTTTGACGTGACACTTTGCAGACTTGTTAAATGAAAAACCTACTTACTTGACACACTTATATAAACTAGGTATTCAGGTAAAAAATGAAACCCCATAGGCAAAAGAATTTTATTAATACTAAATTAGAATTTATGAACTAATAGAGTGAAAACATTAGTGAATCCACTTTATATCACACTTTCTTGAGTTTCTTTTACGCTTTAAAATCTTATATTGCATTCCATAATAGTAAATAATTTGTTTTTCTGTATAAATAAAAATATCCTGCTCTATCTCTAAAAATATGATGGGTAAAAATATATAATATAACATACATATTCAATTATATAACAATTTCAAGGTACACACGTATAAATTACAATTATGTTGATCTAAATGCTTCTGTTTTTTCCTTTTTTTTTAAATACTTCCACAATTGTCTAAGTTTTAATCTTATACAGTAATGCTAAATTACAAATAAAATTAAAGAAAAAAAAAACTAAATGACATTTAATTAGGAAGTAACATTTTCTATAAGTACCTTTATAATCACAGGCATTGTCCTACGGAATTTCACTTATTTCTTTTTTCCTAACCTATGTACATAACTCTAATATTTAAATCAGATTTATCTTTAACACAGGACAAATAGAACTTTCTCAACAAATTGGCACATTCTATTTTAATAATTAATTGTCTTTTTGTATTTATACATTTACATATATATTATTTTTCTTTAACAAAATATATAATTTATTTTCAAAGTAGTTTTAATAGACAATATTAATCACAAAAACAAAGTAGATACATTTTTAAGCTTTTTTTTTTAATTTTAATTTTTTTAATAAAGAATATGTTGGTACCTTGAATATGATATACATACTTTTAAAGCATAGTTTGGTCATCGTGTAGTGCCTATTTGCTAAAAACCTAGACGTGGTTCTTCAAATTGGAATGCAAGGTTGTACCAACGGATTCTTCGAGAGACACAAATTAAAAATAAATCTTATAAATCATTTCAAGGTCAATACATCAACTAAAATTTATTAGAATGCTGAAACAGGAAGAAAATATCAAATCACTTTGAGCAATTGCTAAACAATAAAACCAAAGAACTGATTCTATAATTAATGACTAACTTTTAAGACAGTTCTTCAACCACTAGGTTATATTCCTTGCCACTAAAATTATCTTGAAAACAAATTATATGTACAATTTGTTAATTAATATTAAGTTACTGGAATAACTTGTTCATGTAGTTATTTAAAAAAAAGGTCCGGTAAAGAATAATTTTCTTAATTTAATGTATTTAAAAAAAGTTAATCAATCCAATGAACAAATAATTGTGGCAAAGAAAAACGTTTAGATACGCTATAACATCAAGACCATTTGAAGTACCAATTTCTAAGGTGGAAATAGAAGAATGTTCATAAAGAACCTATAAAAGACATCCACAACAATATACGGTACTGACCTATGTAGAAGATTTGTATAATTGAATCAATTATCCAATAAACATTAAAAAATTATGGGAAGAAAATCTATTTGAAACTATAAAAATTAAATTCCTTAAATTAAAATTAATTAAAAATATAAATTGCAATAAATAAAATGTAGAAATTATTGTTATTTAATTGATCAAGTTACACTTTATTTTCTTTAATTATTGTTTCAGAAATTTATGTTTAATTTAAAGAAGAGATACCACATTTTCACAATGCTCACAGCTTTTAATCCTTTTTAGCACCAGTCGAAAGGAGACATTTCACAAAAGAAATGCACTCTCACAAAACTACTGCTCTTTTCTCTCTTTTTTAAAGGTTTTTAATATTTATATTGAGTTTTAATATAAAACATAATTATTATATATATGTTCAAAAACTTAAGCACTCGACTATTAGTACTATCTCAATTTTTATAATGATTTACGCGTTTACAAAAAAAACTTTGTAAAAACACGTAAAGCGGAGAAATATTTTGAGTATTCAAAGGAGAGAGGCATGCACGATGTCTCAGCATTTAGCCGGGCAGTAACGCTTCTGTATAGAAATCTGGATCTTCTTCGTTACCATCGACGTCATCCGGTTCGTCACTATCCAGCTGTATTAGATGTCCATAAATTAATTATATTTTATCGATGCTATAATTTTTTTTTTTGAACTCACCGCTCTCAGTTCTGATGGTGAAAATATGAATCTCAGCTGAGCCCTCAACGGGACCATTAAGATCAAGAAAAATGGGAAAGCGAGCGAGATCCCTGAAGATTTTACAATCCAGAGGACGACGAGGCACAACAACTGTATCAGTGTAAATAGATGCATTTTGAGTGTCTGGACCTAGGACAGAAACAAATGTTTACTTTTTTCTTTTAAATGCCTTAGAAAAATTGAAATACCAGGTTGTAAAATAAAACCTTAAGTAGTTTGTAAAAGTAATTACTCAATAAATTAATTCAAAACATGAGGGATAAAATAGAATTGTTGAAAAAAAAACTAAGGACTTATTTAAAACAGGAAACAAGCTAATACTAAAAATCCTTTAAAAAATAAAACCTACTCTTCGAACATATGCAGATTGAGGATGGTGCTTGACCGGCATGAAGAAAAGTCGGCACCTTTCGAAAAATTGAATTCCATTTATTGATGAAATCCCCATATAGAGAAAAACTCCGAATAACACAGACATCGGAACGAGCCTTAAGAGAGGGGACATCAGTACTGACAAGCCGACCAAGATGCTGACAAGTAGTGCACTTACTCTTTGTTCTACAAACAATGTAAAAATTACTCATAAAAAAATGCATTTTAAAATAAAAATCTGCGTTGTGATAAACCTCACCTTTGACTTCTATAATATGAGGCTTTTCACCAGGAGCATGCGTCCTAGACATGACAGTGACTGCTGAAACGTGTGTAACTGATCTGACAGTGGCGGCACAGACAAAAGGTGCACCTATGAAGCCACATCCGACATTCAGCAGACAAATCAGAACTATATCGAGATGGAAGCCAGATCCTTTTTTCAATTTCCTTTCTTTTTTGTCAATAATCAGCCTGAAACGAAAAGCATTAGTACTAAAATCAAGATGAATAGGATGATTTACTTACTCAGAAATGTGCGTTTCCATGAAGAGAAGAATATAGACAAGCAACGCAGGGATAAACGCTGCGAATGCAGCCCACAGCGGGAGAGGCCTCATTAGACCTGCAGGGGGAATGAACCAACCCCTCACTTCTGGGGCAGAAGGTGACAAGCCTTCGGGCACTTTCAGCTTTTCAGTGTAAGCACCTGGTGTGATGTAATCAAGACCAACCATCACAACAATTGCTATTGGAACGCCAAAATCTCCCAAGGCTCTTCTTGCCTGAAGTCAAATAAATTCAAAATTAGGTCTTAATATAAATTGAAGTAAATAATTTGGAGTAATTGTTAATATAAGGCTACGGTTTATAAAGACTCTGGTAGAGAAATTGGTATAAAAAGGGAAGATTTGGACATCAAAGGACATCTCAGTCATCTTAGAAGACTGCTCATAGTCAAGACTAATGGCTCATCCCAGTCAATGAAAAGTCAACTCCTGAACAGAAACAGCCACACTTTGTCTGGGACAACAAGGGGACTCAGACAGGCAGAGTTAGCAAGGACCAAGTCGACAGTCAAGAAACCAGAAAGGTGCTTATGAGTTTTCCCTCCTTTTTGCCATTTTTCAAATGTCATGTAATCGGATTGGATTCTCGACGACAAATGGAATGGCCACGGAGAGCTATAGTGAAGTGTACTTCATTTTTAATCATTAAGTTCACTAATTTCGTGGTCCGCTTGACCAATTAATGCATTACAATTAATTAAGGTTTTTAGTTGAGATGAAAAAAAAAGTTGAAAAATGGCAAAAAGGTGGGGTTGAGATAGGAAGTTGATGTCCGAGTGGATCGAGGTCACGATAGCTCAAGTGGTAGAGCAGCGGCGTATCTAGCCGAAGATCGTGGGTTCGAATCCTGCTCGTGCCATTAACTTTTTTTCATCTCAACTAAAAACCTTAATTAATTGTAATGTATTAATTGGTCAAGCGGACCACGAAATTAGTGAATTTAAATTCTAAAACTTTACCTTCTCCTACACAAGAATAAGTAGCGAAGCGTTTACGCCAACTATTCTTTTACTGCTTAAAGAAAATCAAACAAATATAGCGATTATTCAGACATGGCGCCATTGCCCGTTTACACAACCATTAAGTGAAAATAATTTATAATTAATAAACTCAAAGAAACATATTAAAAGTGATTCTAAGGCAATATGATGAATGATTTACACGTATGAATATCAGTTGAATAAACTTACGCTTCGGCCCAAAAATTTGCTGTTTCTAAACTGTCTCAGGTAGTGAGCGATGAAAAAAGTGCCTAAAGCGAGAATGGTGCAGAAGAGGGCTGTATTCGGCTCGTTGATGTGATGTAACGGATCCGTCATCATACTGTTCATCGACCATTGATTCATGCCCGAATTTGACGAATTGTTCACCTTATCTTGAAAGGAGCTGTGAAAACGAGAATACGTTTAAGAAATATGTTTACAATTTTACAATGATTTAAGCAACTAACATTCACCAAAAAAAAAAAAAAAAAAAAAAAATGAGGCCTTATGTACAAATAGGTTTACCATTGATTTCAAATATAGTGCATGCACAAAACTACATAAATGCTTAATTTTCTTAAGCATTTCCACAAAACTTTCATCAAAACACAAACATTCATTGTGATGAACTTTAATTGACACCGCTGAACAATATAATCATGTAATAGGAAGTGAAATGAAAAATGATATGTATTTTTTATGAGAATGTTACCGAGATACATATTAACTTTTTTTTTTAATGTTATGGATTTTTCTAAAAACAGAGTCGGCATTGTGTGTCATAGTTTTGACATTTTAAACATTTATTCCATTTTAATTTTTATAAATGCGTGCAAAGGACAAGTACTAAACATAAATCATTCTCGGTAGTGTTATGGTTTTTCCCCTTTGGAACAAACCAGGGAAGACCTAACGACACACAAAACTACAGTAAGGCATTGAACACAATCTCACTTTTGATTAGTCCATGATATGTGAGCCTGCCGTTTAGAATGATGCTTGATCGGGATGAATTTATCTGTGGCTGATTTTATTTGATGGGTTAGATTATTTTCTGAGGCTAGCCTATAGACAAAAACACCTGCTTTAAAAGAAGCATTGTACAAAAGATGAAACTTTGTTATGAATGAATACGTTCATTTTATTACTTCACCGCAAACCGACTTACTTTTCTTGTGGAATTTGTGTCGCATTTTTTAAAACATTGGAGCCATTTTCAGAGGAGAGATTACCGCTGAACATGGGCATTGTGTACATCCACATAGATTCGTTAGCAGCCATGCAATATTCCGTCAGTGTCATTATTGGGTGTTTGTCATAAACCTAAACAAAACATAATTCCATATTAATTAAATTATAATTTAAAACTATCATAAAAAAAATTGACACACATACTCGGCACACTTTCATTACACTTTCGACAATGTAAAGAAGTGAAATGAGCGAAGCAAAGATTTCTTCGGTGAACCTCGTGAAAAGCTTCACAAGGACGCTCCCCTCAAAGAAACTGACTACGAGAGCGATGATGAGAAGCCATATACCGATGTAGACCCTCGTCGTCAAGTAGTCGATTTCGCTCGTTTGACAAAACTGTGAACAACCACCTTTTATTGTTAATAAACTTTCCCTATCATTGTTCCAATTAATACTAAGTGTAATTATGATTAATTATTATACAGTACAACAGTGGCTTTGGAAATAATTGGATAAAGGAAATGTACCGTGTAAAGACTTTCGTCGAACAAGAGCAAAGGGCCAGTCGCTCCAATGATGACAAGTGGTTGTCCAGATAAAAGTGCAAATACTATACCACCGATAGCAGTTGATATAAGTGTTTCAGATATACCAACTAAATTATCAGTCTTGTCAGCTGAAAAAGAATACAAAATAAGAAAAATCTGACAACATAAAAGAAAAATTTCATTTGTCATCGAGAATCCAATCTGATTACACGACATTTGAAAAATGGCAAAAAGGAGGGAAAATTCAAAAGGTGTTGTTGAGATGGGAGGTTGGTGTTCGAGTGGATCGAGGTCATGATAGCTCAAGTGGTAGAGCAGCGGCATATCAAGCCGAAGATCGTGGGTTCGAATCCCGCTCGTGCCATTGACTTTTTTATCTCAACTAAAAACCTTAATTAATTATAATATATTAATTGGTCAAGCGGACCACGAAATTAGTGAATTTAATGGTCGCATTAATGTTGAAACTTAATTTTTAGACTGAAAATTTNGATCGTGGGTTCGAATCCCGCTCGTGCCATTGACTTTTTTATCTCAACTAAAAACCTTAATTAATTATAATATATTAATTGGTCAAGCGTACCACAAAATTAGTGTATTTAATGATTTGGAATGAAGTATACTTGACTCAGTAGAGCCAAGACATGAAGAAGGTAGCTGACTGACGAGGAGAGTTCTGAAACTCAGTGAGTCGAAACAAGTCGGAGGCTAGAAGACTTGAGTTGATAAGCCTTAGATTTGTGGTTGACTTGATTTTTAACTTTTTATTAATTTGGTCCAGACAAACGTTGCATTATGCATATGAAACTTATTTCTGATTTTACAATTTTTTTTAAACCTTCCATCCACACTAAAAGTAAGCATAAGCTTTCTGGTACTTCCACTTCAGAGATGCTCATGATTGAAATTAATTTGAATTGTACTATACCAGAAATTGTACTAACCCATTAAACCACCGAAGGTTATGGCACCAGAAAGTGCGGCAAAATACATAAAAATCGCCGCAGCAAGGCACTGGCCGTTAAATCCGTCTTTGACATCCGACTTATAATGCGGAAATCTTCTTTTTATGTCATTGATCAATCCACCCCAAGGACGCCGTGTTCTACGTAAAGGGTCGTCTTCTCCTTTTTTCTTCCAACCATCATCATCATCTTCATCGCCACCATCCATTAACGCTGAAATTGGAGAAAATGAACAATTCGCAATACGAAAGAAAATACCTTTGTACCTTTCTGTTCAGACGTTTCGAGCTGAACAGCTTTACTTTGACGTCTTCGAATAGCTTCAGTCTTTGCTTTTAGTTCGTTGAATGGCAGCAAAGCTTGCCTCTCCCAGTTGCCAGGAGGAAGAACAATGGAACAATCTAAGAATTCATTGATAGCCGATAACAACTCTTTACGAGCAGACGCTCTGTAAGCGATTTTATGAAACTCCTGCAATACAGGGAAATACATTAAAATTTGATGAATTTTAAAAATATAAAAGAAAAGTTTACTTACTGGATTGGACATCAATGTGGAAATTGAACGACCAATTTCATGGTAATCTAAATCAGCAGATAGTGGTCCCAATAATATGAACATGAATCTCACTGGTATTGGGATCTAAATCAGAAATTTTTTTTTTAAAGGCTCATTAAATCATATAAATGATCGATATTTAATTACCTCAGTGACAGTAGGTATCAAGATTCCTTCAGCTAAACGCACAAAAGCTATTGTCGGCTGAGCAAGAAAATCGACAGCGCCTACGAGTACGGTCGTGGCTTCTGCGCCGATCGGTATTCTTTTAAGTATACTTTCTTTTGCGGCCTTTCTCGTGAGGTCTTCCGAGGACGACATGTAAGTTTCTTCTTTCATATCGACCTGGTAAGAAAAGAAAAAGTGAGAATTTTTTGTTTCCCCTTTCTGTTCCTGTACTCACTGCAGTATGATTCGGAGGTTGAAGAAAATTCGCTTTCGCAGTGTCGACGGCCGACGCTGAAGGGACAAGCCTGGCTTTCCTGTGTTCATCGTTCAAATTCTAAATAACAATTTTATATTAGAAGTTTTACGCAGCGAAATAAATGAGATAATTAGTTAAGAAAAGAAGAAGATTAAAGGAGAAAATTAGCAAAATATTTTTGTTCACACTTGTGCAAAGCTAATCTACTTGAAACTGTTACAAAATTTGCTTATGTGCAATAAGCATCTGCGTTATGTCAAAACAGTGTACAATCATGAAAATAAGTTTGAAATAAAAATGGATGAATGTTTTTTAAAATAATTAATAGAAATAATACCAAGATAACAGGAAAATCATATTGTATTCATCAATATTATTATTATTTACAAATAATTAAGGTTTTCAGTTGAGATAAAAATTCAATGGCACGAGTGGGATTCGAACCCACGATCTTCGGCTTGATACGCTGCTGCTCTACCACTTGAGCTATTGTGACCTTGATCCACTTGGACATCAACTTCCCAAACAACCTTTTGAATTTTCCCTCCTTTTTGCCATTTTTCAACTGAAAACCTTAATTAATTGTAATATATTAATTGGTCAAGCAGACCACGAAACTAGTGAATGGAATAAGTTTAAAAATGAAGTATCACTTCACTAAAGCTCTCCGTGGCCATTTCATTTGTCGACGAGAATCAAATTGATTATGACATGACATTTGAAAAATGGCAAAAAGGAGGGCAAATTCAAAAGGTGGGGTTGAGATAGGAAGTTGGTGTCCGAGTGGATCGAAGTCACGATAGCTCAAGTGGTTGAGCAGCGTCGTATCAAGCTGAAGATCGTGGGTTCGAATCCCGCTCGTGCCATTGACTTTTTTTTATCTCAACTGAAAACCTTAATTAATTTTAATATATTAATTGGTCAAGTGGACCACGAAACTACTAAATTGAATTATTATTATTATTTTTTATTGCAGTTTTATTTTAAAATACAAAGGCATAAAGACAAAATGAAGTGAATATTGGCATATTAGCTGCGTGTAATACATAAAATAGAGAATTCCATGGGCTGCATGTGGAAATGGAGGCCAGAGTTTTAGCTGATGATGATAGAAATAATTCAATTGTACTGAAAACATACCTTTAAGAAAATACAAATATCTACTTGTACATATTTGCAAATAAAAAAAAAAACAAAAAAAAAACGCATCAATATTCACATTTCAGGATGTTAACACATAACAAAATCTCACAGGAAACAAAGGTTTCTTCTAATTTTACAGTTGAAAGGTATCTGGGAGAGAAGTAAATTCTAATCTATGTTATTGAAGTCTCTGGTAAAAACTAGTGCTATGCAAGACAACTATTGAGGTTGATGAGAACATGAAACTGAAAATGGTTTCGACAAACTTCACGACGTTCCGTGAATGTAATCTCTCGTTATTGAAATGTCAAGCAGATGAGCGAATGATCTGGGTGTTTAGATTTGAAAGAGGTCAATTACATTGTTCTCAGCATGTAGATCGGATAGCGAGCCTGTGTCGTCAAGTTCCAGTGACTGTGTGGCAAGCACAACAAGCAGACACATTTATTAGTTTTAGTACTAGAATTCTAATTTGGATGTACTGGAAGAGTTATGGTAGCTAGTTAATTCAGGGGGTTGTATTCTCAAAGAGAACGGGGTTTAGTCACTTCATTCTTTTAAGTTGAACCCACCATGGAATCGAACGATTCTTCTCGATTCTCCCTTATGCTGTGTGAGTACTAAATAAAAACAATTTATAAATAATTTTTCCATTAAATATGGATAAAATAAAATTAATTTTTGGCTAAAACCTAAATTAATTTTTTAAAGAAAAAAAAATGATGTAGACATGGAACATCAAAAAAGGCGTACCTGCAGACTTGAATAGCTTGCGGTGTTACGCCTAACATTAAACCTGAATCTTTCTTCTTGCACGTGCCTGTGCCTGAGGAGCAAAGCTCTCATCACGATCGGTTTGTCATTTTCCGTAATAAGTTCATCGATAGCCATCTGTTCGACAACACGGTACACAACACCGGGAAGTTCTTTTTCTTCTAAATCCACGAGGATCACGCCTGAAATTTAAAGTAACGTTTAATTCAAAATAACGCAAATGTTTTGTACAAGAAGAGACAAACTGACCGGTTTCGAGACATTTTCTAAGGTTGAGTAGCGAATGGAAGGACAGCGGGGCGACATGGGGTCGACCCCATCGCTCGGCACCTTCCTCGACGTCTTCTTCATATTTGATCCACCTGGCAGTCTCCTTCCACTCCCTTTCAGCTCCGATCCCACAAAGTTCATCAAGTTGAACAAACACCTGTCAAATAAAAAGTAATTTTTTTACCACATGGAAAATTTAGAATGGGCAGTGTATCCTTTGTATTTAACCGTCCTCAGGTCTAAGATTGTGTTGATTTATAAATTACAAAAGACCATTTGTCAATTAATAAGACTGTTTGTATGCATACTTTCAATGACACAATTAACGAAACCATCAAAACATCGATGCCATTGACTAATGATTTTCTCTTTTGTGATTTATATATCAACAGTTTTATTTTATTCCTGAAGAACGTCAAATTTAGGCTAAAAGCTTGATATTTGATTAATATCTCACAGCTGAACATAACCATGGTACACACCATTCTAACATCAAAAGCTAAGAAAAGTCAAATTTTTTACCTCGTGTGGACTGTGATCATATAATTTTTTCTGGCCGATGGATTCTTTTCTCTGCAAATCCTTAGGCCTGACGCTAAATCTTCTTTTCCCTTTGGATATATCAAATCTATGGCCTAGACGACAATATTTTTATTGAAAAAAATTATTCATTCTACTGTAATTTTTTTTTTTTTTTCAGTAGGCTTAGGAATATTTGTGTTTCACTTACTAACTAAATCATCTTGGTCCATTTCCTGCAGTGTTGATGTTTCCTCCAGCACCGCCTCACTCATCCGCCTTGGAAGCGCTTCAACGCCGGAACGTTTCCTCCACCCCGGATCTTCAACGAGGCTGTGCTTCCGGTGATGATGGTGATGGTGTCGCCTGAATAACGCAAAAAATGTTAATAATTGAATTTTTTTGTTTTTTAATATTTACTACCAATGCCGTCTTCGCTTTTTGTCCTGCTCTCGTTTCGCCTCATCAGTAACATCATCGCTAACTGGAATGTCACTACTAATTTTTCCTTCTTCAATTTCAGGAGATCCTAAAAAAATTGTACAGCATGAAATTTGTACCTTGATTAAATCTTTTTGTTCATTGTTCAATTTAAAATCGAGATTTCATCATAATTTATTATATGTATTATAAATCTTGATATTTTCCAACTTGAACAGATAACGATATCTGAAGTTTTTTTTCGAAGGATCTACGGAAGAGGTCAACACAGAGAAAAACTTACTTTCAGTTTTCGCCGAGCTTTCGACAGTTTTTATACTGACATCTTTTTCTGTTTTATTATCATATAAAAAAAAAAAATTAAAAACATGAAAAACAATTTGCACAAAAATTGAAATATCTGTTTTTAATTAAGTAATTTTTAATTATTAATTTATTCAATTTAAATAATGTTTAGATGCTGAGCACCAAAAAAAACGTAATGTACTTCTGTGCCCAAAACACCATGTCTTTTTATTTCCCCATTAAGGGTTTAAGTAAGATATTTCAATTTTTGTGCAAATTGTTTTTCATGTTTTTAGTTTTTTTTTTTTTTTTATATGATAATAAAACAGGCCCTGAAGATGACAGTATAAAAACTGTCGAAAGCTCGGCAAAAACCGAAAGGAAGTTTTTCTCTGTGTTGACCTCTTCCGTAGATCCTCCGGAAAAACTTCATGTTTCCAGCAGGTCGATAATCTAGCTCATAGATAACGATATCGCAAAACAAAAAATACATATTTAATATTTTGTTAGTCAAGTTTTAAATTTTTACCATTTTCTTAAAAATATTTATTGCCAGGATAATTGAGAGCCAGTACTTTACAATTTTAAATGAGAACGTATATTTTGTTTACTGAAATGTTTTAAAGGAATTTTAAAGGAGACCTGCAGAGCTTAGATATGCCAAACAATCACTTCCAGGTATCCTCTCATCATCATCAACAGATTCAACTCAATGAGAATATTTTGCTGCTTTTATTTAACCAACATAAATGATTTCTTCGCTCATAATTCAAAAATATTGACAGTGAGGATCACTTCTAGTATTATTAAGCTTTGTTAAAATGAAGAAAAAAATTCTCAATAAAAATAATATTGATGAAGTATTTACTTTGTTATATACATGTAGCTTTATAGTTCAATAATTTTTGAAATTAAGGCAGGCTTTTTTTTGTAGTGTTACTTATTAAGTCAGTTTCCAAATGGGTTTTTTAATTAAATATTAAGTTGGTTGTGAACAATTATAAGCATGTTATGTCAAACTTGCCTTAATTCAATATTGCAAACACACAGTTATATTTAAAAAGCTCATGTGTAAACAATTTCGACATTTTACTTGCTCAGCCTATTCTTGTTCATGTGCTCGAGGAAAGGCGATTTATAGCCAAGTCCGTCGTAAGGGACATAAAACATAATTAATTAAAACTACTAAAAGCTGGGTTGTAGCGAGGATTAATTACCTTGAACCTGTTTGCCTATGTCGAATTGAACCCGTTTGTCCGGTGAGGAGAGCGATATACATGTGTCCCTCGTCGAAGCCCTTTCCGAAACTTCGCCCTCTTCGCTGAGCGGTACATCATCTGCGATCGAAGTGTCATCGCCTTCCAGGGTAGGGCTGATTACAGATTTCGTGCTATGATATTTTTCAAACGATATTCATATATTATTTACCTTGTGGCAGTCGGGACTGTGTCGGAGTCGGTGCCCCCTTGGGAGCTCTTTCTTGACATCGCAGCCTGAAATAAATTTTTTTGATAATAATAGTAATAATAATCTTAGGTAATTTGATGAAATTTTTTTTTTACTGTTGGATCGTCAGCTGCCCCTTTACAAGAATGAGCCCTTTTTCTCTTAGAATGAAGCGCCTTTAAGGGCGCATGCATATGTGGGTAACTCTTTTTCCTGTGAACTGAAAAATTAAGGTTGTTAACATTTCCTCCTGATTGTCAAATTTTGCTTAAGTCTAAAAAGATTAAATTGCTAATTTTGATTTACTGGCAAAACATTTTGATAATGAAAATTGCATTTTATTTCTTAAGAAGTTAAGAAATAAGTCTTAAGAAGTTTTCTGTATGAAAAACATATTTTGCCGTATCTAATCAATTTCTTTTTATACTCGCTGTTTCGATCGGCCAAATGCGTTTTGGAATCTCGAAATCTTCAGTTAGTGCTGTGGGATGGTCTGGAGAAGATGGACAACTGATTGACAGTTAATTCTGAGAATAGGGGAAAAAGAACGATCTGTTTGTACACTGATGGCTCTAAGACGCAAGAAGGTACAGGAGCAGACCTTCTACCTTCGGCTAAATACGACGCTACTCTAAGCTCTAACCACTTACACTATCGTGAATTCATCCACTCGGAACCACCTCCTCATCTCAACCTACAACCTTTCCAATTTTCCATCTTTTTCATATATTTTCCAATATCGAGCAATCAGGATTCGATTCTCGACGAATTAAGAAATGGCCATGGGGAGCTGTTAGCGAAGTAAGTACTTCTATAATTAGTATATTAACCCATATATGTTTTATAGTCATAATTGACCTATTTAATTATATAATTTAGTTAATTATCCTTTTTATCTAAGGTCTTGGTTGAGAAGAAAAACGTCAGTGTCACGAGCGGGATTCGAACCCAAGACCTTCGGCGCTAAATAAGCTGCTGTAAGCTCTAACCACTTAAGCTATCGTGAATTCATCCACTTGAACACCACCTAATCTGAACCTACAACCTTTCCAATCTTTCATCTTTTTCCCATATTTTCAAATATTCTCCAATCAGGATTCGATTCTCGACGACTTTTTAATAATTATAATTGACCGTATTAATTATTTTAATTAATTATCCTTTTTATCTAAGGTCTTGGTTGAGATGAAAAACGTCAGTGTCACGAGCGGGATTCGAACCCAAGACCTTCGGCGCTAAATACGACGCTCCTGTAAGCTCTAACCACTTAAGCTATCGTGAATTCATCCACTCGAACACCACCTAATCTCAGCCTACAACCTTTCCAATTTTCCATCTTTTTCCCATTTTTTCAAATATTCTCCAATCAGGATTCGATTCTCGACGACTTTTTAATAATTATTAAGATATCGTGAGATGCGGTCGGGTGTGATGTAGGTTTCAGAAAAACATTTTCTTTGTCGTGCCAACGTTTCGATCTTTATTGAGATCATCTTCAGAGCCTGGGATTTACAAACATTGTTTACGTGTAGAAATGTGTAGAGATTAGTGACCGTTAATCGATAGTTATTCAGATATCGTGAGATGCGGTCGGGTGTGATGTAGGTTTCAGAAAAACATTTTCTTTATCGTGCCTATCTGGCACGATAATGAAAATGTTTTTCTGAAACCTACATCACACCCGACCGCATCTCACGATATCTGAATAACATTGTTTACATTTAACAAATACATTTAGGATGTGGAAAAGTGAATTTATACAATGCAAAATATATTTTATAAAGTATTTCTATTCACTCAAAGTGTTTGTCTTCTGTGTAATTTTTAATAATTATAATTGACCGTATTAATTATACTTTTTATCTAAGGTCTTGGTTGAGATGAAAAACGTCAGTGAATGAATGAATGAATGAAAAAAGTACTTTATTAGAAAACAAAAGAGAAAAAAATTGCACATAACTAAAAAGCACATAGCTGCACTGGTTATCAACCGTCTGCCGGAGTCGGGCTATAAATTTTTAATAAACAAAACAGGACTAAAAATTGTTATCAAGGAATAAAAAAAAAAAAAAAACCAAATAAGTAAAATAAAATAACAACATATCTATGTATATTTACGTACAATTATGCATAAATAACCAGGCTGTCTCATATATAATAAACAGTTAATTATTTAAATTAAAAAAACTAGTTCTTTCCTTTAGTTCCAGGTTTCCATCGCAAAATTTACTAAATTTAAGCACTCTGGGTTTAATAAAGAGTTATTCAGATATCGTGAGATGCGGTTGAGAGTGCCCAACACACGTCACGCAAGGATGGCACAATTACACAAAAGACAAACATTTTGAGCCCTGAAGATGATCTCAATAAAAGATCGAAACGTTGGTACGATAAAGAAAATGTTTTTCTGAAACCTACATCACACCCGACCGCATCTCATGATATCTGAATGACTATCGATTAACGGTCACTATTCTCTACACACGTTTAATAAAGAGATTAGTTGCTCTCTTTTCAACGTGGACAAGCTTATATGCCGTACTCAGAATTGCGCCAAAACTAGGCATTCTGCTAAAAATGTTTGTAAATTCCAGGCCCTGAAGATGATCTCAATAAAGATCGAAACGTTGGCACGATAAAGAAAATGTTTTTCTAAAACCTACATCACACCAGACCGCATCTAAATAAATATCGATTAACGGTCACTAATCACCACACACCACACATACTGGTAAAATGTGAAAACTATCGAGCCTGCCTGATGCAGAGAGATAACTTATTGGAACTCTTGCGGGATTATAATTATTAAGATAAAGTAACGCCTAACTTTGAAAAACCGTCGAACTGGCGGAATGGATGGAATTTTAGAATTTTGCGCTATGTTCAAGAATGGTCCTTATATACTAAAAACTTAGAGGAATCTTGTGTGTGAAGGAGACCTTTCACTGTGTGAGAGGTGCGGATAATATTGAGTGTAAAAGTGGCCACTCTTTATTATGGCCCAGGAGAAAATTGTCATTGAGCTGAAATTATTGAGCCAAGGTATTCCTGGAAGAGATGGCTAGGAAGGTTTAGTATCCTGCAGACAGGAAGGTCTCAAGGAAGAGAGCGGTGAAAGAGTAACTTGAGTCCTTTATTATTCTCCCTTTTTCTCAACGATTTCCCTGATTGTCTTGAATACGGTATACGTTGCGGAAATGTTGAAATAAAGATATGCAGACGATATTCTGACAGAAATATCCCTTAGAGCCTTACTAAATGGAATCTTTCGGTCAACCTAAACAAATCCAAAATTCTGGTTTTCCTTAGGGGAGGCAGGCTTGCGGCTAATGAACGCTGGTATTTTAAGAGCTCTAGCATTGAAATAGTAAGTGTAAATATTTGGGCTTAATTTTCACTCCTGAACTTTCATTCATGCTCATCTCAAGCGAAAAATATGCTATGAATTCAATCTGGGCTAAATGCATTTCGAATACTCTCGTCCCAGTTTGCAGTAAATACACAGGTAAAAAATCCCACCCCACTCTTCTTGTTTTAACCAATAAATATTTGTTTATGTTATGTTTTAAATTGAGAATATCAATTGGATGTAAGCACACTTAATCCTTAATCCAAAAACAAGGATAAAAGATTTTCAATGTTTACTTTTTACGGAATTTAAAATGTTTATTCAGTCTCATTTGAATTCTGAAGCAATAAACTGTTTAGGTTTCGTCTTTGTTTTCTTAATTTCAATTTTTAAACTTAAAAATGCCACTTAGTGCTGAGGATGTTGCGCGTGGTGTGGCACTTATTGATGATGGACGTTCCATCAGGTATCAGGCTATTGCCATCGGAGTTACCTAAGAAACGATGCGAGACGCCTTTAGATGTTCTCGGGAAACTGGGTCCTACCATAGAAGGCCCGGTTCTGGACGCCCTAGGGTAACAGAACCACAGGATGACCTTTTTTTTGTCTTTGGGAAGTTCTTCTCGTGTAGAAATGCGTGGTGATTAGTGACCGTTAATCGATATTTATTTATAAATCGTGAGATGCGGTCTGGTGTGATGTAGGTTTCAGAAAATGTTTTTCTGAAACCTATATCACACCAGACCGCATCAAACGATTTCTAAATAAATTTGGGAACATTGCAAAACCGGCACCTTACTGTCCAAGCGATTCTTCAGCTCCAGGAAGTTAGAGGTGTACAAATTTCTGAACGCACTGCTTGAAGAAGATTAAAATCAGTATGGACTGAAGGCTTTTCGCCCCAGAGGACCAGGATTGACCAGACCACACGGAGTTGCACGGCTCCCATTTGCTCGAGAACACAGCCATTGGTCTTTGAACTGTGCTGTACTTTTTACAGATGAGATTTGCTCTACGATCTCCAGGTGACGAGAAATAGTGTGGAGGACGCGAAATGAAAAGTACGAAGCCTGTAATTTTTCCCAGAGCCAATCTTTTCAACGTAGCTCAGTGACGGTGTGGGCGGGAATTTTTACGGAGAATTATTCAGAAATCGTGAGATACGGTGTGGTGTGATGTAGGTTTCAGAAAAACGTTTTCTTTATCGTGCCAACGTTTCGATCTTTATTGAGATCATCTTCAGGGCCTGGGATTTATAAACATTGTTTACATTTAACAAATACATTTAGGATGTGGAAAATTAAATTTATACAATGCAAAATATATTGTCTGCTGTGTAATTGTGCCATTCTTGCGTGTCGTGTCGAGAGTGCCAGTGAGATTTTGCTGTTTTATGTTTATACACGTTGGATTTTGAATGGGTGGGGAAGGATGTCGGTATAGAAAAGACATTTTTGTATAAGGCGTCGGTTTCTTTGAGGTGAAAAGAGCCGACAAAGGGAAAAAACATTGGTAATGGTTCGGCCAGATTATCCTTTCAGGATTATATAGAAAGGGGGTAAATAGGAAAAGGAAAGCTAAATTGTTGAAAAATTAGACTATGTGAAAAATGTTTGATGTGTGGAATGTAATTTAATGATATAGGTGTGTTATCTGTATTGAATTTTATTAATGATATCGGCGTAGCTGCGACTGAGTTTACATGTATCTGTTCTGTAATTGATGCTGTGTTAATCTCTGTTGATATAAACCATTTCTAAGAAATTATGTTTATGTTTTACGTAATATTTTTGACTTCCTTCCCCATTCAAAATCCAACATATATAAACATAAAACAACAATATGTCACTGGCACTCTCAACACGACACGCAAGAATGGCACAATTACACAGAAGACAAACACTTTGAGTGAGTAGAAATATTTGATTGAATATAAAAAATATATTTTGCATTGTATGAATTCATTTTTTTCCACATCCTAGATGTATTTGTTAAATGTAAACAATGTTTGTAAATCTCAGGACCTGAAGATGATCTCAATAAAGATCGAAACGTTGGCCCGATGAAGAAAATGTTTTTCTGAAACCTACATCACACCAGACCGCATCTCACGATTTCTGAATAATCATCGATTAACGGTCACTAATCACTACACATTTCTATGGAGAGTCGCACAGAGTTGGTTGTTGGTCGTGGAGGGTCTTTGACGGCCACGATCATGTGGATGAAATTTTGGCACATCGTGGGTTGTCCACCCTCCATGAAATCTGTGACAATTCTATTCCAATCCACGATCTCGCCCGTCCACATGTCGCTCGCATAGTACAAACCTTCAGTAGCGTAACGTCAGGGTCTTAGCCTGGCCAGCCCGTTTTCCAGACTTAAACCCCATCGGACTTTATGGGATAACCTCAAAAGACGAATAAGACCACGTCCATCATTTCCTGATACACTCCACGATCTCGAAAGGACTCTTCGCAAAGAATGTGCGAACCTCCAGCAAATTTCCAGTCTGGTAGAAAGTATGCTGAGGCGTCTTCGAGATGTAAATTAGGGCAAGAAAAAATACACCACATTGAAATATTAATTAAAAATCTAAAACAAAATTAAAACAAATTTTACATGTCCGCCTTTTTTTTCAAATATTTATTTTCCTTAGCAATTTCCTCTTTTTTTTTACTATTTTAGACAAAAACTCAATTATTAAACCTTAAAAAACGTGACTGATTTTTTTTCAATTTTCATTTTTCTTAGAATTTTTTTTTTTTTACGTTTTTAGACAAATACGCAATTATTAAACGTTAAAAAACGTGAAACTGATTTTTTTAAAAATTTTCATTTTCCTTAGAAATTTTCTTTTTTTTACGTTTTTAGACAAAGACGCAATTACTAAACCTTAAAAAAAAAGTGACTGATTTTTTTTAAATTTTCATTTTCCTTAGCAATATTCTTTTTTTTTACGTTTTTAGACAAAGACGCAATTATTAAAGGTTAAAAAACGTGAAACTGAATTTTTTCAATTTTCATTTTTCTTAGCAATTTCTTTTTTTTACGTTTTTAGACAAAGACGCAATTATTAAAGGTTAGGGATGGTTAGGGATGGTAACCTAACCATCCCTAACTATTAAAGGTTAAAAAACGTGAAACTGAATTTTTTCAATTTTCATTTTTCTTAGCATTCTTTTTTTTCCATTTTTAGACAAAGACGCAATTATTAAACCTTAAAAAAAAAGTGAAACTGATTTTTTTTAAATTTTCATTTTTCTTAGCAATTTCTTTTTTTTACGTTTTTTAGACAAATTCGCATTTATTAAAGGTTAAAAAACGTGAAACTGATTTTTTTTCAATTTTCATTTCCCTTAGCAATATTCTTTTTTTTACGTTTTTAGACAAAGACGCAATCATTAAACCTTAAAAAAAACGTGAAACTGATTTTTTTTCAATTTTCATTTTCTTTAGCAATTTATTTGTTTACGTTTTTTAGACAAATACGCAATTATTAAAGGTTAAAAACGTGAAACTTTGATTTTTCTTTTCAATGTTCATTTTCTTAGCAATTTTCTTTTTTTTCCATTTTTAGACAAAGAAGCAATTATGAAATGTTAAAAAACGTGAAACTGTGGTTAATACATAAGAATATATACAAATCAAATTATTTTACAAGTGGGTGGAATTTTTTCTCTGCCAGTGTACACAATTTTTTCTGCTGTCTGCTCGATTTTGATATGAAACAATTGCATCCAGACAACGCTATTTTATCCGTAAAATTTATCACCTCCCTTCTTTCACCCCAGAAAAAATTATTGTCACGAACGGGATTCGAACCCACGACCTTCGCCGCTCCTCAATCACTTGAGCTATCCTGACTTCGATCCACTTGGGTTCGAATCCCGGTCGCGACACTGACTTTTTCATCTCAACCAAGACCTTAGATAAAACGTATAATTAAATTAATAGGGTAAATTATGACATATTTATAATGTTTAAAAATTTCCAATATTTTTTTTTTTTTTTTTTTGAAAAAGAGATAGGTGTAAGTATGAAGATGCAGTTGGAGAAAGTGCCCATAAAGGAATGGTTTTTGTTTTTATTAAAGAAAAAAAAGGAAAATTTGAAATTGGTGTTGATTGATTTAAGATAAAACCAATTTTTCTCTATTTCACTTGGTTTTTGTTTACTGTAAGAAAATTTTTAATCGAGTTATATAAACAAAATAATCTACAGGGCTGCTTAGCAGTCAATATTTATCATCTTCAAATAACAATTGTATACATTATTTTTGGTTTTGGTTCCTATCTGTGATTCATGTTTATGACGCAGGATTTCTCGAAGGGGAAGGAAACTGAAAACATCTGGAATACTCACAATTGTAGTCCTGTTCTGTGATAGTCTTGTGATTAGGCGGATCTCCCTCTGAGATGTGTGCAAGCCATTCTTCTCCTTTCTGGTCTTCTCTCTTGAACATCTTTTCCATCTCTTCGTCGAGCTCGGCATTTCCCTCTCCCTCCCGCCCATCACGCTCCGCCTGGAAAAACGACAAAATTTCTTAGGGCGCATTCCAAGATTACTCACAATTAAATGATTCGATAATGGCGACATGGTCTCAGAACAACAACACAACTAACTCGAAAATAAATAAATAATGAATTGCTTTCAAGCTCTCGAAATCAGAGGATTTCACTGTGAATAGTATAAACAATTCTATCTATAAATAAATTTATTCGTCTTAATATTATCCTTAAAGTAATCATATTTTATATATCACCTTCTTCCAGAGTTAAGGGTCGGAAAACACGAATATTTTCTCGATTGGGACAGTTGTTAAGTTTACGCATCGACTTCTTCCCCACCTTCAAATCCTCCAAGTTTGGGAGAAAAATTTCACGTTAAATCATCACTCTAAACATGGATATATAGTATTTTATTTCTTCTTGATGTCTGCACGGTGATGAATCTATTGTTTGGTCATTCCTGATCATTTTGATCTACCTATCCTCGCTGATGGTCCGCAGACTCCAATGCCTTACCCAGCTTATAACCCTGACTAAAGCTGGCAAAATGTCGAAACCCGACAGGCCAAAACCGCGAAGATAAGCAGATCAACAAGATCAAGGAACAAACAAACACAATTTTAGGTATAGCCAATTTTAAAATTTTTCTAAGTGATTCTTACAAAATACTACAATGATTATGGTCTTATTCGATATTTTTTGATGCAAGCAGAGGAAATCGTTGTCAAGTAGCTGGTGATGATGCCAATGCGTCTATAAGTTGTGAGATGACCTTCTATGGTTTGCGGACGATAAACCTATAGTTTGATAACTATTATCTTGGTTTGCCTATTTTTGCTGGCTTGGGTCCTACACTTTCTGTTTTGCTATCTTGCTCTACTCTGCTTATAACCCTGACTAAAGCTGGCAAAATGTCGAAACCCGACAGGCCAAAACCGCGAAGATAAGCAGATCAACAAGATCAAGGAACAAACAAACACAATTTTATGTATAGCCAATTTTAAAATTTTTCTAAGTGATTCTTACAAAATACTACAATGATTATGGTCTTATTCGATATTTTTTTATGGGATGCAAGCAGAGGAAATCGTTGTCAAGTAGATGGTGATGATGCCAATGCGTCTATAAGTTGTGAGATGACCTTCTATGGTTTGCGGACGATAAACCTATAGTTTGATAACTATCACCTTGGTCTGCCTATCTTTGCTTACACTTTCTGTTTTGCTATCTTGCTCTACCCTGCTTATAACCCTGACTAAAGCTGGCAAAATGTCGAAACCCAACAGACCAAAACCGCGAAAGATAAGCAGGTCAATTTGAACGAGTAACAATCAAACAAAAGTGATTCTTACAAAATACTACAATGATTATGGTCTTATTCGATATTTTTTATACGACGCAGGCAGAGAAAATAGTTGTCAAGTAACTGGTGATGATGCCAATGAGTCTGTAAGTTGTGAGATGACCTCTAATGGTCAGCGGGGTCAAATTTTGTTAGTTATCAGCGAGGATAGGCAGACCTAGATGATCTATCAACTAGATGATGAACTATCAAACTATAGAAACTATAAGTGCTTGAGTGGTTGGACTACCTTCTGTCTACACTATTTGCTATTACTCTATGTGATTATGAACAACTTATAAGATAAGCCAATCAGCGGCCATTCATGGTTAAAGTCCTTCGTATCACTCTCATCGATTTGTGGTCAATGTGAAGATATTAGATCCCACGGTAACATTTTGTAAATATTATTTTTAAATTAATTAAGGTTAATTTAAACCTTAACCGTGGGGATTCGAACCCACGACCTTCGGCTTGATACGCCGCTGCTCTACCACCTGAGCTAACCTCGAATCCCTCTCGTGCCATTGACTTTTTTTCATCTCAACTAAAAACCTTAATTAATTGTAAAGTATTAATTGGTCAAGCGGACCACGAAAATAGTGAATTTAATTATTTTTAAACTACAACTGCGTCAATTTATGCAATAGGTTATATGAAAAAACATAAATGGCGTGTTAAGCCAGAAACACACTTACCCGATGCTACGCCAAGCTACCCGACGCAAATCTAAACTCCGATTTTCCATAAGGTTGCACTACCCCCGTGCACATCTACCCGACGCTCTGCGATCCCCACTGTCCAGATTTTCGTCGGGTCGCATTGAGTACAGTCGAAGACAAAAGAACCGGACACTCATATTTTTATTCAAACTACATGTATTACTGTTGTTATATTAATTACAATATACTTATTTTAATACAAACAAAATTAACTGTGATTAAAAATTAATTAGTTTTTATTTAAAAAATTAATTTTAATGGTTTGGTAGAAAATTAATCAAAACACCGGAATACGATTTTTTGATATAATGAATTTAACTAACAATGTGTAGAGATTAACTAACAATTTATTTGACTATACTTACACGGTTTTGCTCATAAAATTTAATTAACAATTTATTTCAGTTTTTCTCGTAAAATTACACCATTTTCGTCGGGTAGCATCAGAACAGGACACTCATATTTTTTGTAGTTTATTTCAAACTAACTACATGTAATTTTGTCGTTATATTAATTACATGTTATTTTAATGTAAACCTATATTAAACGAGATCAAAAATGCATAAGTTTTTATAAATTCTTTAATTATGATGGTTAGGAAGAAAATTTATCAAAACACCGGAATAACTTTATTTAAAACAATTAATTTTATCAAACAATTTATTAGATGGTTGTGCTCATAAAATTTAACTAACAATTTATTACAAGGTTTTGCTGAAAATAGTGCATTAAGAACAAAAGATGTGTTGCGATTGTGATCGTGATTATTGTGATAAACGCTGTGGACTGTACGCGACGTGTGCTTGCGTCGGATAGATGTGCGCACCCCGCCAAAACATAGCGGGTAGCGTCGCATGGCGTAGCATCGGGTGTGTTCCCGGCTTAAAGCTTCAACCTCCTAGAGGGATTGGAAGGGAAGGTCATGTATGAGAGAGTTGGAATGAACAATTTGTAGTGGAATTCTCGGTACGGGATTTGACTAGGTTAGTGACATAAGGAATTTGGAGGTCTTAATGGAGAGTTTGGTTAGAAACAAAGAAAGGAGCATCACTGATCGTGCGGAGGATTTTGGAATGGAAGATCCTTTTAAAGTTGATTTTTAGGCCGAACAGTTCCATACCGTAATTCCATTTAGGAGCTAGAAGAGTATTTTTAAGGTTAAGATTATTTAAAGTAAAGTTGAGTTTAAGCTGCTTAAACATTTTAGTTGTCTTGTACCTGTAGTTCAAGACTTCCATTTTAAGTCCTTTTTTGTGGATTCCATGTCAATCATGTCTATGTAAAGTCCCAAGTATTTGACACGATCTGCCGCAGGAAGTGGAATTTGAATTAGATAATCTTGAAGGCGTATTTTACTCGAAGGTAAAGGCCATCCTGGAGGAAACGAACTGATAGGATAAGACCGAGGTTTGCAGAGATTGGTCTATTTTGTCAGCAAATTTACGGGTGAGTGTGTTAGAGAGTTAAGGGTTATGCTGGAAACTAATGGACCTAGGATGCTCCGTTGAGGAACACCGGAGAAGTTGAGGTACGGTACGAACCATGGAAGAGACAATCAGATAGTACATACTAGAAAGGAAGGATCTGAGTCGACAGCAATCAACCCTGATGCCAGAAGTAATCGAATGTCTGGAAGACATCTTGAGAGATTCCAGGGTAGAACTACTTACGTTGTAGGTACGTTGCAATCGCTTATAAAACACGATGAATTTTACGGATTGTAGAGTGGTAATTACAGAAACCAAATTAGTGGTCAGGAATAAGGTTGGTTGTGGATAAGATGTTTTGCTTCTTTGCCGGCGGGATGTAATTGCTCCTCAAGTACTTTCGAGGTAGTGTTGAGAGAAATTTGCCCTGTATATCCAGAAATTCCATCACCCACCCTGGGAGTCGTGGCCCACTATGTATGGAACTACGACGACACGGGTGGTATAGTGTGGTTTGAGACACGAGACCCCGAAACGGCTCACCTCGTGTTCTCATCCGAGCCCTTTTTCTCAATCCGAGTTCCTTCATTCTATCCTGTGACCCCTCCTAACTTTGTTTGCAAGGGGGGTATCCGAGCACAAAATAAAGGTGCAGGCCAGAGGGCGTGGCAACCTCTCTAAAACACAAGCTGTCGGCCTAGGGTCGGCATAGGCGGCGGATGCCTTAGCAGAGTCACACGAGGTCCAGTGCACTAGATCCTGTCTGCAAAGACGGGGGAAGGTATATGGCCATCTGTACCACGGGGTAACTAACCCTTCCAAATTCAGCCCTAGTTACTCTGGGAATGGATTCGAGGTGGTGCGTGGTGACGCCCCTGGCGGGAACTTAGGCAGAGGCTGTCTTCTATCTGTGACCTTCGTGAAGCTTGCCTATGGCAAGCGTAATTACCCCCGGCCTCACGGGAGACGTTGCGACCGGACGACAGCGATCATGCTGAATAGTCCCTCGAATGCGTGAGTAAGCGAATGGAAGCGGGAAGTGAATCGGTGTCTCGGACTCGAGTATGCTTTGCATTGTTGTGCGTATGACCGGTGTGTACCCTTGGGGAAGCGAAGAATCGGACCACCTAGGCTGAGCCCATGGCGTCCCTCGTATGCGCCTTGCAGGTGTAGGCTGAGCTGATAAGAGACTTTACTGTAGGCGGTGCTCATCTAGGGCAATTTCACTTTAAACTAAACCGCTGCCGAGCCGTTCCCGGAAGTTTGTACGCTAGGGGAGCCCCTATACTCAGGGAGATAGAGTGGCCTTTTCTATCTAGGGAGTACGCGGGAGAACAGGCTGATGTAATTCGGCCTGTTAGCCCTTTGCGTGCGGCATACGACCCGATGCACACTGCGGGCCCGTCCATTCGGAGTGGACAAGCGGAGAGCGAGGTTGTCTCGGCCCTTAAGGCTGGGGCGCCTCTACACCAATGCTGCGGCGGTAACACCATTCCGTCGTATGCGGAGGTGCGTCAGCTCTCATCTTGAGAATCAAAACGTCCGATAAGGCCAAGGGCCAGGTGCGGACGCTAAACGGACGCTCTTGTCTTGTTGACGATGAGTTCTCGGGAACGAACTGATTCCATGAGAGAATACCAGAGAGGATGGAAAAAAAGAAGGATCAGAGGTTTCAGGATGATATAATATATACTGGAAAGGACTGATTTAAATTTCAGCAGGACACCTAGTTGCCAGACGTGAATTTTGTACATTAAGATACAAGGAGAGGTTATTAGGAAAGTCTTTGCAGTCAGGAATAATATTGGTTAAGGATAAGGTTTCTTGAAGGAGGGATAGGAGTAGCTTCTCAAGAGGTTTTATCAGGGTAGGTAGATTTATAAGATGGTGCCAGGAAAGCGTCAGCTGGTTTGTTAACCTAGTGGATCATGCGGATGAAAGGTGTGTGGAAGTTGATGGTACTATGGACGGCTTTAAAATGGTAGTAATTAGTACTATAGCTTAAAAAGCTTAAGTATAATTTTGGAGGTTTTTTGGGATTATAGCTCGGACTTTTGTTTATGGAAGGTTGAGGATGACATTTTTGACTTTAACCGACTTAAAGGAATTTGATGACGAACAAAGTGAGCGGTGTCAAGTTGCTCCAGTACACATTGGATAGCTGTGATATTTCCCCGGCAGTTTTGGCCCAGGTGTCGCCAGAGCGTCTGAGGTGAGTTTTTGAAGAGGAAATGATTCAGCCAAGAAGTTCAATACTTCACGTCATGATTTTATGAAACGGTATTTATAACAGGGGAAAAATGGGGTCAAATCTTAAGCTTGATGTTTTTTCTTCTTTCAGTTTCTTCTTTTTATGCAAGCAAAGAGATCCAATCATTCAAGCTCTATCATTAAAATAAGAACAATAGTCAATAGCAGTCTAATTCAATAAATCAGAAATGAGATAATTCGCCACAAATGAGCTTATCAGATTTTATATACGGGAATCAGCATCAATTAGCCGGTAATCCTCTTCCATCGTATTACGTTTATGAGGCGGAACAGTGTTAATACCGCACCTTTGATGGTTGTTATAAAGTTAAACCTGCACGGCATACCGCACTTCTCAAAATATTCTCGTGCAAAGTCCAATATTCCTCCTCTGTGGTTTAGCAGGTAGCTCGATCGAAAACCGATAACGGGGTACATCGACAATTCAGAATTATAATTAATACATTGTTCATCTCTAATCTGGCCATCGCCATTGGATTGATTGGCGTCAGTAGTGGGAATTGACAACTAGCGAGGATAGGCGGACTAATTTTTATATCTGAACAAACATACATTTAACCTCTGAACATGCTTTGGTTTCGTAAGCTTAAAATTTCCTCCTCGTGAAATCACATTACTACAAAGTAAAAAAATCATTAATTTTAAATGCATGTTCGAATTCATTTTTTAATTTAATCCTACCTTTTTTAATTAAAAAAAAAATATTGTGAAAGGGTTGAACGGTTAAAAAAGGTTCAATCCGATTTGAAAAAGTGGGATTTAGTGTGAAAAATCAAGTCCAGTGGGAAAAAATTTAATTTAATTTGGAAAAAGTATAAAAGTGGAAAAAAATATGATTTAGTTCAAAAAAGGTTCAATCCGATTTGAAAAAGTGGGATTTAGTGTGAAAAATCAAGTCCAGTGGGAAAAAATTTAATTTAATTTGGAAAAAGTATAAAAGTGGAAAAAAATATGATTTAGTTCAAAAAAGGTTCAATCCGATTAGAAAAAGTGCGATTTAGTTGGGAAAAAGTTCAATTCGAGTTGGAAAAGTATGATTGATTTTGGAAAAAGGATGAGTTTGGTCAAGGTTCAATTTGATTTGTAAAAAATATGATTTAGTTTAAAAAAAAATTCAATATGATTTGCAAAAGCGGGATTTAGTGTGGAAAAAAGCAATTCGATTAGGAAAAGTGTGATTGAATTTGGAAAAGGATAAATTTGGAAATGTTTTTTGATTTGTAAAAAAGATAATTTAGCTTTAAAAAAAGTTCAATACGATTTGCAAAAGTGGGATTTAGTGTGGAAAAAAGCAATTCGATTGGGGAAAAGTTCAATTCGACATGGAAAAGTGTGGTTTATTTTGCAAATAGTTCAACTCAACTTGAAAAAAGTGTGATTGAGTTTGGAAAAAGGATGAATTTGGTAAATGTTAAATTTGAGTTCTAAAAAATTGATTTAGTTTGAAAAAAAGTTGAATCCGATTTGCAAAAGTTTGACTTTGGAAAAAGGATGAGTTTGGGCAAGGTTCAATATTTGATTTGCAAAAAAGATGATTTAGTTTAAAAAAAAAGTTCAATACGATTTGCAAAAGTGGGATTTAGTGTGGACAAAATCCACTGGATTGGGGAAATGTTCAATTCGACATGGAAAAGTGTTCACTAGTTTCGTGTCCGCTTGACCAATAATTCCAATCTCAGTGTCACGAGCGGGATTCGAACCCACGACCTTCGGCGAATCCCGCTCGTGACATTGACGTTTTTATCTCGACTAAAAACCTTAATCAAGTAAAAAATTGTGTACACATAACAAAATTATGGAATTAAAACCTGATATTTTGCTATTTGTCAAAATCCCTTCATTATATTTTCCTTCAGTAAAAAACAACAATTTCTAATCAACTTGAAAAAAGTGTGATTTAGTTTGGCAAAAGTTCAATTCGAGTTGGCAAAAGTGTGGTTGAGTTTGGAAAAAAGATGAATTTTGGAAATGTTCTATTTGAGTTATAAAAAATTGATTTAGTTTAAAAAAAAGTTGAATCCGATATGCAAAAGTGTGATGTAGTGTGGAAAAAAGCAATTAGATTGGGAAAAAGTTCAGTTCGAGTTGGAAAAACTGTGATTTAGTTCGGCAAAAATTCGATTTAAAACAAATGTGATATACTTTGAAAAAAAAAATTGAGTAGGAAAAAGTATGATTTAGTTTGGAACAAGTTTTATTCGATTAAAAAAAAATATGTGATTTAAATTGAAAAAAGTTTTATTCGATTTGAACTGCGTTTATCTGTGTTTTGACATAAGTTTAACTCTAATTTTAAATAATTTGTTGAAGTCGTGAAGAGCGGTCAGGAATGAAGTATTTTAGAAAAACACCTTCTCCATTTTTTTGCTGACGTTTCGACCTTTATTCGGGTCATCTTCAGAGCGTGGGTATAAAACATATGATATTGGACAAAATACAATACACATGTAAATAATATAAATTGAACCAAGTCTTTCATACTCACATAAAGTGCCTAATTATAAACATTAATAGTATGTTTAATAATATAATTATATATTTATTTATAATTATGAATAATAATTCATTTATTATCATTATGTAGATAATAGTAATAACGGTTTCATGCAAATTAGGAAGTTTGTTGGAAGTTCTACCCTTCTATAAACTTGTCTATATTCTGGTCACGAGTCGGGCCACGGTCTGAGGTCTGACATTTCCCGGCAATTTCTAATTAAATTCGATGTGGTTTTCAAATGTCAGAAACGCTTTTCTACAATTTCAGTCAAACGTGAATAATATACGATTTGCCCTACAAGAAAACGAGTAAAATTTTAAACGAAATTTTTACATATTAGCCAGGGTAGGAATTGTATGACTATCTGGCGTAGGGTTTTTAATTATTCATGTTTTTTCTTAAAAATGGTCTAAAGTGTTAAAATAACTTAAGGTCATCTATAAAGTATGATTACCTTTTTTTTTTACTCTTCCCCTTCTTGTAAATATTCTAAAATCCAAATTAATTAAAAAGCTTAATAAACCTTCTAAAGAGGCAAAAAAGTTATCCCTGGATTATCCTGTCTTTATATACAAAACCTTATAATGAAAAACTTCTTCGTAATAAAATTTCGGACTTCCATTCGTTTTTTGACCAGGTCACTCCTGTCTTCAATCTTCTCCGACATAGTGATTGATTTGATTTTTTAGAACTATCAGGACAAAAGAGATTTTTCAAGCACGATCATAAAAAAATTTTTTGTGACAAATCAACTAACGATGGCACCAAATGGCCATGGGGGAAAAATAAGGCCTAATTAAACAGATTTGGAATATTGGAAAAGTCTAAACTGCGTTTAATCAGCGACCGAGCAAACTCGGGATCACATATGGCAATGCAGCTTTTTTGAAGGCCAACGAGCAGCTTTTATGAGAAATGCACTAAAGGGAGGAACCTGGCAACTAGCATTAAAGGATCTGTTGATAGAATTTGGGAAAGAATTCTGCTCGTTTTTTTTTTTTTTTTTTTTTGGGTGCCGGTGTTTTTTAAAAAAAAGCCTATTTGTAAGTATGTCGGGTTCGAATGCAGGGCCGCTGGATTCGAACCTAGGACCCTTACCTTACAGTGATGAGCGCCGTCTCAACGCCTAAACCGTTGCGGCCACCGGCGCACCCTAATTCTGCTTTCATTAATAAACCTATGCTGCTTATATTAATAAACTAGATTTAACTAAACTGTGATAACGCAAATCAGAAGTGTGATAAGCACAGCAGCATATCTAGTTTTGATCGAAATGAAATGTTTGTTAAAATATATACTAATTATGCAAACGAAATCAATTAGTATATTATATTTGTAATCAATAACGGGAACAGAAAAAAAAAGAAAAACAAAAGCACAATTCACACAATTCATATAAACTGATCAAAAATGAATAACGATATTGCCAATTATGTAGTATTTACTTTCCCTGGCATTTTTATTTTATTTGTATTATAAATTGCATTAAAATTAATTAGAAATTGTTGTTTTTTAATGAAGGGATTTTGAAAAATAGCAAAATAAAAGGTTTTAATTCCATAATTTTGTTCATTGTACACAATTAATTTTTTACTTAATTAAGGTTGTTGGTCATTGTCATTGTCACGAGCGGGATTCGAACCCATGACCTTCCACTAAATACGCTGCTGCTCTACCACTTGCGCTGTAACTTCCCATCTCAACCCCACCTTCGCTTGTGACACTGACTTTTTTATCTTAACCAAAAACCTTAATTAATTGAAAAGAATTTATTTGGAAGGTTAGGTTTGAGATGGGAATTTAGTGGCCGAGTGGATGGACGTCACGATAGCTCAAGCGGTTAAAGCAGCGGTGTATTTAGTGGAAGGTCGTGGGTTCGAAACAAACTTTTGCAAATCGGATTCAACTTTTTTTCAAACTAAATCAATTTTTTAGAACTCAAATTTAACATTTATCAAATTCATCCTTTTTCCAAACTCAATGACACTTTTTTTCAAGTTGAGTTGAACTATTTGCAAAATCAACCACACTTTTCCATGTCGAATTGAACTTTTCCCCAATCGAGTTGCTTTTTTCCACACTAAATCCCACTTTTGCAAATCGTATTGAACTTTTTTTTAAACGAAATCATCTTTTTTACAAATCAAAAAACATTTCCAAATTCATCCTTTTTCCAAACTCAATCACACTTTTTTCAACTCTAATTGAACTTTTTCCAAAGTAAATCAGTTTTTCCAACTCGAATTGAACTTTTTCCCAAACGAATTGCTTTTTTCCACATTAAATCACACTTTTGCAAATCGGATTCAACTTTTTTTAAACTAAATCAATTTTTTATAACTCAAATAGAACATTTCCAAAATTCATCTTTTTTCCAAACTCAACCACACTTTTGCCAACTCGAATTGAACTTTTTCCCAATCGAATTGCTTTTTTCCACATTAAATCACACTTTTGCATATCGGATTCAACTTTTTTTAAAACTAAATCAACTTTTTATAACTAAAATGGAACATTTCCCAAATTCATCATTTTTCCAAACTCAATCGTATTTTTTTCAACTCGAATTGAACTTTTGCCAAACTAAATCACACTTTTTTCAAGTTGATTAAAAATTGTTGTTTTTTACTGAGGGAAAATTTAATGAAGGGATTTTGACAAATAGCAAAATATCAGGTTTTAATTCCATAATTTTGTTAAGTGTACACAATTAACTTTTTACTTAATTAAGGTTTTTAGTCGAGATAAAATCGTCAATATCACGAGCGGGATTGGCCGAAGGTCGTGGGTTCGAATCCCGCTCGTGACACTGACTTTTTTACCTCAAGCAATACTTTACAGAAAGATTAATTAATTGAAGAAAGTTAACTGGTCAATGGGACCACGAACTCTAATGGATTTAAAATCAGTCAAGTTACAGTTTTTCTTCCTGACTGAATGTCAGATGCATTTTAAAGAATCAATTAATCAATGCCGTGTTTTGTAAAAGTTTGACTGTCCCGACTGTCTTATCAATTAAAAAAAAACCGTCCACATTGATCAATCGTCTTTCAAAATCTGCTCTGAAAATCCGTCCTGCAGTATTACAAACGATCATCAGCATCGTTAAATCGTGAGCTTAATCCAAAGTTAGAAGTCCCCCCGAGGTAAAAGACTTGATTTATGCCTTAATGCGTGGGTAATTTCAATTTCCTACAATCTTATAATCCTCCTTATACTACCGGCGATATTCAACTGTGGAAAAGACCCGTTTACCTTCCCTCATTGCTTGAGAATAAATTAAGGCCGGTGTTTGACGAAGAAGTCGTTACATTTTGGGACGATTACGGCATGCACGCGATGCGACTATTAGAGAAATGTTCAATATAACAACAAAACGGTTATGTGCAGTGGACGACGTTCGATTTTATGAAAATGACAACGACAAACTGCAAAACCTTCAAAGAAGACCTATAAATATTCTATTTTTAAGCTGTAAAAAAACTCGAGCATTCTATTACAACTATAAAAACGATGCATTTTCAGATTTGATAAAATAACAATCAGGAAGCATTCTAATAAACCCGTAATGGTTACATTTTAATATTAAGTGTTTGTACAGTGCCCATTCACACTGATTTTACTCGTGATAACTTTTTTATCTTAATTGTTTCTCAAGTCTCGCTATTGCTCAATGGCTATAAATAAGTATAAATCTTGTCACAGCGTAAAATTACATTAGATAAAATATTTATTTAATATAACTGCAACAGAAAGAATCTATAAGAGGAGTAGTCAAAATAATATAAACAGATAGAGACAATGCAGTTCGAATAAAGTCGTACTAGAAATCTGAAGATCCGAATTAGATAAAACCGCGAGTTGGCATTGTTTACTCTTTACCTGAGATTAAAGGATATTACGTCGTACATTTTTTAAAAATATTTTTTGATTTTTTCGTTTTTAAGCGAGACCAGTAGGCAGACTGAGGGAAGGAGGAAAAGGGAGCGGATGTGGGCAGAAATGGAGAGAGGTCGAAATGATGAGAAATAGTTGTTGAGAGAGGGAAAGCGAGTGCAAAATGTATTAAAATGCCTGGGAAAAAATAATAAAACGAGTAAGTGAGAAAAGTGGAGATACGAGAACAGAACTGGAGTAAGAAAGAATGAGAGATAATATGAAATGGAGGGGTAGAAAAGAGTGAGAGATAATGAGAAATTAAAAGCTAGAGATAGAGAGGGAAAAATGGAGAGGAGAGGAGAGACGAGGCGAGGCGAGGCGAGAGAGAGAGAGAGAGAGAGAGAGAGAGAGAGAGAGAGAGTGAGAGGGGGGTGCGAGAGGGAGAGGGAGAGGGGAGTGAGAGGGAGAGAGAGAGAGAAAGAGAGAGAGAGAGAGAGAGTCAGAAGGCAGGCAGACAGACAAAGAGACAAATAGGGAGAGATTTGCACAGAAATAGAGGGAGAGGGGAGAGATATGGAGNGAGAGAGAGAGAGAGAGAGAGAGAGAGAGAGAGAGAGAGAGAGAGAGAGAGAGTGAGAGAGTGACAGGAGGCAGGCAGACAGACAAAGAGACAAATAGGGAGAGATTTGCACTGAAATAGAGCGAGAGAAAGAGAGGTGACGAGGAATGGAGGTATAGAGAATGATTTAAAAGAGAGAGTGAGTGGGAGCGAAGGAGGAAGAGAATACAAATTGCGAATGCGGATGCAATACAAATAAATTTAAAATTGTTCCATTGTGTTCAAAAATCGACATTTCAAAGGCTAAATATAAACCGACACAACATATGAATCACGAGGAGATGTATCTAAATTTAACTTCGATCACATTTTATATTTAAAACAGAACATTGCATAAAAACATATCGAATAAATGAGACTTATACAGTCAAAAAACCCGACAGAAACATTTCCCATGTTATCAACTTAGAAAAGAGTCGGCGGCGAAAATAACAAACAATCAAAAGAATATGGTGAAATGCCAAAAGAATTCTGACAGTTAAAATGCCAGGCGATGATCGGACAAGAATAACTTACTGTAATAAGTTTCGAACTTGAATGTTTCCAGTTACTTGCACGTCAATCAATTTGTAATTCCTTTCACGAAGCACACGACCCATTTATAAACAAGCGATTCGTCTATTTCTTTTTTTTGTCGAGTAATAATCTATGAAAATCGAGTTTCCTTTCGCCCTCAAAGCCGTCACGAAATGTCCGGATAATGCGATTCTGTTTAAAATGGCATCGTGGAAAAGAGCGATTTTTAATCAAACGTGTAACAGGTGAGCCGGATCAATAACCCATTGCCTTTGTACATGTTTAAGGCCGCCCACTCCCGTTCCGCAGTTATCGTTCACAATATACATGATCCCTGATGTCGGACGAGTCCAGTACAATCTCATATGAATATGTTTTACAATTCTTTTTTTAACTGCAAATTTCGTTTTTCACTGTTTAGATCAAATTGTAAAAATAATTGGCGGAAGAAAATAAATAAAAACTACTAGTAACTACATCAATTGCATTAATATATTTTGTACGGTAAACAATACTGTTATCTTAAGCACAGTTTAATGATTATCTGATGAAAAGTCTGAAAAAAAAAATTATCTGGGTATTCCTCTCGTCATTCTTCTTCACTGTATTAAATATTTCTGTGTGAAAAATTTCATACCCTAGATTCAATATCTTCCCGCACCTTTGAAATGCTCACATCACAGATAAATTGTTATATTTGTATGTGTGCTCTGCTGGGTAATGAACCAGACCCAACGAAGATGGCGACGTGTCTGACCGACCAAAAAAGACATACGGGCAAAATATAGGTTTTACCAAATCAACCCTCAAAAAACAGGTTCATCACCACGCGAAATGCCGGAGAAATTTCACGTACAAAACAGTGTGGATATGGAGACAAAAATGATCGGAAACGATCAAGCTGTACAAAAAAACTGTAAAATGCCCACTGAAGGACTACTCTACCACTGAAGAAGGATAAAAGCATAAAACGTCAGACAGACCAAAATAGTAAAATATAGTGGACTAATTACCATGTTAATTATTTCAATTAATTAGTCTTTTTATGTATGGTCTTGGTTGAGATGAAAAAGTTAGTGTCACGAACGGGATTCGAACCCACGCTCTAACCGCTTGAGCTATCGTATGGAGCCGAAGGTCGTGGGTTCGAATCCCGTTCGTGACACTAACTTTTTCATCTCAACCAAGATCTTACATAAAAAGGATGATTAATTGAAATAGTAAAATATTACAATTAATTAAGGTTTTTAGTTGAGATAAAATAAATCCGATTACACGACATTTGAAAAATGGCAAAAAGGAGGGAAAATTCAAGAGGTGAGGTTGAGATGGAAAGTTAGTGTCCGAGTGGATCGAGGTCACGATAGCTCAAGTGGTAGAGGAGCGGCGTATCAAGCCGAAGATCGTGGGTTCGAATCCCTCTTGTGCCATTAACTTTTTTTCATCTCAACTAAAAACCTTAATTAATTGTAATGTATTAATTGGTCAAGCGGACCATGAAATTAGTGAATTTAATGAATTTAAAAGAAGTATACTTCACTAAAGCTCTCTGTGGCCATTTCATTTGTCGCCGAGAATCCAATCCGATTACACGACATTTGAAAAATGGCAAAAAGAAGGGAAAATTCAAAAGGTGCGGTTGAGATGGGAAATTAGTGTCTGAGTGGATCAACCTCAAGTGGTAGAACAGCGGTGTATCTAGCCGAAGATCATGGGTTCGAATCCCGCTCGCGACGCTGACGTTTTTTATCTCAACTAAAAAACCTTAATTAATTGAAATATATGAATTGGTCAAGCGGACCACGAAATTAGTGAAACTAGAAAAAAATGTTTTCAAAGTCTGCCCGTTTTGGTCCGTCAGGCTTCGAAAACTAACACTGCTCTATCACTGAAGATCAATAAAAACAAAAACTCGTCTGATAGGCCAAATCAGTAAAATGTCTTCTTGAGATCTGCCTGTTTAGGCGTGTCATACGCCAAAAAATAACCCTCACCCCTGTCAATAAGGATGGTTAAAAGCGAAAACTCGTCAGACAGAACAAAACAGCCATATACGACCAAAATATAGGTTTTACCAAATCATCCATAAAAAAAAACTTGTTCGTCACCCCGCAGATTGCCGGAGGAATTTCACGGGCAAAACAGCGTGGATAGGGAGACAAATATGATGGGAAACGACCAAGCAGGATAAAAAAAAAACTATAAAATGCCACTAATGCCAAAAAATAACACATAATCCTGCCAATAAGGATGGATAAAAGCATAAACACATCTGGCAGACCAAAATAGTAAAAGCCAAAATTTGATGCCTGCCTGATTTGGTCTGTCAGACGCCAGAAAATAACACAACCCTGCTAATAAAGATGGATAAAAGCAATAACACATCTGGCAGACCAAAATAGTGAAATATATTTTTTACGGTTTGCCTGTTTTGGTCTGTCAGACCCCAAAAATTAATTAGCTCGACGATGGTTAAAACAGCAACTCGTCTGACTGACCAAAATAATGGCAAATTATCAAGCTACACAAATTGTTTAAAAAAATAGTAGTTATTAGGTAAATTATTAAAACTAAACAAATCAAATAAAAACAAAAAGATTTTGATTTTGAATTTATTTGTTTAAAAATATTTTTTTTAAATTTTAACAAGGAGAAATATGGTAATTTAAATAGAAAGAGTTCGAAATTACACGGTAACTTTTGGATTTTATGAATTTACTGTGTTACGTAGAGTTCACATAGGCTTTAAGACTTTATTGTTTGTTAGTATTTTATTTTTGTACTGTAAGGTTTTGGTTTCTCGTTCGAGCATCATGTATATTTGTCTATACCTTAAATCTATTTCTGGCTTATTTTTTTTTCTCCCCGTATTTTTTCCATCTCAGCAAGGCTGTCTAGGATTATTCCCAGGTATTTTGCTGTATCGATAGATTCGATAGCATCAATGGTGATAAAGAGAATATGTTCAAATTTTTATTTGAGAACTTTAAGTACCGATTTAAGTCAGATTCTCATTTTTTGTCAGTTTAAGCACTTTGCAGGATTTTGCAAGAATAAAAAGTTATCGATTACGGCGATCCTATAATTGACAAATAATCATTTTTGTTGTAATAAATTCGACATTATTTCAGTTTGATTCAGTTCTTTCATTTAGAATCTACACTTTATTCGGAATGAGTCACCGCGAGGATGATTATGATTTTATGAGCCACCGACTCGTTTTCATACCATGTGGATTACAAGGAAAAATCCGCGAATTAGCCCGTTTAACACTGGTTGCGCAAACGCCGTACTAGGAATTTTTACAGCTAGGCATCCATCGGTTGATTTGTAACTATGGTCTTGTAAAAATCTTGCAGACACGATTTCTTACTCGTATTCATAAAGAGAAAATCGTTAGAAAATTTTTTGATTAGATTAAACGCCTTGTTTTCAAATTAACTTAGAAGAGGCTACGGACGTGATATGGCCGGTTAACGGAAAAAAAAATTGGTGATAAAATGTCAAAAATAGATTAGAAAATTAAACGTTGAATATCTCATATATTGAAAGAAATAATTTGCGACCGAGCGATCTAGCAGGTTAAAACATTTGTTTTAGTAAGGAACAAAATTGATGTTCTTTTTATGGACGTTCAAAATCCCCTGAATACAAATTTTGTGAAAATTATAATATTCCTTTCAAAATTATCACTTTCCAATGCTTTTGATTTTTTAGAAAATCAGAAAAAGGCGATCACTTAAAATAACTCTACCGATCTGCGGTAAAATTTACAGACATTGAAGCCCTATAAACCACACGTATAAACATCTCCGAAAATAAATTAGGGCCTGAAAAATTAAACAAAACGTTTTAGGGGTGTTTTATTTTAATTTTTTAACAAGGGTTCGCACAGTGATGAGCACCGTGTCAACGCCGAAATCGTTGCGGCCAAGTACGTCCCACAGAGGTGTTTGTTGATTTCATCTTTATTTTTATTATTCATAATAACATAAAATTCAGCTTTCTAACGGTTGTCATTTGGACACAATCCGGAGTAGTTATGAATTTTTAAATGTAACAACAATACATTTCTTCCGGCGAATACAGCCAAAACATGATAATTTTTGTATGTACGAATATAATTGTTTTGGTTTTTTAAGTCTTTTTTGCGTTCTTTATTAAGAGCGTCTTTTGGGTGTTTATAACTTTTTATATATAAGTCTACAAATTATTTTCTTATCCTACGTAAAAAACCGAATCGTTTTGTATAATAAAACTTTGAAATACATCTATAACAAGGCCAGAAACCCATATTTAAACCAAAAAAATAAATGACTTAAAATATCGTAAATGACTTAAATTAAATTCGTATTTAATTGCTTTAAAACGTGCAAAACACGAATATAGATGTGTTTTTTTTTTTCAACAAAAAAGTCTTTTTTGGATTCTTTATTAAGAGCGTTTTTTGGTGTTTATAACTTTTTATATATAAGCCTACAAATTATTTTCTTATCCTACGTAAAAAACCTAATTGTTTTGTATAATAAAACTTTAAAATACATATATAACAAAGCCAGAAACCCATGTTTAAGACAAAAATAAATGACTTAAAATAGCGTAAATGACTTAAAATTAAATTCGTATTTAATTGCTTTAAAACGTGCAAAACACGAATATAGATGTTTTTTTTTTCAACAAAAAAGTCTTTTTTGGGTTCTTTATTAAGAGCGTTTTTTGGTGTTTATAATGTGTTATATATAAATCTGCAAATTATTTTCTTATCCTACGTAAAAAACCAAATCGTTTTGTATAATAAAACGTTGAAATACTTCTATACAAAAGCCAAAAACCCATATTTAAGCCAAAAAATAAATGACTTAAAATATCGTAAATGACTTAAATTAAATTCGTATTTAATTGCTTTAAAAAGTGCTTAACAGGAATATACATTTTTTAAAAGTCTTTTGCGTTCTTTATTAAGAGCGTTTTTTGGTGTTTATAACTTTTTATATATAAGCCTACAAATTATTTTCTTATCCTACGTAAAAAACCGAATCGATTTGTATAATAAAACTTTGAATTACATCTATAACAAAGCCAGAAACCCATATTTAACTCAAAAAATAAATGACTTAAAATAGCGTAAATAATTTAAAATTAATTAGGTATTTAATTGCTTTAAAAGTGCTTAACGGGAATATACATTTTTTTAAAGTCTTTTTTTCGTTTTTTATTAAGAGCGTTTTTTGGTGTTTATAACTTTTTATATATAAGTCTACAAATTATTTTCTTATCCTATGTAAAAAACCTAATCGTTTTGTGTAATAAAACTTTGAAATACATCTATAACAAAGCCAGAAACCCATATTTAAGACAAAAAATAAATGACTTAAATTAAATTCGTATTTAATTGCTTTAAAAAGTGCTTATTGGGAATATACATTTTTTTAAAGTCTTTTTTGGGTTCTTTATTAAGAGCGTTTTTTGGTGTTTATAACATTTTATATACAAGCCTACAAATTATTTTCTTACCCTACGTAAAAAACCTAATTGTTTTGTATAATAAAACTTTGAAATATTTCTATAACAAAGCCAAAAACCCACACTTAAGCAAAAAAAATAAATGACTTAAAATAGCGTAAATGACTTAAAATTAAATTCGTATTTAATTGCTTTAAAAACTTTAAAAACGGGAATATATATATATATTTTTTTTAAAGCCTTTTTTGTGTTCTTTACTAAGAGCCTCTTTTGATATTTACAACTTTTTATACATAAGTCTCCAAATTATTTCTTATCCTAGGTAAAAAACCAAATCGTTTTGTATAATAAAACTTTGAAATACATCTATAACAAAGCGTCTCATGATAATTTTTGTATTGCTGGGAAAATTCGTATTTAATTGGTTAAAAAACTGCTTAACAAGAATATAATTGTTTTGGTTTTTTAAAGTCTTTTTTGCGTTCTTTATTAAGAGCGTTTTTTTGGTGTTTATAATGTTTTATATATAAGTCTACAAATTATTTTTTATCCTACGTAAAAAACCTAATCGTTTTGTATAATAAAACTTTGAAATACATCTATAACAAAGCGTCTCATGATAATTTTTGTATTGCTGGGAAAATTCGTATTTAATTGGTTAAAAAACTGCTTAACACGAATATAATTGTTTTGGTTTTTTAAAGTCTTTTTTGCGTTCTTTATTAAGAGAGTCTTTTGGTGTTTATAACTTTTTATATATAAGTCTATAAATTATTTTCTTATCCTACGTAAAACACCGAATCGTCTTATAGAATAAAACATTAAAATACATGTATAACAAAGCCAGAAACCAGTATTAAAAAAAGACTTAAAAATAGGGGTTCTTCTCGGCTCCTAGGGCCCATTGGCAAAAACTTTCGTTCTCGAGTCTAATATTTTTTGACCATCAAAATAACCAAAAAATGTCCTTGTTTTAATCGGCCGTTGGATAATCGATTGCTAATTTTAAACTTATGTTGAGGTGAGCGGTCCCAGAAGAAAAGTCCAAATGCTTCGTTCAAAACATTTATTGACTTTGGACTTTTCTTCTGGGGCCGCTCACCTCAACATAAGTTTAAAATTATCATTTAACCAAAAAAAGTTTTTTTATATTAAAATCGGTGATTTTACGTCCTTGTGAGACAACGCAACGAGTCGGTCGATAGATCGTATAAATCAACTATTAATTTGTAATAAATAATATGTTTAGACGTAATAAAAACTGAAGGCTTATAATTATTAGTTATTTAGTTTTTAGATAAGTAAATGATGTGAATATTTTCTAAATTTATTTTACTAGTCACTTTTATTTCAAAGCATATTTCTGTTACGCAAAATCCGCCGGGACATATCCATGATATTAGGACATGACATCATCAGAAGTCAAAAGAAAAATAATAAAATAGGTAAATAATTTACGCCGCATATTGTTGTTGTTTTGAAACCTTAATCTTTTTTGCAATGTAAACATATTAAAATCGGAGGATAAAGCTCAGTTCAGAAGGAAAATACTATATTTGCTGATCGAACAGTCAATTAAAATTGATCATCTTTTGTCGACACTTAAAAACAAAAAAAATAACGGAAAAAATATATCATCCAAATTTCTTATCGGATAAAGTTTAAAATTCAAATTGAATTTATTTTCATTGAGTAATCAATAATGAATGTAGTATAATAAAGAAAAATTCAAACAAATTTTTAGATTTTAACCGAAATCCTCCAGAAAGAGAAAAAATTCAAAAGGCAGACAAATCGCTCTGCATGCACTCGATATGAAATTTGAAGAGGAAATTAACGCAATTTAAGCAGTTCACAGTAATCCGCGATGCTAAACAACATAGTCCAAATTATTGCCTAAAAGGTAAAATCCTCCGGCGTTTTTGATGTAACGAATAAAAAAATTCTATAAATTCTTTGACATGATTGAATTACCCCAGGAATTTAAAAATCGAAAAGAAAAAACAATTAAAATGATTTATACTTTAGAAACCATAATGAAAAAAAATCTAAATCCGAACCTGGTTCATAATGTTCGTCACTCGTGAGCAGGACTAACACACGTGTCACTTCTTGTCATACTGATGTAAAGGTGCGCAGTCCGTCCTTGGGTGATTTGAGATTCATCTGGACGTTGGCTATAATCGAAAGAGGGGGCTGAAAGCGTACTACGTTTTGTAACATTTCCATTCAGTCAATCGCATGCAATTTAACTACAGTCACATCTTGGCTAGCCAACAGCCACGTTGTTGACGTCAACCTGTTTAGGTTTGTTAAGTCAACCTTCGGTCAAACTAAGTTGTTCGGAGTCATGTTCGTCGGTAGTGGCTTTAGGCCATTACGAGGGAAAATCTATCGTGCAGAGGATTAATTTTATACAAATAAATAAGCACATATGACTAGAGATGATTGTCACTCTGGGGATTTTTACGTGGTTAAAATAAAAGCGACCACGTGATATTAACAAATTGAAAATTTTCCGACTCCATTTCTAAGTTATTTGGGGAAGCACACTGGGCGAGTAGTTGGAAGTCCGACTGTTGGTTTTGTTTTTGGATCCCGCCATAGTCCATGAAATTTTAATTGAGAATAATATGAGAGACAGAGATAAATAGGTAGGTAGATAGATAGATATATAGATAGATAGAGAGAGAGAGAGATACATAGTGACAGAGAGAAAGAGAAAGAGAGAGAGAGAGAGAGAGAGAGAGAGAGAGAGAGAGAGGGAGAGGGAGAGAGGGATGGAGAGGGATAGTGACAGAGAGAAAGAGAAAGAGAGAGAGAGAGAGAGAGAGAGAGAGAGAGAGAGAGAGAGAGAAAAAGAGAGAGAGATAATGACAGAGAGAAAGAGAAAGAGAGAGATACATAGTGACAGAGAGAAAGATAGAGAGAGAGAGAGAGGGGGAGAGAGAGAGATACATAGTGACAGAGAGGAAGAGAGAGAGAGACAGGGAGAGAGAGATAGTGACAGAGAGAACGAGAAAAAAGAGAGAGAGATAGTGACAGAGAGAAAGTGAAAGAGAGAGAGAGATACATAGTGACAGAAAGAAAGAGAGAGAGAGATACATAGTGACAGAGAGAAAGAGAGAGAGAGATACATAGTGACAGAGAGAAAGTGAGAGAGATACATAGTGACAGAGAGAAAGAGAAAAAGAGAGAGAGATAGTGACAGAGAGAAAGATTTGTACATCTCTCTCCAAGAGTGAGTGTGGGTGAAAGAGATGGAGAAATAGATAGATAGAGGATGGAGGGAGAGAAAGAGAACAAATAAAAATATGGTAAGTGAAACTGCTGTACAATTTGGCACCAGCTTTCTGCGGGTGATGAAACCTTGGTCGTTTCCGATCTTCCTGGTTTACTCGCTGTTTTTCACAGACGCGTCTGTATGTCCAACTGCTTTCATTTTCACTCGTTTAAAACGAAATTAACCATGCGGTACTAAAGGTTTTGAAAAGTTTCAACACACTCAAGGTCCATTTGTGCGATTTCTGATTGGCCGAGTGGTTAAGGCGTCCGATTATTTGCCACGCCAGAGGTTCTGGGTTCAAATCCCGGCATACAACACGAAAATTAATTTGAGAATAATATGAAAAAAGGTACCCCTCATCCGCGACAACCAACAGGTATGACGACAAGCTGTATGACAGGAAGTAGTTTTTACATTTATTTCTGAGCTTTGAATGTAATTTATATAAAATTATAATTTCGGAATAGTCGAGAAATATGCTAAAATCTTATCGGATAAGTCAAAGCGATTACATTTGTTTGTGCAACAAGGCTGAAACAACCGCATACATTTTTTTTATTATTTATTTCATTTTCTTTTTGAATTGATTAATTTAGTTATTAAATGGACAATAAATTGTGCTTTTTACTATTAAGTCAAAATGCTCATTTTTCACCTGGCAATATGCGTTTTGAGGCGAGAAACCCAAAATTACGTAATGTTTACATGTTTTCGGATGACTCAGATCGCATATGCTCAGATTGTACTTCCGTTTACGGAATTATAATTTTTTTTTTGAAACCCACGAGTCACAAATGGCACGAATTAAATCAAAGTGTATCTAATCAAATGGACTGCTCAATTGCAATTTTAATTCGGGATTTTAATGTCATCTCTTATTGAAAAACCGGTGACGATCTGATAATACAGTTTCATCTTTTTTCTCTCGTTTTTATGATTATTTGATTTGACTCAGTTAGATAAAGAAAAGATGAATGAAACCTTTATTCAGATAATACAGGTGACTAGCACAAATTAAAAATACCGTTAAAAGTACAAAGAACAAAAGAGACCGGAATAGGTTGAAAGAAAGCATAAGATTGATATTTCCCATGAACCCGTCCAAATCATAAATACATAAACTAATATAGTTACAATCCAGTTTACAGAAAAAACCTCCCAAATAAACTAACTTATATCAATATTCCTATACAAATATTTATCAGCTATATAAAAAAGTATTTTTTAAATTTAAATTTTATTCCCAGAGTGAAATCATTAAAATTTATCTGATGTTCAACTTGGGAACAACCTTGTGCCAAGTTCTTGTTAAATAATTTAAAACCTAATAAAGGGTCAATTTTACTTGAACAGTAGTTTTCGTGATTTTAATGGATGCCTGATGAAGATAAAAGCTTGAAAAAAGTAACATATTTATGTAATTTTATTGGTTCCACTTTATTTGGTTTTTTGGTTCATTGCCTATTAACGAGCAGTCATTATTTTTTTGTCGTATTTAGTATCGCGCTGGTGGTCTGCCAGAGGCAAATTTCAGCATCTCGCCGTCTTGACTAGTGTGTCTATGTTATTTATGTTTAGACCATTTTATTGTTGTACATATATGATCGTACTGGAAAGTTGACTTTTTTGCAACAAAATTAAGCCCTCGGTGCCTCTCGCGCACTTCTGGTGTGCCAATATCTCTGGTTTTCCCATCTTTTTAAGTTGGTAGATTAAGAGGGCAGTGGCTGATTTAGAGGCCTGTAATTTCCGAGAAATCTGGCTGATTGAAAGAGAGAGATAAAAGAGAGAGAGAGATAAAAGAGAGAGATAAAAGAGAGAGAGAGAGAGAGAGAGAGAGAGAGAGAGAGAGAGAGAGAGAGAGAGAGAATCTTCACTAAAGCCATTTCATTTGTCGCCGAGAATCAAATAGATTAGACGACATTTGAAAAATGGCAAAAAGGAGGGAAAATTCAAAAGGTGGGGTTGAGATGAGAAGTTAGTGTCCGAGTGGATCGATGTCACGATAGTTCAAGTGGTACAGCAGCGGCGTATCGAGCCGAAGATCGTGGGTTCGAATCCAGCTCGTGGCACTGATTTTTTTATCTCAACTAAAAACCTTAATTAATTGAAAGATATTAATTGGTCAAGCGGACCACGAAAACTAGTGAACTTATAAGTTATATTTTTATAAAGAGTATATTATTATTGAGTAACAAAATTAGATATAGATTTATCGTAAGATTCTTAAAAATTAATTAATAAATAAATTCTTAGTACTAATAATATAATATCCTTAATATTCTTTTTTAGAGGTGTAATTGCTTTTTAATTATTTTTTCAAAGATAGAGAAATTTATGAAAGAAAAGAAAAAGCGATTACACCACTAAAAAAGGATATTTAATGGAGCACGTTTTCTTAAATTTGCTGGTCTCTAAGTTTGGAAATAGTATTTTAAAATCACCATAGTAAATCTTTCAACTTTGAATTTTTTTTTTAAGTTCTCACTTATTTCGCTAACGTTTACAAGTTTAATGTTGATCATATCTTACTGGAAATTTAACGTAGTTTTCAATCGTCTCAACGGATTTGTCCAAAACCTTTTACTTTTGGAGTTATCATTGTTAATTTGATGTAAGTTCAAGGCAATTACATATGGTATGGTAAAAAATCAGTGCAATAGACTCAATCCTTCTCCTTAGAAGTATCAGCTCATTGACTGTCGCTGGTGCAATTTGATTCCCTAAGTTTTTCCATATGTTAGGTTGAATCACCATTGTGCTGTTGCTTCGCATTCGAAGATGATATGGGTGAGGGTTTCCTCCTCCTCATTACATAATCTGCAGATGTGATCATCGTTGTATGTGCCCATGTTGTGTAGATGTTTTCTCAGATACCAGTGACCGGTTTGTCGTCCATCACTCCTCTGAGTTTTGCCCTCTCCAATTGCAGCAGTGTTTTTGCCAGTCTCGGTGAGGGTTGTTTCATCATAAGTTTACTATGATTAGCACTGCTAGAGTTTATCCACTTCTCCTTTTGTTTTGTTTGGATACATTCTGCGATGGAGGATTCTATATTTGTTTTTGTTATCCCAAGTGTAGGTTCTGGGCCTATGTATGGTCGTGCAGATCCTCCTCTGGCGAGTCTGTCTGCCTTCCCATTACCCAAAATTCCCCTGTGCCCTGGCACCCAAGATATCATCAGGTAGTTGTGTTTCCCGGTTTTGGAGATTTTGGATGCATTCACTGACTAATTTTGATGTCATTCTTTTACATGCTAATGCTGTAATGGCTGCTTGGCTACCACCTCTTATGAGGATACTTTTGCCAGAGTAACCTCTTTTAAGATTTTCCAGGGCACAAGCACTGATGGCCTGAAAGACCGAAGTGTACTTCCCTAATGAGTTTGATTGCTCGTGTTTTGGGCTTGTATGAAAAATACCTGATCCGGTTCCTTAGATTGTTTTGGAGCCATCTGTGTACCATATCATTCTATCTGATGCTCTCCTGTGTTCTTCCTCTCCTTTGCAGTCCGGTGAGACTTTATAGTTTGAAGAATGTTTCCGGGATCATATAATCAGTCCCTATTTCTAATAACGAGTGTCTGATTTTGTAGGTTTAGCAGAGCTTCTAATGCATTTGTAGGGTTGGTTTCATTGCCCCTGTGATACATAGGTTTGCTAGACTTTGTATGCTGGTTAATGTTCAGGTAGCTACTTTTTGTTGAGCTTTGTTCCACCAGATTAGTGATCCATGCAAGTTCAAGGCAATTAGGACTTTTTGGTTCCTTTTTGAATGTGGAATCTACTGGCAAAGTTTGTAACATGAGAAGCCGAACACCCTGTACAGTGTGAGTGAGTGAGAGGGGGTGAGAGAGAGAGAGAGAGAGAGAGAGAGAGAGAGAGAGAGAGGAGAGAGAGAGAGAGATTTATACATCTTTCTCAAAGAATGAGTAAGAGTGAGAGAAATGAAGAAATAGATACATAGTTCGCAATACAGGGAAGTGTGAGAGAGGGAAAGACACAGAATTTATACATCTTTCGGCAACAGTGAGTGAGATGAATACAGAGATACAGATCAAGTCATTTTATCCACTTCAAACTTATATACGTCCTATGGGTGGAAAGAGGGCAGCCCATGGCAAGTTGGTCATCCTTTTCTTTCTATACTTTCATATCATCTTAAGATGACCTTGTGTTTTCTATGCAGTTTAGGCATTCCCAGAATTTGGAACTAAAAGCATCATATTTATTGCTTTTATAGATGCTTGTGATTGTACGGTATGTACTATCACCTTAAATTCTACAAAATTAGCGGTCAGCTAGTAAATATAAGAAGAGTCTTTGCCCTAATCGTGTTATTTCGAAAGCGACGTGCTAATTTTATCATGATAAAATTGATAAATCTCTGCAATCCAAAGTGAATGACAATAAACCGATTATCGGCGCCAATCCGGGAAAAGCAACACGGGCTTATCTTCCAATTGAAATTCTCTCGTCTCCTTCAGAAGCGCGAAGGATTCGAAGCACGTCCGGTAACTCACAAGGCGTCGGGTCTCCGACATTCCTAGCCGATTGTTAAAATTACAATAAGGTTTTATCATTTTAAAGAAAGATTGTGAAAAATAAATTCTTTGCTGAAAAATCGTGGTTCTGTGCAATTTTTGTCCTCCGTGGTATTTTTCCACCGAGGGTTTATTTTAACAAATAATAAAAAATCTATTTAAATTGTTCTCTTTGGCGATCAATCAGGCCAAACTATGTCACCGGGTAGCATGCTATTTGAGATACATCAAAATATGTTTTCTAGGCGGGATCAAGTTTTAAATGAGAAAACTGAAACTAGTCACGGAAGAGCTATTTATGCTTTTGAATGCCAAGGACATTTCTAAACTGCATACTCGATTCTTTTACATGACAATTATAATAAAATTAACAAAAAACCAGTACATATATATATAAAGATGGCAACAGCCATAAAAATTTAAAAATGAAAAGTTAGTCTGTCGTGAAATTAGATTTTATTTCACTAGTTTTATTGTAATTTAAAAATATCAAAAAAGAAAAATTATGATGATTACCTTGACATATACTAAATACAAAACTTAAAACTTACAACAAATATAAAACCATCATAAATTAAATTCAGAGATTAAAGGCTTTAAAAATCACTTAATCTACGTTAAAAAAAAGGATATTTTCGACTAAAAATATTACAGAATAGTAGTGATAGGTCGAATGACTTACGAGGGTCGGCAATGGATGGAAAGGCAGAGAAATTGACCTGTTGTAACTTCTCCTGTACTGCCCATATGACATGTTCACCTAATGAAAATCTCACAAAGACTGAGATCCACTCGAGACGGGTATCTTCTATTATCATTGATAACGGGATTGAATAGGGCCCGATTACATGCCGGTGCGTATGTACTTAGGGGATATTTACCAGTCGGAAAAATATTTCTTTTGCTGCTTGATGAATCTTTTAGTATTTTCTCTTCATTTCAGTTACCAGTCAATTTCACAGTTATTTTATTATCTGGCACACTGCAATCTCTCTCTCTCTCTCTCTCTCTCTCTCCCTCCCTCTCTCTCTCTCTCTCTCTCTCTCTCTCTCTCTCCTCTCTCTATTTCTCTGCAAATCTTTCCCCATTTGTGTGTGTGTGTGTGTCTCTCTCTCTCTCTCTCTCTCTCTCACTCGCTCTCTCTCTCTCTCTCTCTCTCCTCTCTCTATTTCTGTGCAAATCTTTCCCCATTTGTGTGTGTGTGTCTCTCTCTCTCTCTTCTCTCTATTCCTCTGCAAATCTTTCCCCATTTGTGTGTCTCTCTCTCTCTCTCTCTCTCTCTCTCTCACTCGCTCTCTCTATCTCTCTCTCTCTCTCTCTCTCTCTCACTCGCTCTCTCTATCTCTCTCTCTAAATAAATAGATAAATAGATATATCTCTCCATCGATCTATCAATTTCCCTCCCTATGTCTGACTTTCCCTTCTCTTTCTCTTTCTCTATGTATCTATCTATCTATTTATCTATTTTTCAATTTTCCTCTCTATCTATTCTTTCCCTCACTTACATTTTCTCTCTCTCCCTCTTTCTTACTTTCTCTCTCTCTTTATCTATCTATCGATTTCCCTCTCTATCTACGACATTCCCTTACTTGTCTTCTCTCTCTCTTTCTCTTTCTCACTCTATCATTTTCCTCCCAATGTAAGACTTTCCCTCAATACCCCTCTCTCTCTTTCTTTCTCCCCCCCTCTCACCCACACGACCTCTCTATCTATCTATCAATTTCCCTCCCTCTCTAGTCTCCCCCTCTCTCTTTATAGATGGATATATCTCTCTATCGATCTATCAATTTCCCTCCCAATCTCTGACTTTCCCTCCTCTTTCTTACTTTCTCTCTCTCTTTCTCTATCTATCGATTTATCTATCTTTCAATTTTCCTCTCTATCTATTCTTTCCGTCACTTACATTTTCTCTCTCTCTCACTCTTTCTTACTTTCTCTCTCTCTCTTTCTCTATCTATCTATTTATCTATCTTTCAATTTTCTTCCCTATCTATTCTTTCCCTCACTTACATTTTCTCTCTTTCACTCTTTCTTACTTTCTCTCTCTCTTTATCTATCTAATCTATCGATTTCCCTCTCTACCTACGACATTCTCTTACTTGTCTTCTCTCTCACTCACTCTCTCTCTCTCTTTCTCTTTCTCACTCTATCATTTCCCTCCCAATGTAAGATTTTCCCTCACTTACTTTCTCTCACTCTCTCTCTCTCTCTCTCTCTATCTGTCTATCTATCTATCAATTTTCCTCTCTACCTATGACGATCCCTTACTTGCCTTCTCTCTCTCTTTCTTTCTCCCTCCCTCTCTCTCTCTCTCTCTCTCTCTCTCTTTCTCTTCTCTCTCTCTCACTCTTTCTCTCTATTTCTGTGCAAATCTTTCCCCATTTGTCTCTCTCTCTCTCTCTCTCTCTCTCTCTCTAGATAGATAGATAGATAGATATATCTCTCTATCGATCTATCAATTTCCCTCCCTATCTGTGACGTTCCCTTCTCTTTCTTACTTTCTCTCTCTCTTTCTCTATCTACCTATCTATTTATCTATCTTTCAATTTCCCTCCAAATCTATGAATTTTCCTCACCTCTCTTTAACTTTTTCTACTTCCCTCCATTTCTGTACATATCTCTTCCTATTTATATCTATTTCGCATCACTCCTCTATCTCTCCATTTCCTATATCTCTTTCCCTCTCAATCTCACGCCCTACAATTCTCTCTAGTACTCTTTCCAAGCCAATTTATTACCTCTTGCCCACATTCACTCTTCCCATCCTTTCTTTCTACTTCTTTCGCCATCCTCCCCATTTCTGTCCATACACTACCTCCCTTTCTTTCTATTACCCTTTCCCAGTCATTTTATTATCCGTCACACGAGTCTCTCTCTCTCTTTTTTTGTTTCTTTTCCATTTTTCCATCACCTTTTGCCAAACTATCATAGTTTTGTTTTCACCCTCAATAACCTGGAAAATGTTCTCTTTTTATTTAAAACGTGTGCGACTTATTAAAAACAAACGTGTAAGAAAAGTGTTGTCAAGATTTTTCTATGTTGAAAATCTAAATAGTGAAGGCAGGAACTTTTTTATGCTGTTAAGTTTGAAACGAACGCTATGGAGTAATTAAAATATGAAAAATAAAGTTTTCGATAAACGCTAATATAACTTTTGGGCAAAACATAAATTATAAACAAAATCAGAAATTGTAAAATGTTCAGTGTCAATAATAATAGATTATAAATATCCGAGGAGCTGTTCTCATTTCGAATCTTACAAGAAGTACAATTCCTTTTAAAGACACTTTTACAAAATCACGAAGACTTACTCGATCCATGGGGCTTATCGAAGAAAGAAATAGTTACGTTCCAGTGATAACAGGCCCCACGGGAATGGAAACAGTGCGTAATCCTCCGGCAAATCCTATCAACTGGAGAAAATTCAAAAGCGCCGGAGGGGAAAGAAAGCTTCGGCGAGGGGGCATCGGATGAAAAACCCCTCCCCGGTGTCGTCAAACATCTAGCTTTTGATTAAGTCCCACCAGATGGAATTCAACCAACACGCCGAATTTGAACACGAATTAAAATGAAAGAAGGCGAAAAAAAGTCCCCCGAAAGAACTCGATTCCCGGCCCGAATTGTTCATTTTCAAAGGATTATAGTTAAAAAAAAAAAAAAAATAGTGTGCATGCTCAAATGTTTATTATCAACAGGATTAGTCAGTACAATTAGGCTGGTTGAATAAATAAATCTGAATCAGTGGGGCAAAAAACTACATTAGAACACTAATTATTCATTCAACAAGCTAAAGTAATTCAGAAATTACAAAACTAATTGATATTTTTGAATTTTGTATATTTAAAAAATTTAATTATCATAATAATCAAGGGTGGGTCGTGTGTTTATAATGTTTAAGATTCGTCTTTCTCCGATGGTTTTATTTTCCTTATCGTAATCGTTTTATCCTAAATGGGTTTATTTGTATCGAAACAACACTCGATAAAAGGGAACAAATTTGCAGAATTAGAGGAATTAGCTTTAAAGTTTATGCGATGCGACCAAATAGAAGCCCGAGCATAAAAACATACAGGCGTTTTTATTTGAGAGATCTGTTAGATATTGGTGGCAAATTTATTTATTTTTCGAGTACTAATGGTTAGGTCAAATGTAAGAGTGAAAATCATCATACATCATTTAAATAAATCAGGTAAACTAAGGCTTCTATCATCATGACAAAAAAAAAGGTTTCAACTACCAAATTTCATGCATCAAGAGATACAAATAATAACGTGCTTATAAAAAAATATTAATATAAAATTGGGCACACTCAACACGACACGCAAGAATGGCACAACTACAAGACAAACACTTCGAGCCCTGAAGATGATCTCAATAAAGATCGAAACGTTGGCACGATAAAGAAAATGTTTTTCTGAAACCTACATCACACCAGACCGCATCTCACGATTTCTGAATAATTATTTACTTAATTATTTAAACAGTATAAAATTTGTGTAATGACTAACTTCATGAGTTAAATCATAATAATCACTTTACTCAGATTTATTTTCGTTTGGGTGAATTGCACTCGAGATATCGGACAACCGTATTTGACAGATGTCAAATTCTTCGATATATCAGTTCGGCAAACACTGTCCACTTTATTAGTCTATTTTAATCTTTTGTAAAAAAAAAAGAAAACAAGTTTTGAGTTACAAAATTACCTTAAGAGCAACATACATAATCGTCAATTAATACACACTTTAGTAATAAATTATTTTTGACTTAAATATGACTTTTTAAGTTTTTCTATGAAATGTTGCTGGAGAAAATATTTTAACAACATTTAATATTGAAAATACGTTATAAATATAAATATTTTTATCGAGTGGATTGATTAGCCAGATATCAACCAAGACCTTAGGAAGCAATAAGGACAAATTTTAATGATTTGGCTTCTTGATATGACTTCGTTTTCTTCTATATTGGAGCTGGAAAATATAGGAAATTTGAAATGTTTGTCATTGAAAGGAAAAAAGTGGGTTCATCAACCGTTTAGAATCTATAGATGAGTACGCTACGATGTGGGACACCAGCCAGAATTGGGTAAAAGGGTTTGTAAGATATGATTTTATTAAATCCATTAGATTTCGTGGTCCGATTGACCAAATGACATCTTTCAATTAAATAATCTTTATGTGAGGTTTGGTTGAGATAAAAAGTCAGTGTCACGAGCGGGATTCGAACCCACGACCTTCGCAATACGCCGCTGCTCTACCATTGGAGCTATCGTGACTCCCCCCTTAACCAAACCTTTCGAATTTTCCCTCCTTTTTGCCATTTTTCAAATGTCGTGTAATCTATTTGATACAAATGAACGGCCTGGCCACGGAGAGCTTAAGTGAAGATATACTTCATTTTTTTTAGAAGAAAAATAACTTTATTCTGGGACTGGTGTCCCTTAAGAATAATTTACATGAAATAAATAAAGGAAGTTCCTTCTATGAAGTTAAAAGTAAAAACAAAGATAGAAATCTTGGCACAATGTATACCAATAAGGCAGGACAGAAGAAAAAATTACGAGAATATTAAACAAAAATAACAAAATTTTAACGTGAGGTCTCTGCTTGGTGGGAGAGGAGGTGATTATACAGGTGGGATTTAAAGGAAGAAAAGGAGGCAGCGTGACGAATAGAAAGGGGAAGGGAGTTCAAGAGTTTAGGGGCTCGGATCAGAAAGGATCTTTCGAAGGTATGGGTTGTATGTTGCTGGATAAGGTCGATTGGGGTTGAGCGGGTCTTACGAAATGTGAGGAGTTGAATTGGAGGGATTGGATGATGTAAGGAGGACGACGAGTGTGGATGGACTGGAAACGAAAGCAACCTAGGAAATACTGTGCACGGAAGGAGGGGAATAGCCAGTAAAGTTGGGAATAAACCCCGACACCCGGGATCCCCGTGGGGTGCAGTACACAAATCTTACGCAACAATTCATAATACGCTTCAATCGCGCGTTTCCCCCTCCGAGAGACCACAGTATGCCAAACAGCTATAATCGAAGAAGGGAAGTGTAAGGGAAGATACAAGGAGTTTGCAGGTGGAGAAAGGTAAGAGAAGCCAGGACCGACGAAACAGGGAGGCAATGCAATGGTGGGAAATTTGGGAAATGTGAGAATGCCAGGAAAGGTTTTGGTCAAAGACTACTCCTAGGTTTTTATCCGAAGAGCAGAAGGGGATGGAATGGTTATTTAGCATGAGAGGTGGGATGCTGGTGAGGGAATTGAGGAGTTGCCTGGACCCGATAATTGTGGCGGTGGATTTGGTCGGATTGAGGACTAATTTTTATGGGCCCATTCGTTGATGGAGTTTAGGCCTTTTTGTATCTTGAGAATGGCCGAGTGAAGATCGGAAGAGTGGAAGGATATGTATATTTGGGAGTCATCAGCATATAGGTGATAGTTACAGAACTGGATGGAGTCGGGCAGATCAGATATAAATGGAAAAAAGGATAGGAGAGATGCTAGAGCCTTGTGGCACCCCAGATTTTAGAGGGAGGAAGGCCATTGGGAAGGGAGACAGTTTGGTGGCGATTGGTACGGTTGGAGTGGAACCAACGGATGGTGCTGGCGGAGAAGGAAAAAGATTCGAGTTTAGAGAGGAGAGAAGAGTGAGGGACAGAATCGAAGTTTTTAGAAAAATCAAGAAGGACAAGTATAATAACTTTCCGTTGGTCCATTGCTAAGTGGAGGTTACTGGTAATTTTTATTAGTGCTGATTGAGTGGAATAACCTTGGCGGAAGCTAGATTGGAGGGAGTTGAGAAGATGGGACTGTTCAATGTGCCTGGAGACTTGTGCTTGGACTAATCTTCCTAGGGGCTTGGACAGGTTTGAGAGGATAGAAATGGGACGATAGTCTGTAGGGGAGGATGGGTTGGGGGTTTTGTTGACAGGGTGGACAAGAGGTTTTTGCCAGGCTTCGGAAAAACAGAGTTTTGGAGTGAGCAGTTATTGATGTGAAGTAGAACAGGTAGTAATATTGGGAGGCAGAGTTTAAGAAAATGGATAGGGATGCCATCAACTCCAATGGCCTTGGAGTGGGATTTGGTTATGGCCTCGAGGACTTCGGCTCGGAGAAATAGAAGTTAGACGAACTGAATGAGGGTCCAGAGGGAGCGGGTATAGGGACAGGCATTGATGAAGAAGAGATAGGCGAGACAAAGTGGGTGTTTAATTCTTCAGGGGAGACAGGATAGGAAGATGGTGAGTTGGGTGGGCGACATTTGCCAACGTTATGAAGGAGCTTCCATTTTGCTCTAGGATCAGGAGTGGTGGAGAGTGCCTGTTGGTAATGAACGGCTTTGGCCCGACCCGATATAGGATTGGGTTGTATTGCGAAGGGCTCGGAAGGAAGAGTGGTCTTCAGGAAGTTTAGTTCGATGAAAGCGCCTTCTTGCCGCTTCCCGTCTTTTAATTAAGGCTCTAATTTCGTCTTTTAACCAGGGAGCAGGAGGATGAATAGTGTGGGTGTTTAGGGGGGCATGTTTGTTAAGGATATTGAGGAGATTGGAGGTCAGGAAGCCGACCATGGAATCGGTAGATGAGCCAAGGAACATTTTTATTTATTAATTCCATTAGATTTCATGGTCCGATTGACCAAATAGCTTCTTTCAATTAATTAATCTTTAAGTAAGGTATTGGTTGAGACAAAATGGCAAAAATGGCAAAAAGGAGGGAAAATTTGAATGCAATCAAGTTACGGTTGCCAGATATGGGGCTACAATATGTAGAAATCTAGACATTCCAAAGATTTTTAAGTTATTTGCTCTTCTTCAAAACTACATGATTTATTTAGAAACATTGCTGATTTTAACGGCTACTCGTGTTAAAAACTTTGCCAGAAGATTCTTCATTCAAAATTGAACCAAAAAGTCCTAATTAACTATGATCCGAATCTCAACGGTTTAGTAGTAATTTCACTTTTTCTGATTTTTTATATTTCACGACCTTGCTTCAAATAAACAATGATAATTAATAAAATAAAATATTTTCGACAAATCCGACAAGTCCATACCATTGAAAACTACGTTAAATCTCCAATAAGATGTGATCAATACTAAACCTCTAAACCTTCGTGAAATAAGTGTTTTGGTAGCGAGAACTTTGAAAAAGATATTTTTTTCAAAGTTGAAAAAACTTGCTGTGGTCATTCTAAACTATATCCAAATTTAGAGACTAGTAAATTTTATAAAATTTACTCCATTTAATATCCTTTTTTGCGGTGCAATTGTTTTTTTTAAATTACTTTTTCAACGATGAAGAAATTGATGAAGGAAAAGAAAAAAACCGTGGTTGAAGGATTGGTAAGGTGGAAAATTTAAAAAAAAACTTAAGGAAATTTTGAATTAATTTATTAGACTTTTTTTTTAATTTGGGTTTGAAATCGAAATAGTGCAAGTGTTTACTTAGGACGATCCTTCCAAGTTCAGCAAGGGTCGGACTAAACCAATGTCCTTGTTCGGATCAACCCTGTAACTTCTCTACACCTCAGATGTCAACTCTCGGCCCTCCTTTGCTGACATCCTGCAATTACCTTGGAGGACACGTCCAACGAATAGCCGAGCCAACTTTGAATTAAATTAACGAAAACAAAACCACGTTAAATTTATCCTCCGGAGCAAAACCTCTCATACAATATTCCCATCCCTAAAACCGATTACCTTGAGTTCTGTCTTGACTCACGCTTAACCTGAACAGATACAAACAAATAAAAAGACAGGAACTGAACAGACTTCGGACCTCTTTATAAACTAATCGGAAGCAGATGTAACATCTACAGAAAATGAACATACAATCTCTCCAATCCAAAGTCCTCAGAATCATGATCATCATAGTATGCCTCCCACACCACCGTCGACAACGATAGCAAACACTCTTTGTAAAGAAATTAAAACCAAGCAATTTGTCTAAGATACACGGTTAACTCTACATACACTCCAACCCATTAGATCCATGTTCCAACATGATCCATCTCTATGATACCGTCAGACGAATAAAGAGGAGTTGGCCCCAGGTCGTCCTCGCCCTTTGGTTGGGAGAACAACAATGGTTGCTGACTCTCTCAAGAGCCTGTATTATAAATATGAATAATAAAATCCATAACATTATAAAATGCATTATTTTATACAGATAATAATATTTTATTAGACAATAATTTATGTGTGACTTGTGTGAATAAAGTGTAAAGAAAAATATAATAATTTAAGACTGTTATTATTATTCAGATATCGTGAGATGCGGTCGGGTGTGATGTAGGTTTCAGAAAAACATTTTCTTTATCGTGCCAACGTTTCGATCTTTTATTGAGATCANCACACCCGACCGCATCTCACGATATCTGAATAACTATCGATTAACGGTCACTAATCTCTACACACTGTTATTATTGAAAATGTGGTATTATAGATAATTTTATGTAGGTAGTTGATTTTCTAAATTACATCTAGAAACGTATGAATTCGTAAATAAACGCTAATGGTGAGTTTTAGTGTTTTCGCTTATGTGTGACATTCTAAGTTTTTCCTGTAAAGTGCAGCTGGAAAATAAGTAAATAAAATATGTGTATTATTGAAAATATATCGGTATAAACATTATTCCTAAGTGCATTGGTTACTTACACCTAAAAAGATGAAAAGATTAACGAACTATATTCATATATTTTCATGTTTTCGCTTATGTGTGACATTCTACGTTTTCCTGTAAATGCAGCAGGGAAAAAGTAATTAAACTAAGTTTTTTATTGAAAATATATCAATATAAACATTATTCCTAAGTGCATTGACTACTTACATCTAAAACCTTGAAGCTACTAACGAACGATATTGATATATTTTCATGTTTGCGCTTATGTGTGACATTCTACATTTTCTTGTAAATGCAGCAGCGAAAAAGTAATTAAAATATGTTTATTATTGAAAATATATCGGAGTAAACATTATTCACTCCTAAGTGCTTTTATTGCTTACATCGGAACTAAAAATATGACTAACGAATGATAATGATATTTTTTTTGCATATGTGTGTCATTCTAAGTTTTTCCTGTAAAGTGAAGCAGGAAAAAGTTATTAAAATATGTTTTTTTATTGAACATATATCGGAGTAAACATTATTCATTCCTAAGTGCTTTTATTTCTTACATCTGAACTAAAAACATGACTAACGAATGATAATGATATTTTTTTGCATATGTGTGTCATTCTAAGTTTTTTCTGAAAATTGAAGCAGGGAAAAGTAATTAAAATATTTTTTTTATAAACAATATCGGATTAAACATTATTAATTCTTAAGTGCTTTAATTGCTTTTATCACATATAAAAACATGACTAATGAACTGTAGTGACATATTTTTATGTTTTTGCATATGTGTGTCATTCTAAGTTTTTCCTGTAAAGTGAAGCAGGGAAAAGTAATTAAAATATGTTTTTTATTGAGCATATATCGGAATAAACATTATTCATTCCTAAGTGCTTTCATTTCTTACATCTGAACTAAAAACATGACTAACGAATGATAATGATATTTTTTTTGCAAATGTGTGTCATTCTAAGTTTTTTCTGAAAATTGAAGCAGGGAAAAGTAATTAAACATGTTTTTTATTGAAAATATATCAGAGAAAACATTATTCATTCCCAAGCGCTTTAATTGCTTTTATCGCATATAAAAACATGACTAATGACTAGTAATTCCATATTTTTATGTTTTTGCATATGTGTGACATCCTACGTTTTTTTTTAAGGTGCAGGAGGGAAAAGTAATTAAAATATGTTTTTTATTGAACATATATCGGAATAAACATTATTCCCAAGTGCATTGACTACTTACATGTAAAATCTTGAAGCGACTAACGAACGATAATGATATATTTTCATGTTTTCGCTTATGTGTGACATCCTACGTTTTCCTAAAAAGTGCAGCTCGTAAAAATAGCAATTGAAAACTACTTATTATTAAAAATATGTCAATATAAACATTTTTATCCTGCGGAATTTTTGTCAGGATATCATCCAAAAATCACGAAGCCGCTAATAAAGGCTAAGGACAAATTTTAATGTTTGATTCTGTTATACGTGAATTTCTACGATTTCCTAAAAATTGAATCTGAAATAGATATTTAAAAATGTTTATTATTGAAAATAAGCTATTATTGACATTTTATCTAGTACTTATGAAGCAGCTAGCAAACTCTACTTACAAATTTTCATGTTTTACCTTTTGCCACTTTGTTCTTTTCTGTTTTGTTCCAATATTAGTAACGTCTCAGGTAGTGGACGTTTTTCCTTATGTATGCTTGTAAATACACATTTGGTTACATTTCCGTCATCGCTGATACAATTTGTGACGATGTTTTACAAAAAAAAAATTTTTTAAGTCAATTTTAGGGATTTAAAATTACGAATTGGCAATTGTTTCTTAGGATAAGAAGGAAATGTTTGGTCAAGAGGTTTGATCAGGAGTGAAATTTTATCACGAAAGGCTTCGGGCGTAAATAAACAACCGGGCTCATTACTAATGCAGATCCCGTGCCGATTTTGTCCGGTCTGGCGTAAAATCGATGGGCGATCTTTTATATATCCCAATCTTGACACTTTGAACGGACCGAAGGAAATAAAATCACTGCCATCAAAGGAATCATCACAGAGAAAGTGAAAGAAGATAAACGATAAGACGGGGAGCGAAGGTCGGAGAACACACGTTTATGCTGGCGTTATCGTCATCTTGACGGAACAGCACGCATTCAGTTATGCTTTCAGATACGAAAATGATGACGACGTTAATCGACGGGGCATTTGAAAAGAACAGCAACTTGTGGACTTGAACTTCGTAGCCAAGCTCTTCTATAAAGAGCAGTTTTGTCTATAAATTATGCAGAATATTATTGGAATAAATTTATTAGATAATACAATATTAATTCGAAAAAACAAACTACAATTTTTTTTAATAAACTCCCAAGTGATAAGGATGTTGAGTCATAATAGAATGTGAGTTCTTTTAATTTTGTTTATTTATTGGGTTGTTTCATACAAAATGTCCATTTCCAAAGTAAAGGCTTTTTAGTAAAATTGCTATAAAAAACAAAATCATACACATTTTTTCCAACTCGTGACCAACCTTTTTATGCCGGAATTGAAGAATCCTGAGTTTTGAAATGAAACAAAATCTGAAAACACTTTTTGGACTTGAACTTTATGGCCAAGCACTTTCAATTTGTTCACTTTTACAGTAGTTTTGTCTATAAATTATGCAGGATATAAATATATTAGATAATAAAATATTGATTCGATAAAACAAACAACAAATCTTTTTTTTTAAATAAACTCCCAAGTGATAAGGATGTTGAGTCATAATAGAATGTGAGTTCTTTTAATTTTGTTTATTTATTGGGTTGTTTCACATAAAATGTCCGTTTCCAAAGTAAACTTTTTTTTTTAGTAAAATTACTATAAAAAACAAAATCATATTCATCACTATATAAAAAGAAAAATCGTTTTATTGAGAATATTTACCCTCATTTTCTACAAATTTTTTCCAACTCGTGACCAACTTTTTTATGCCGGAACGGAAGAATTCTGAGTTTTGAAATGACAAAAAATCTAAAAACGCTTTGTGGACTTGAACTTCGTAGCCAAGCTCTTCCAATTTGTTTATTTTTACAGTAGTTTTGTCTATAAATTATGCAGAATATTATTGTATTAATAATTAGTATTAATTAAGGATGTTGAGTCGTAATAGAATAATAGAATGTGAGTTCTTTTAATTTTGTTTATTTATTGGGTTGTTTCACATAAAATGTCCGTTTCCAAAGTAAACTTTTTTTTAAGTAAAATTACTATATAAAAACAAAACCATACACATTTTTTCCATCTCGTGACCCACTTTTTTATGCCAGAATTGAAGAATTCTTAGCTTTGAAATGAAACAAAATCTGCAAACTCTTTTTGGACTTGAACTTCATGGCCAAGCACTTTCAATTTGTTCACTTTTACAGTAGTTTTGTCTATAAATTATGCAGGATTTAAATATATTAGATAATAAAATATTGATTCGAAAAAACAAACTGCAAATCTTTTTTTATATAAACTCCCAAGTGATAAGGATGTTGAGTCATAATAGAATAATGGAATGTGAGTTCTTTTAATTTGGTTTATTTATTGGGTTGTTTCATACAAAATGTCCATTTCCAAAGTAAAGGCTTTTTAGTAAAATTGCTATAAAAAACAAAATCATACACATTTTTTCCAACTCGTGACCAACTTTTTTATGCCGGAATTGAAGAATCCTGAGTTTTGAAATGAAACAAAATCTGAAAACACTTTTTGGACTTGAACTTCATGGCCAAGCACTTTCAATTTGTTCACTTTTACAGTAGTTTTGTCTGTAAATTATTCAGGATATAAATATATTAGATAATACAATAGTTCGAAAAAAACTACAAATCTTTTTTTATAAACTCCCAAGTGATAAGGATCTTGAGTCATAATAGAATGATGGAATGTGAGTTCTTTTAATTTGGTTTATTTATTGGGTTGTTTCACACAAAATGCCCGTTTCCAAAGTAAAGGCTTTTTAGTAAAATTGCTATAAAAAACAAAATCATACACATTTTTTCCAACTCGTGACCAATCTTTTTATGCCAGAATTGAAGAATTCTTAGCTTTGAAATGAAACAAAATCTGCAAACTCTTTTTGGACTTGAACTTCATGGCCAAGCACTTTCAATTTGTTCACGTTTACAGTAGTTTTGTCTATAAATTATGGAGAACATTATTGGATTAAATATATTAGATAATAAAATATTGATTCGAAAAAACAAACTGCAAATCTTTTTTTATATAAACTCCCAAGTGATAAGGATGTTGAGTCATAATAGAATAATGGAATGTGAGTTCTTTTAATTTGGTTTATTTATTGGGTTGTTTCATACAAAATGTCCATTTCCAAAGTAAAGGCTTTTTAGTAAAATTGCTATAAAAAACAAAATCATACACATTTTTTCCAACTCGTGACCAACCTTTTTATGCCGGAATTGAAGAATCCTGAGTTTTGAAATGAAACAAAATCTGCAAACTCTTTTTGGACTTGAACTTCATGGCCAAGCACTTTCAATTTGTTCACTTTTACAGTAGTTTTGTCTGTAAATTATTCAGGATATAAATATATTAGATAATACAATATTGATTCGGAAAAAAAAACTACAAATCTTTTTTTATAAACTCCCAAGTGATAAGGATGTTGAGTCATAATAGAATAATGGAATGTGAGTTCTTTTAATTTGGTTTATTTATTGGGTTGTTTCATACAAAATGTCCATTTCCAAAGTAAAGGCTTTTTAGTAAAATTGCTATAAAAAACAAAATCATACACATTTTTTCCAACTCGTGACCAACCTTTTTATGCCGGAACGGGAGAATTCTGAGTTTTGAAATGACAAAAAATCTAAAAACGCTTTTTGGACTTGAACTTCGCAGCCAAGCTCTTCCAATTTGTTTATGTTTACAGTAGTTTTGTCTATAAATTATGGAGAACATTATTGGATTAAATATATTAGATAATAAAATATTGATTCGAAAAAACAAACTGCAAATCTTTTTTTATATAAACTCCCAAGTGATAAGGATGTTGAGTCATAATAGAATAATGGAATGTGAGTTCTTTTAATTTGGTTTATTTATTGGGTTGTTTCATACAAAATGTCCATTTCCAAAGTAAAGGCTTTTTAGTAAAATTGCTATAAAAAACAAAATCATACACATTTTTTCCAACTCGTGACCAACCTTTTTATGCCGGAACGGGAGAATTCTGAGTTTTGAAATGACAAAAAATCTAAAAACGCTTTGTGGACTTGAACTTCGTAGCCAAGCTCTTCTATAAAGAGCAGTTTTGTCTATAAATTATGCAGAATATAAACATATTAGCTAACACAATAATTCGAAAAAAACTACAAATCTTTTTTTATAAACTCCCAAGTGATAAGGATGTTGAGATAGAATAATAGAATGTGAGTTCTTTTAATTTTGTTTATTTATTGGGTTGTTTCACATAAAATGTCCGTTTCCAAAGTAAAGGTTTAACGTTTTTCAGGTGGCACAAACCAGATTTTTCTACAGTCAGTAATTCTAAAGTTTATAAGCAATTAGTGGACCTAAGTCGAAAAATTAAAAAACACCCAAAACCTGAAATTACTTTTTTACCGTTGAGATTTGAACAGGGGTTTACAGGAAGTTTTTTTGTTGCATACGGTGAGTAGAAACACCTCCTAAAATTTTCGACACTTATCGCCAGTCAGTTATTACAGTTATTAATTTTACATTTTTAGAAATATATCATATTTTTTAAATTCCTCGATCAATCTAGTGCTCATAATAGGGAACGTTTCCAAAGCGATCTTATATCATTTTTGACATATTTATGTCCTTCAAGAAGCAAACGTAGGTAACCATAAATGGTCGTCGAGACATTTAATTGCAATAAGGCGATAATAAATTTTTCAAACGCCCAGCGAAAAATCGATAAATTTTTCCCTTAAGCTATATTAGCGCATCTCGGTCAATAACAAAAAAAAATAATCTGCCAAGTGTGTGGGCGGTATAGCTTCCTCACATTTTGTGCATGCGCTATGTTTATCAGATTTGTTTAAAATTATAGGAGATCACCCAGAAAGCAACCTGCATAATCTCTAAAAGTTTCATGAAAATTGGTCTCATGGTTTCGGAGTTTTGCCGGTTACAAGGAATTGACCACAGACAGACAAGGAGCCAAATTTGTTCAGAAAGGCCTAAAACGCAAATTGCGAGTGGAAATCTTGATTTTGGAGGGCAAAAAAAAATTTCGGCTTACAAACACAGCCTTTTTTACTTTCGGTAGTTCGGAAGAAAAACAGTCAGACAATAATCCACGGTTTATATCGTCCTTCCTCGAACCCACCCTATCGGTTTTACATTATCTCCGTCACACCAAATACGTACAAATTGCGAGAATAACGGAAAAGGCGATCAATATTGATACCGCAGATTGCCCCGAAGTTAGGAGCTGATACTGCTGACAGCGCAATAGGTAATTTACTGGATCCATAACTCAGACGATCTGCCTATGCGAATTCAACGTGTATGCTCGGTTAACAACATAACATTTTCCTCTGGAAAGGAATTATCAAGTTATTTTTCAAACTAATACCTAAAATAAGCTAATCATAAACTCATTCAAGCAACAATTGTAGGCGGAGATGGAGAGTTGGTGTCGTGGGTTCGAATCCCGCTCGTGCCAATGACTTTTTTATCTCAACTGAAAACCTTAATTACTTACATAAAAAGGTTAATCTATCTTTAGGTTATGAACAGAACTAATGAGCAAATTTTACTATTCTTAGCATCGGTTGATTTATAACATAATTGGTATCACCATGTTTGTCACGAAATACGTCCGATCAATTTGATTCTCGGCGACAAATGAAATGGCCACGGAGAGCTTTAGTGAAGTATACTTCATTTAAATCATTAAACTCACTAATTTCGTGGACCGCTTGACCAATTCATATATTACAATTAATTAAGGTTTTTAGTTGAGATAAAAAAGTCAATGGCACGAGCGGGATTCGAACCCACGATCTTCGGCTTGATACGCCGCTGCTCTACCACTTGAGCTATCGTGACCTCGATCCACTCGGACACCAACTTCCCATCTCAACCGCACCTTTTGAATTTTCCCTCCTTTTTGATCAATAACTTTTTTATCTCAACTAAAAAACCTTAATTAATTGTAAGACATTTATTGGTCAAGCGGACCACCAAACTAGTGAATTTAATAAGTTTAAAATGAAGTACAATTCACTAAAGCTCTCCGTGGCCATTTCATTTGTCGCCGAGAATCAAATTGATTACACGACATTTGAAAAATGGCAAAAAGGAGGGAAAATTCAAAAGGTGTGGTTGAGATGGGAAGTTAGTGTCCGAGTGGATCGAGGTCACGATAGCTCAAGTGGTAGAGCAGCGGCGTATCTAGCCGAAGATCGTGGGTTCGAATCCCGCTCGTGCCATTGACTTTTTTATCTTAACTAAAAACCTTAATTAATTGTTTCGATCTATATTGAGATCATCTTCAGGGCCTGGGATTTACAAACATTGTTTACATATTACAATTACATTTTGGATGTGGAAAAGTGAATTTATACAATGCAAAATATATTTTATATATTCAATCAAAGTAATTATCAAATGTAATACCTGACTACAATAATTTAATTTATTGATCAGGCACCTTTTTTTGATATATGAAATTCCAATATTTAATTCAAATCGAAATAAATACGACACCAAAATATTAATTAAATTTAAATCTTTTGTGTGGTGATTAGTCACCGTTAATCGATATTTATTTAGTAATCGTGAGATGCGGTCTGGTGTGATGTAGGTTTTAGAAAAACTATTTCTTTATCGTGCCAACGTTTCGATCTTTATTGAGATCATCTTCAGGGCTCAAAGTGTTTGTCTTCTGTGTAAGTGTGCCATTCTTGCGAGTCGTATTGAGAGTAGCACACGCAAGAATGGCACAATTACACAGAAGACAAACACTTTGAGCTCTGAAGATGATCTCAATAAAGATCGAAACGTTGGCAAATGTTGGTTAAGGTTGAGATTAACCGACATTTGAAAAATGGCAGAAGGGAGGAAAATTCTAAAGGTATGTTGAGATGGCAAGTTTGTGCCCGAAGTGGATCGATGTCACGATAGCTCAAGTGGTCGAGCAGCGGCGTATCTAGCCGAAGATCGTGGGTTCGAATCCCGCTCGTGCCATTGACTTTTTTTATCTCAATTAAAAACCTTAATTAATTTTAATATATTAATTGGTCAAGCGGACCACGAAATTAGGGAATTATTCAAGAATGATAATTACTGAGAACTGGTCAAATATGGAAATAACCTATTTGCAGTTTCAACAACACTGAGACTCTCAGCTTGGCAAAGCTCTATGGTTGGAAAATTAGTTTTGGACCTACATAAGAGATAAGCTGACTTTATCTGTTTTTGCCTTTTAGAGATTTTAAACAATACATTTTAACCCAACGGTTTTTTTCATTTATTTAAGAACGTATCTTAAAGAGCCATACAGCAAAGTTCAAAAAAGCTAATAAAATGAGCTTTTTGTCAATATCAAATATTTGATAGGATTTATATATTAAACATATCATAATTCGATAAACCTCCTTTTAGGTCAAAATCTGAAAATTAAGGACGGGAAATCTTCAACCGGTGAAATTTTAAACTATTCCACCCGTTGAAAATCTCCCTTACCTGATTGTTAATTAAGAAAGGGAACCGTTTAGGCCTAGGACAAGTTCCTGGGGATGAGGGAGCTGGAGGGTAGGACGGATCGATAGCCTGCATCCCGACCTGCCTTCCGCTGGCCCATTCCCAGAACCGATCCGGTGCCATTTGATAGCATGGTTCATTATTAATATTCAGAGTTCATGCTGGCCACTGGAGTCTTTTTATCTTTCAACGACCAATTGTTTAATTATTTATATGGGTTAAAATTAACTATCAAAATTTTTATTTTTAACCGCTTGCTCCCTTTTAAATTTAATATTTTTATATATTTAATATGAATAAAAAAGTGCAAACAAGTACAAACACAGACTCCTTAAAAACTATACAATTAAGTACATGTAAAAATAATGACGATGTTAAATTAATTAATAAATTTAATTTTGACAGTCTTGAGCGGAGTCCTTTTAGTTTTGGACTGGAAGAATTGGATTGTAGAGCATTGGCTAAGTCCCATATTTCTATACAGTAAGTCTGTTTGATAGCATAAAGGTATTAATATGATCATCTGACGAAAAGTCAAAGGGTAAATTTAAAATTGTTTCATAAGTAACAAAAATTGCGAAAAATATTATTTATACACTACCCATAAAAACCGACCACTTGTTTTGTGCATGAAAAAATGGCCAACTTCGGAAATGCTTATTTTCTCAACCTTTTAAGTGCTAAGTCTCATTTTTTAGAAAATTTTACTTTGAACAAGATGACTTTTTAAATGTTTTCCTAGAGCTTTAGACATTAGTCAAAGACATCAAGAATGTTAATAAAATAAAAGAAATGAAATTGAAATAATTCACGAACACATCAAGGTATAGTCTTGAAAAAACAAACTTAAATTTATCTACAGATTGACGAACACTGGGTCAAGGTATAATCATGAAGAAAAAAGGTACAGTCTTGAAAAAAAAACAATCCTAATATGTCTACAGATTGACGAACACTGGATCAAGGTATAGACTTGAAGAAAAAAGGTATAGTCTTGAGGAAAAAACCCTTAATCAAGGTATGGTCTTGAAGAAAAAAAATATTCTGTTGTTTCTGCCAAGCTACCTACTTTAAGATCTTCATCAGGAAAAAACAATCTTAAATATACAGATTGATATGATATTACTAAATACAGATTGATGAACATTCTGGATCAAGGTATGGTCTTGGAAAAAAAACAATCTTAAATATGTCTACGGATTGACGAACACTGGATCGAGGTATAGTCTTGAAGAAAAAAGGTACAGTCTTGAACAAAAAAACAATCTTCAATATGTCTTCGGATTGACGAACACTGGATCGAAGTATGGTCTTGAAGAAAAAAGGTATAGTCTTGAACAAAAAAACAATCCTAAACATGTCTACAGATTGATGAACACTGGGTCAAGGTATAATCATGAAGAAAAAAGGTACAGTCTTGAAAAAAAAACAATCCTAAATATGTCTACAGATTGACGAACACTGGATCAAGGTATAGTCTTGAAGAAAAAAGGGATATTCTTGAAAAAAACAATCCTAAATATGTCTAAAGATTGACGAACACTGGATCAAGGTATAGTCTTGAAGAAAAAAGGTATAGTCTTGAGGAAAAAACCCTTAATCAAGGTATGGTCTTGAAGAAAAAAAATATTCTGTTGTTTCTGCCAAGCTACCTACTTTAAGATCTTCATCGGGAAAAATCTTAAATATACAGATTGATATGATATTACTAAATACAGATTGATGAACATTCTGGATCAAGGTATGGTCTTGAAAAAAAAACAATCTTAAATATGTCTACGGATTGACGAACACTGGATCGAGGTATGGTCTTGAACAAAAAAGGGATAGTCTTGAAAAAAACAATCCTAAATATGTCTACAGATTGACGAACACTGGACCAATGTATAGTCTTGAAGAAAAAAGGTATAGTCTTCAGGGAAAAAAACCATTAATCAAGGTATGATCTTGAAGAGAAAAAAAACATATTCTGTTGTTTCTGCCATGCTTTCGACCTATTTTAAGGTCATCATTGGGACAAAAACAATCTTAAATATATTTACAGATTGACGAACACTCTTGATAAAGGTATGGTCTCATAGAAAGAAGCAAATTCAGTTGTTACTGTAAGCTTTCTACCTATTTTAAAGTCTTCATCGGGACAAAGCAATCTTAAATACATTTACAGATTGACGAACACTCTGGATCAAGGTATGGTCTCGAAAAAAAAAGCAAATTCAATTGTTACTGCCAAGCTTTCGACCTATTTTAAGGACATCATCTGGGCCTGTATTACATTACGGAAAACATATTTGTACATTTTATAACAACAAATTATGTCCAGGCTCTCCCCTCCATGCTGGAGGCAGGAAAGCGAGAACGGATAGTTGAGTCCAGCCTAGGCATTGGAAGAAAAACAATAAGAAAAAAATCCAGCTGAAAGCCAGTCAAATCAGATTTGTATCCACTTTGATTTTTATTAATATAAATTATTTCTGTTGTGTGGTCCATTTTCATTTATGGTTTTATGTTTGGTATTTTCCATTTTGGTTATCAAGGTTGATTATTTTAAATTTGCCCTTCAGGCCCATATTATTCCCATAGTATCTAATTATTCTTATATTGTTAATTTGTAAGCAAAGGTTCATGTTTTGTTGTTTTATATTTTTTATATAACGTTTTTGATTCATAAGGAAATACATTTTTGTTTTAAAAGAAACAAATAGAGGTGTCCCTCTGTAAGTGTGTTCGTATTTTATTTCAAATCAAAATTCCTTTGATTTTGAGGCAGATCACCGGCCTCAAGGGGGTTAATCAAACCTTAAAAGACGGAATATTCCTTAAAGAACCCACTAATAATTTGATTTTCATAATGTGAAAATGTGACTGCTGTACGAGATAAAATCCTTCACTAAACAAGAAGAAAACTGGAGTTACTCGAAATGTGTCGGTTTTCCTGATAAATATTCACACCGATGCTTTAAAGCTCGACACAGAACAAAGATATGCTCTTCGTGAAAGTTGACGGTATCACACAACCGAATACTTCAAAAAACTAAATAATCCTGTTTTTAAATTTTTCGACTTGTGTCACTGTTCTTGTACGATATGTCGAGGCGGTTTAAAACTGAAACGTGATCCAACGGGGAAAATTGTACTCTGTGAGAAAACGAGATAAAACCAATTTTGAGTACTGATTGAATCATTTGCTCAAACCCAGTCATTCCAGGGTCAATTACTCCATGCAATTAAATAAGATCTTCATGGAAATTTCATGGAAATAGACTTCACCACTGAAGGACGTGCAATCTTTGATATATTGTTGATTTATCGTTTCAAGATTAAAAAATACTACAAGAAAAAAGTAATACAATAAACGTGCAAAGACGGAATTGAATCGTATCTAAATAAATATTTAATGTATATACGAAATTCATTCCTGGTATGCGTGCCACCTTTAACAAATAGAATCAGAAAGCTGATTTTTTTTAAAGATAACATTTACCGTGTGATTTTCTTCTTTCTGCGATATCCTTACACAGTTGCGACCCGAGCTTGGGCTTGGGTAACCCACAACTGAACTCGGGTTGAGCGTTCACGTAATCCAATCCCTTTAAAAGGACCTAATCCAAAACAACCCCGGAGCTTTGCGGAAATGATTATACATTAAACTGAAATGTCCCATTGGAAGATTTTTGCATGTGTTTTTGTTCAAAAGACTGGAAAATTTGCAATTAAGTGCCTTCGTCGGAAAACTCGATGATGTAGATAACACACAAGGGCAGAAAACGGATAAACAAACAGATAAAATGCAAATTAAGACATATATTATAAATGTGGATAGGGCGAGAGAAACATGCAAGCTAATCGAGATTGCGACAAACCGAAAAGTACAATGAGAATCCCAACATAGATGTATGTTGGAATATGTTAATTTTTTATCATTTTATTGATAATTACATCTATGAGACAATTGCAAGCGAAAAATGCTATAAGAACAAAATTTACATGAAAAACATGCGAGGAGAAATAAATAAAAAATGACCAGTTTTTCAATTTTCTTCGTCACTGCGTTGGACGTCACATGGTCATCTCAGTCAACAGGAACGATATATGACGTACCAAGGCATTGTGATGGAAAAAAATGAAAAAGTATTATTGAGGAAAATCTGAATATTCGACTCTATTCTTAAAAACAATTAAGCCAATTTTTGAAGATTTACATCAATTTGACCACTGAAGATGACATGCCGAATGGCTAACCGAAACAGCGAGAATAGGCGGACCAGGATAACCGGAGACGACCAATCTACGCTAATTTTTTTGTTCAATTTTAATTAAGTTAATCGTTGGTCTTTGCGTTATTTCTTACTGAAGATATAAAGTCAAACGCCTGACAAACCGAAACGTCTATTGGCCGGACTGGACGGTTTGAAAGGGCCTAAACAGTTATCACAAAGCTCCTTATAGACATAGAAGCATTGGCTATTTTGATAATTTTATTCTAGGTGAACAAATATGATAAAAAATACAATCATTATAGTAATAAAAAAAATTGTATCGAGAACGTTCACATGCATATAAAGTACACATATTGGTCTGATTATCCAAGCGACTTTGGTATGTCAAACGCGTTTAAAATCAATAAATAACGACCACTTTTTCAATTTTTTTTCGTCACTGCGTAGGGCATTACATGGTTATCTAAGTCGGCGGGGTCAGATCATAGGATAGTAGATCCCGCGGTTGTGGGTTTGATCTCCAAGGTCGCCTCTGGACTTTTTTCTGACGTCTAAGGGGACCGGTGGCCGCAATTGAAAGAAATTGACACGGCACTCATCAATAGAAGGTCTGGGGCGGGATCGGATCTCAGCGACCCTGAATTTGGTCCCAACCCCCTTCAAAAATGAGTTTCTTCCATGGCAGAACATTGGAACTCACAACTCAATTCACACCGTAGGCGGTCTCCTATAAGGGGTGGTTAGCAAATTCCACTTTAAACAAAACCGCTGCCGGAGCGGATCCGGTAGTTTGTACGCTGGGAGATAGAGTGGCCTTCTCAACCACTGGAGTGGTCGGGAGACCAGGTTGATGTATTTCGGCTTAGCGCGGTATACGGTCCGATGCTTAATGCGAACCCGACCACTCGGAATGGACAAGCGGAGAGCGAGGTTGACTTGGCCCCTCGGGGCTGAGCTGACTCTACACCAATGCTGCGGCAGTAACACACTTCTATCATATGCCGAGGTGCGTCAGCTCTCACCTTGAGAATCAAAACGTCCGATAAGGTGGGGACGTTAAAGATCCTCATTGTCCTTTTAAGAACGACCGAGTATACGGGATAGCTCAATTCACATGCGTGTTCTCAAAATTGGAGCCAGGAATAAAGTACAATAAGCTGTACAGGTGCAGTGCTCACCTCCTCCAGTTCCTGGTATGCATTGCAAATAAAAAGTCGACGGGGAGGAGGATTATACCCAGGCATTGGGATGTGTGGCAAAAGATAGATGGATTATTTTGGCAATGGGGTTTCGCACTTCTGGAACAAGGTGTAGGGTGAGGTTTGAATAAAAAGGGTTAACGATTCTTCTTAGGACTTTTGACTGGAATTCTTTGGATCCTTTGGATCCGTTGACCCCCAGAGTTTGATACTGTAAGTCCACATAGGTTTGAGTACCATGTATTTAAAATGATTAGGGGGGCCGCGGTAGCCGAGTGGTTAAGGCGTCAGACTCTCGGCTAGTAGATCCCGCGATGGGTTCGATCCCCACCGTCGCTTCTGGACTTTTTCTGACGCCTGAGGGGACCGGTGGCCGTAATTGAAAGAAACGGCACTCATCAATGGAAGGAGCGAGATCAGTTCTCAGCGACCCTGAATTTGGTCCCAACCCCCTTCAAAAATGAGTTTCTTCGACGGAAGAGCACCTGCACACCGGGGTCTCAAATTCACACTTGTGTTGCGAGCCCCCAAAAAATGGAGCCAGGGATAAAGTACAATAAGCTGTACAGCTGCTTGTAAAAAAAAGTACAATCATTAATGGAGCACGGATAACGACAGCAAGGGCACTCGCAGTATTATCAGTATTAGCCTGGACCTCGCCTTATTAACATTGCCGACTCGGCTACTTGCTGCAGTCACTTCAACCGCTGCGGAGTCAACCGACTCACAACTTCCACGGCCCCGGACTTCAACCGTCGGCTCGACGCATATTCAACAACATCGGCCCTTGTCAGTGCCACCAGAACTCACTAAAGTTTCATTTGAGTATGGTTAATAAACACAAAATTAAAATTGCTGCATTTATTTAATGAATTCTACAAACCGGGTCATGATCATAAAAATATGTTAATATATGTGTAAAAACTAGAAAAAAAGACTAAGACTTCATTCCGGCAATGAAGAGAGACGGCAATGAGATGACTTGAAGCACTTTCTTCCGTCATTTCCGAGCAATGGACGTGTGTAGACCCGTCAACCGGTATGAGAAACAGATAGGTCCGTTTAAGAAATGGAGTGGGTTTATTTATTGCAGTCCATTTTAACAAGCCTTTTGGCGAGTAAGCGACATCGCCAACCCGTTGGGATGTGGTCGTCGCCTCGGTTGTCAAGAAGCTCCCTGAACCTCAGCATGCAGAATTCGTCTTGATCCCTGTTCGTCGGGTAGTTGGGCTCGCTGGGCAGGAATTTCGGAAGACCCCTGTTTATGTCGAAAGGAAAGCTCAACTTGGATTTTTTCTCGACTTTCTTGATTTTATCCTTTTTGTGAATGAATTTCCCTAGGTCGAATTTTCTGTAGGGTTGCGCCGGGGTCGAAACGTTAAGTAAATCGCTCATGTGATCATTCGTTTCGGAATCGGTTCTGCTGCCTTTATCTTTAACCTTTTCGCTGTCGTGTTCACTTTTAATACTGTGATCGTCCTCCTCATCTTCCTTGGATTCGTTAAAACCCCAAGGATCGTAGTCCTGCATGTCAAATTTGTACTCTTTATCCTTCATCAATTCCTTCTCGAAGTACAGAAAACGTTCCGCGATGTCTAAGCTGTATTCGTCCACTGAAGAATGTGTGTCGGGAAATATGTTTTTAGAGTTACGTCTAATTTTGGCTAGGTCCAGAAGGGTACTTTTATCGATGTACCTCATTAATTTGCAATCGACGATGCCTCGTTCCATGAGCGAGTTGTAAGACCGTTCCTGCTCGGCATAAAACCGCCTGTTCTCAGCCGACTGCTTTTTAGATAAACCCTGGTATTTCCTGAGCTCCTGGATAGCTAGACCTCCCGCTCCAGGTCCTGCTCCGGTTCCGGGCCTGGCTCCGAAATATATGGACGGCATGGGGCGTGCGGAGCGGGCCGCGGAAGGGCCGTAAGAATGCCCTGAAAGGATAGCTCCTCGAACCGCGGCCATCTTCTGTTCGAAGTTTGGGTCCGTCTGACAATCCATGACTCCCATGCCTTGTACGATGTGCTGTCCGATTTCCTTTTGGTCCAATCTGTACAAATATCGGACCCATCTCGGGTAATCGCATTCCGGATCCGTTCCCATAGCAAAACGCGATCCTCCCCGGATGGCTTTTAATCGATTATTATTTGCCGCTATGTTTTCTAAGTATTGAAGTTTCTCTTTCTTCATCATGTCCAAAATCTCTTCGTTTAGGTTTTGAAAAAATTTTTGTTTTCGCGATTTTACCATGTCGTAGCTGGATACGTCCCTGTTAACGTCATCGCCGCCCCTTCCCTTTTCAACCTTTTCGTGCAATAGACGACGTAACATCTCTCTCGGGCTCTCCTTTGGAGATTTCGGTTTGTCCTTTTTCGAACTCCTGTCCCTGTACAACCATTCCTTGCATTCCCTGCACGCTTCGTCGGTCGAATTGAAATATTCGATCTCGGTGGAAATGTCCTGAGCGAATCTCTCTTGATCTTCTAGGGGGCATTGGACCGTCAGATTTTCGTTCGTCCCTTGATAAAGAGATCGGATGGTTTCATTTTGGTTTTTAAAACTTTGTCCAAACGGTGGCAAAGTCCACTCGGGCTGCCCTCTACCTCGGTTTCGTTGTGTAAACCAATTTTTCAAAGTGATATTGTCCAGAGGGACTATTTGCGACTGCAACAACGCATCGTTGGTGGCTCTCCCGCTTCCGGGGTCCATCGTCGCGATATCCCATGGGATCTTTTCGTTCTTCCTTGACAAAATGGGTTCCGAAGGTGCCACGACTTCGGCTCTAGCGTACTCCGGACGGTTCGGCCCCGCCGAACGGATTACTTGGTATACCATAGACATTTTTACTTGTGTATACAATTTTTATTTTTGTCTAAAAAAAATAAATAATTGTGACTTAAAATTTTGAATTTTGACAAACCAAACTTTTTGTATGCAGCTGATGTAATGCTATAATTAAGAACTAATTTTTTTGCCCTGATTTTTCCGTTTTTCGTCGGATACCTCATAATCGAATAACCATGATGTATTTCTTACTTTCCATAAAGTCCCAAAACATAACCATCATCCTCCGTCGCATCCTCCAATATATCACCTCACCTCCCTTTCTACCTTGAACGTCATCTAACACCTCTGGCGCCTAGACAACTACCGTCGATCCTTAAAAAGGATCAAACTGAATCGACTGATCATTAAAATACAACTAGACAATAGATCTAACCTCTCCCTCGATAACAAAATCCATACAAATCAACACAAATGGACACTCGGCATAAAACTATGGAGATTAAAGAAACCTTTTCTAACTCCGCCGAATTCAGACCCTACAGTCACAAATCCTCAATTCTATGTTTCCGACCGCACCATCATAACGACCAAAATGTTCCTTTATAAATGAAGTTGCTAGGTCCAGCAGTAAAAAAACTCTAAACTAACCTCCATTCACACTTTCTTCGATGTGTATCAGGAATCGATCTTATCCTGATAAACTCTTCGATGTCTAAAAAGAGAATGGCTCTCAAAGAGTATGAGATAGTATACTGCGAATCATAAATTTCGTAAATATTATTGAACTTGATTGACCAAAATAAGGGAAAACATTCATGAAGAATCCTCCTGCATCAGTGAAGCTTTATTGAGCAACATGTCGACAAACCCAGAAACATAGAGACTACATCGACGTCAACGTTCCAGAGGCTCATTCGTCAAGTCGTTTTACTCCCTTAAAACAGGAGAAGAAACCAGTCGTGAGACAGATTACATAATCCATCGGTATAAAGTTTATGAGATTTGGTTAAAAGCATTGGCCCCCATTGTATAACACATCCGTCATCTATAAAAAAAAGAGGGCGCGCTTTTCCCCGGTGTCTGTATTATTTTGGGCCGTTTTTCCTTCCCGGAAAAGCGAAGGATGAGCAGCGGAACACGTTTCCAGGGGCTTTTCTCATGTTTTATTTTTCAAGAACGTGATTGGTACAGAAGTTTTGACCTTGATTTTTTTTTTGGCGTACTTCGACTGAAAATCAAGTCCGAAATAGGCGGCAAACGTCGTGTCGAATGCCACGGAACAATGACGAAACGTCACAGCCCAGATGGAAGACAACGTCATTGAATTGAATGGAAACCGGGTGGATGGAGATGGCCAAGATTGATATCGCACGTTGGAAAACGGCGCCCTGGTGACAACCACGTACTCGCCCTGTTCCTCTTTCAATATTACAATCGCAAAGAACACCCTGATAATTCCGTTTCCCGAAAACCGGTTACGGCAATAACAACGTTGTCTCGGGGTTCGTTTCTGCCCAAATTTGTTTTATGGATTGACAAAGTTTTCCCCGAGAGCTTCGAGATGGCTGTTGAGAAAACAAGGTTTAACGTCATAATAGGACAGCCAGAAATTAATTCTAACTTTGGACAAATAGAAAACCGGAGCATTACAAGCCTACATCCTTTATCCTATCATCCAAAATCGTTCAGTCACTTAAAATAAATAACTAGAAAAACAGTGCCTACATTTAAGTTTAAAAAATGCTTAGTTTAAACTACAACTCCATGAATGGCAGGTCTAATTGAAAATCGATTTTACGACTCTTAGTCATATTTTTTTTTTTTTTTTATTACAATCTGTAATTATTATTTACAATATGTAATTTGCGGATACATGAACAACTATATATATGTACAACTATTTACATTGAGGGGAGAAAATAGTCAGTGCTATCCTCCCTCTTCACTTTATTTTATTTTTTTTTTTTTTTCAGTTCAATCGGAAAGGAGGTCGCGGGGCCATTTCCTCTTAAGACGCCTTATGGGGTTGTAGGGATGGGTTCTATCGGACAGGGCTTGGGCAAGACTATTTGGATGGTGGGAAAGTTTTTTTGTGAAAATTGGTAAATTTTTGGGGAATAAATTTTTGGATATAAGGAATTTGAAGGTCGTTGTGGAGGGTAGCATTGGAGACATAATAAGGAGCATTTATAATGGATCTGAGGACTTTAGATTGAAAGGATTGGAGGCGCTGGATATTGGAAGGTTTAGCGGTTCCCCACAGTTCTATCCCGTACGTCCAAATCGGTTGTAGTAATGTTTTGTAAATTGTAAGTTTGTTTTTTGTCGATAGTTTAGACTGTCGTCCTATAAGTCTGTGCAGTAGACCATACCGTCTGTTTAGGTTTTGTCGTGTCAGTCGTGTATGTTGATTCCACGTTAATCGTGAATCTAGGTGGAACCCAAGGTAGCGAACGCAGTCGGATTTGGGGATGGGGACGTTATTGTAGTATATAGTGAGAGGAGGTTTGCTTCGGAGTGTAAATGTGACATGGACGCTCTTGCTTTCTTTTATCTTCCATTTTCCATCGTCTACACCAGGGGTGCTCAAACTTGAACTGCTGGCGATCTACCTCAATATTTTTAGACTACTTACGATCGACTCTGAGAGGCTGCAAGTGTGTGTGATACAGGGTTGTCGTACATACACGATACACCCTACCTAGGTAGGGTGTACCGTAGCATATATAGATATTAGCTTTCTGCACAATATAGGTACATTATTTTAGTCAAGGTTTGGGTTAGGTTTAGTTAGGTTCTTCTCTACAATATCAATGAAAAAACTCATAGTTATTCAAAATTGCGAGTTTATTGGTTGTTACAAAACAAAAGAGTTATATATGGTGTTAAACTTAACTAAGGAGTGGCTTTGGATGTTGAAGCGTGGCACTGCATGTCCTCAGCATACTTTTCATAAGATGGTACGTAACCACTGAGTGCTAATCGCAAGCATGATGACATATGATCGTCAGTTAGTCGATTGCGATATTTTGACTTAATTATCTTCATTTCAGAAAATGCAGACTCGCACAAGTAAGTTGACCCAAAAAATGCCGTCAGTTGAAGGGCGATTTGCCTTACATTCGGATATTTATCTTCAGATATAAAACACCAGAAATTTGTATCAGATGCTGTAGCTTTGAGATGTATATCTGATATAATCTGCACCAACTCATTTTCAACAGAACATGAGTTCATATTAAACTGACTTGCTATTTCAGTAGCTAATTCCTCAATGTTTTTACATGAAAAAGGATAACTCATAAATGATGCTATATTTTCCAATTTACTGCAATCATAAAAACGCATTTCGAATTGTCCCAAAATATTTGATAATTCAGCCTCATACGTATCATAATTCAACTGAGGAATCCTTGCTTTCAAAGACGGAAAATGTTTCAGATCCTTTCTTTTCAGTTGATCTATCATAAGTTGCAATTTACTTTTGAATGCGTTTACTGCGCTAATCATCTCAATAATAGTTTTTCCTTTACCTTGAAGCTCCAAGTTAACGGTGTTTAAGTGCATTGTGATGTCAGTCAAAAATGCCAAATCAGTCAGCCATTTTTCGTTTTTCAAAATCTGAGTGTCATCATCTCGTTGTTTCTAGACTAGACTGTACTGTCTACTAGTCTAGAAACAACGCGGCTTTTCTTTGACAAGTGCCGCGCGTTCCTTTGATAAAGCCACCTTTTGCCGCAAGCAGTGTTATTTTATTACGTAATACATTTTTGTAGTTTAGTTACCTACCTACTTATTAAAAAATTTTTTCTTCTCGAGATCTACTCAAAAAGCACTCGCGATCGACTGGTCGATCGCGATCGACCGTTTGAGCACCCCTGGTCTACACCAATCTGCTATACATGAGATATGTTCCTGCAGATCTTCCGAAGCAACCGCAGGATCGGAATTGGAGGATAGTACCGTATCATCGGCGAAGGATGCAAGTAGGGTGGTATGTTTAGTGGGAATATCTCCGGTATAAGTCATATTAAGTTCACCAATAAAGTCCTAAAGATAAAAGTTAAGTAAACAGCATTTGCAGCTCAGAGCTTTTACAACAAAAATTCATTTTATAATGAACAAAATAAATTTAAATACAACTTACTAGTCAGACCTTGAATACAATAGAAGCAAGATGATATTTAAATCAAATTCCAAAAGTTAATACTATGCTTTTTTTTGTTTTTTTCCGATGAATAATCAATGTTGGCCGACTACTTTTAATAACAAACACTATATAAGTTAAAATACTGACGCAAGCAGTGTTTCGCAGTTTTCAAATTAGGTTTCGTTGAATATTCTATTATTTAGAGATGATTCTTCTTCATTAAGCATTTATCGAATTGGATAGTTTGAAAAAAGATCTAATTGTAAGATAAAACTGAAGGTTTTTTTTGCCGATTTGCAAAATAAAGTGAAGATTTTACTCAGCAGTTCTGCGTGTTGTCTTTTCCGATCATACTCGCTGTGTCGTCTCCCAGATCCGTCTCGAATTATCGGCATCTTCAGAGATAAAATAGATCAAGTACCAGATAAGACTGAACAAAGAAGTAAATTGAGTTTGGTGGTTTCCTGTTCTGGTTCGCCTCTTCAGCGACTGCCAGACAATCTCGCCTTTTCGGCTTCGTCAGTGATAAAAATATAACTAATAAAAACCACTGAAGTAATAATTGAACAAATAAATACATGTAGTTTGGCGTTTTCCGAACTTCTTGGTCCGTCCATCCTCGCTGTTTTGGTCAGCCAGACACCTTTCAGCAAGTCGTTACTGAAGCCAAAGTGAACAATGTAGTTTGGCGTTTTCTGAACATCTTGGTCCGCATATCCACGCTGTTTTGATCTGCTAGACAATCTCGCCTTTTCGGCATCTTCAGTGATACAAATATAACAAATAAAAACCACTGAAGTAATAATTGAACAAATAAATACATGTAGTTTGGTGTTTTTGGATAATTCAGGTTCAACTATCCTCACTATTTTGGCCAGCCAGACACCTTTGAGAAAGTCGTTATCTTCAGAGGTAACATAACTCAGATCTACCACTCAGGCCTCAATGAAGAAATAAATGAATGTAGTTTGGTGTTTTCCGATGAACTTGGTCCGCCCATCCTCGCTGTTTTGGCCAGCCAGACACCTTTCAGCAAGTCGTTATCTTCAGAGCTAAAATTACTCATAGATCTACTATTGAAGCCAAAGTGAACAATGTGGTTTGGTGTTTTCCGATCATCTTGGTCCGCATATCCCCGCTGTTTTGATCTGCCAGACAATCTCGCCTTTTCGGCTTCGTCAGTGATAAAAATATCACAAATAAAAACCACTGAAGTAATAATTGAACAAATAAATACATGCAGTTGGTGTTTTTGGATAATTTAGGTTCAACTATCCTCACTATTTTGTCCAGCCAGACACCTTTGAGCAAGTCGTTATCTTCAGAGGTAACATAACTCAGATCTACCACTCAGGCCTCAATGAAGAAATAAATGAATGTAGTTTGGCGTTTTCCGAACATCTTGGTCCGCATATCCTCGCTGTTTTGGTGTGCCAGACAATCTCGCCTTTTCGGCATCTTCAGTGATAAAAATATAACGCACACGAACCACTACAGTCTTAATTAAACAAATAAACGTATGTAGTTTGGTGTTTATGGATAATTCAGGTTCAATTATCCTCACTGTTTTGGTCAGCCAGACACCTTTCAGCAAGTCGTTATCTTCAGAGCTAAAATTACTCATAAATCTACTACTGAAGCCAAAGTGAACAACGTGGTTTGGTGTTTTCCGATCATCTTGGTCCGCATATCCCCGCTGTTTTGATCTGCCAGACAATCTCGCCTTTTCGGCATCATTTGTCATAAAAATAGACCGCACACCAACACCGGTCATAATTGAACAAATAAATGTATGTAGCCTGGTTTTTACCGGTCATCCTGGTCCGCCTATCCTGCCTTCGGTCTGCCAAACCCATCCCGGCTTTACGCCGTCTTCAGTGATAAAAATGGAACGATTAAAAGAGCCAATTGAAGCCAATTGCACAAATGTATGTAGTTTGGTGTTTCCCGGCCATCCTGGTCCGCCTCTTCACTATTTTGATTTATCCGACCCATCTTTGATTTTCGGCATCTTCAGCGATAAAAAATAGAACACACATGAACCGCCGAAGTCATAATTGAACAAATAATTGCATGCTGTTTGGTTTTTACCGATCATCCTGGTCCGTCTATGCTAGCTGTATTTGCTTTCAAGATTTCCCTAAATTTAGCAATAAAATAACGTATAGACCAACTAGAGAGGTCATGTATGGTGTTTTCTGTTCATCTAGATTTCAGAAAATCCTAGTTGCTTTCCATTGCCAGGCTTTATCCTGGTCCGACAATAGTCGCGTTTCAACTTTTTGTTATCTTCAGTGATAAAATTAGACCAAACATTTAAGTCTGAACTGAACGAATATATATAGTTTATTTGTTCCGGTCATCCTCGTCCGCTTCCTCGCTGTTTTAGTCTGATGGCGCCAACTTCAGCGCCTGTACTTCTGCTAGATAATTACTAGGCTTTCTAGGCTATAAGTTAATCACCCCGCAGACTTGACGTTACAACGCAAATAATATTCAGCTTTTTCTTGAGGACTTCAAGGTGACGAACCCCTATATGACCAAATCCTGGCATGTGTCTAACAGACACCCCGGCCAGGTGGTCAGTGGCTCCAAGTTTGCTTTCTGGTTGGTCAAAACAAAGTTTTTTTTGGCTCGGGATCTCTGAATATTTGCATAGATTAGCACAATATAAGATTTTGCACTGTACCATTTGAAATGTTGTTTATGGACGTATTAAAGGTCCGCTTTGTCAACATAAGTTTTATAAAACATAGGAAGATGCGAAAACAATAGTACTGCGTCGATATGAAATACGAAAAAGAAACGATGATCAAAAATAGTAGTTAACAACCAAAGAACTACTCCTGATCTCCTGTTTTACAAGTAAAGTGGACGTTCTGATACAGAAGTCGTAAATAGAAAAGTTTCCCTCATAGAGGTTGGGAATTTTATTTAAAGAGGAAAAAAGTGTGGGCAGTGGCCGTAAAGCACACAGGCCTTTTCTGAGGACAAAGTCCCGAAGGTCGTGTCGGTCCGGTGTGTTTACCCGCGAGGGACTTTATCGGTTTACATTGTCCGCCGGGGGAGGGGCTGTGCAAAGTCTCAAAGTTCACGACCCGCTCAAAGGGGGCGCAATTGCTAAATGACTCGTCTCACGGTCATTTCGACCTAACGAACCGTGGCGAAGAAATAAACGGAAATGTCGCATTGAATTAGGACGAAATCCCATCGGGTTGAGCTGTTACCTCGGATTACTGCCGGCGGTGCGGATAATCGCTTATTTTTCCCTGACTTAATGACCATGATTATCATTTATTTATGATGACCACCTTCAGATCGATATCTTCACGTATTCCCCATCGCTGTTTTTTACCTTTCATAAACCATACGATTTGCGTCCATTCTTTAACATCTAACATAAATAATTTCATAAATTGACTCGGCAAACAACATGAATTTGTGAAATCCAATTTTCTCCAAGTTGTATCCTCAAAGCAAATATGGAAACCAAGTTGCTTCGTTAACTAATTACTCTATTAATTAGAAGGTTCATACGTAACGTTATACCTTCATATTTAACTGTTACGAGAAGAGATTACCGGTGATGTAGGTCTGCAACTTGCAGGCCGGAAAATTCAGATAAATCAATCGTTTTTAAAAAGATAGTTCCTACTCACAGTAAGTTGTTTTGCAACGATCCGGTTTCGAGCCTTATAGATCATCATCAGGTTGAGGACTTCTACAACCACGTCTCTCGACATGAATTGCCAAAGTGAACCCGCTGATACCTCCGCCAACGCGACGTTCCAATTAGCAGCTGATTTTTTTAATTTGAACGTGCGAAACGCGGAATTTATAACAAAAATAAATATTATACTAGTAAATACTTAATATTATTAAATTACTATAAAAATAATAACAATTAAAATAATTAGTTTATTAAATTCACTAATTTCGTGGTCCGCGTGACCAATTAATATATTACAATTAATTAAGGTTTTTAGTTGAGATAAAAAAGTTAATGGCACGAGCGGGATTCGAACCCACGATCTTCGGCTTGACACGCCGCTGCTCTACCACTTGAGCTATCGTGACCTCGATCCCACTCTGACACCAACTTCCCAACTCAACCGCACCTTTGGAATTTTCCCTCCTTTTTGCCATTTTTCAAATGTCGTGTAATCGGACTGGATTCTCGACGACAATTGAAATGGCCACGGAGAGCTTTAGTGAAATGTACTTCATATTAATTATTTAAATTCACTAATTTCGTGGTCCGCTTGACCAATTAAATCATTACAATTAATTAAGGTTTTTAGTTGAGATGAAAAAAAGTTAATGGCACGAGCGGGATTCGAACCCACGATCTTCGGCTAGATACGCCGCNACAGAAGACAAACACTTTGAGCCCTGAAGATGATCTCAATAAAGATCGAAACGTTGGCACGATAAAGAAAATGTTTTTCTGAAACCTACATCACACCAGACCCCAGACCGCATCTCACGATTTCTGAATAATTAAGTTACTGAAGTGTAGATTTTCCTTGATCCTCTTTGCGCATTTTACTAGTGAAATTGCTCACCGAAATGGCTATGCCGATGGTCTCTGGTTTTCTTGACAGATCGTATTTCCGTCTTTGCCCGTTTTCTTAAACGGTAGTTACGCGGGCAGTGACGAGAATAGAGACCTATAACTTTTCCGGGAAAAAGGAGTTCTAATGACTTTTTTTTTCAAAGATTTATGAATACTTTTATCTTGTGCTTAAGTTTATCTTTCTCAAGCCATTTGTCCTGCTCTAACTTTGGCAAAGTTCCTCCGGTAATCCACGGTTGACAAGGCTACCCCTTTTTTGACTAGTTGGTTAGCCTGCTGGTTTTCTTCTACACCTCAAGTTTATGTCCTAGGGCCATTAATTTGATCCTTATTGGCAAACCCTCTGCTTAGTAGCCTGGGTTGTAAAATATTTTAAAAATATTTTCCAGTGTGATTCTTTCTTCTTCCTGATCGCATCTCACGATTTCTGAATAATTAAGTTAAATTGAACTGAAATTTTAAATAAATATCTTTTAAAGTATCCCTGAGGAACTGGAAATAGTATATTTTCGAACTGACATAGGTCAATATTTTTTTACGGATAAGGGCAATACTCCTTGGACTGGCGAACTTTATCCCAACTTTAGGTAATGCATTCCATGCACAGGAGTTGATAAAAAACAAAATGAAAGGTGCCAGGATCTGCATACTTGGGATCAGCCACTAAAGGCATTAAATGTGTATGCTTTTAGCTCCAAATAATCTGGGAATTGTGGCATTTCTTCCTGATGTTTGCGGGGTGATCAAGGTGTAATTTGGTCGTTACCAATCATTTTCGTATGCCCATCCTCGCTGGGCTGGTCTGTAAGATGCGTTTCGCCATCTTCAGTGTCTTTGTGTGCAGAAAAGAAAATCATAATTATGGTAAAAGATAGAGGAGGTAGAGAATACAATGGAAGAAAACCCAGCAGCTATTGCGTAAACGACACAGCATATCAAAACATACATAGAGGCAAACACTTTCAGCTAATCTTAAAATTTCAACGGTTGAACATTTCCCGTCCTTCATCTTCAGGTTTTGACCGAAGACGAGGTTTATCGAATTATGATATGTTTTATATAAAAATCCTATCAAATATTTGATATTGAGCTCATTTTATACTCTTAGGTGCTTGTTGAACTTTGCTGTATGGCTTTTTAAGATACTTTCTTAAATAAATTTAAAAAACCGTTGGGTTAAAATTTATTGTTTAATTCCCCAATTTCGTGGTCTGCTTGACCAATTAATATATTACAATTAATTAAGGTTTTTAGTTGAGATAAAAAAGACAATGGCAAGAGCGGGATTCGAACCCACGATCTTCGGCTTGATACTTAGGCTTAGAGCGGCGGCGTATCAAGCCGAAGATCGTGGATTCGAATCCTGCTCGTGCCATTGACTTTTTATCTCAACTAAAAACATAAATTAATTGTAATTTATTGTTTAAAATATCTGAAAGGCAAAAACAGGTAAAGTCAGCTTCTCTTCTGTAGGTCCAAAACTAATTTTCCAACCCAAAAGTAATAGAGCTCTTGATTGGAAAGGTCATATTAATAACATATACAGGAAAGGCACAATATCAATGGTACGATGTAGGAGAATTGTCGGTAAAACATGGGGCCTCAAACCATGGGTAGCTAAATGGCTATGTACTGCAATTATTCTACCTTAATTATCTTTCGCAGCTTTAGTTTGGTGGAAAGGTCTAGAAAATAAAGAAAATATTAACAAATTATGGTCATTTCAAAGACTAGGCTGTTTGATGATGACAGGAGCATTTTCAACTACACCCACCCATAACCAATACCACACCACTTCACATTGAGGTTAAGGTCAGAGCAGTAATCACCTGCTACAGATTAATTAGCGAGGGCAGCTGGAATCATAAGTGCAATAACATAGGTCAATTGAAAATCTCACAACTATTGAGTAAAGTTAACGGCCAATTATTAAGCGTTAGTGATAAGGTTAAAACCCCTTCGGGGAAAAAGTACTTTCAGGTAGTCACCCCTTGTGATTATAATTATAGTTTGGATGATGACCATCGCAACATAACATAGACTGCTATACAGATGGTTTACAGATCAAAGGAAAATATATAAGAATTTTTTCTGACAGTCAGGCTAGTCTTAGGTCATTACAAAAAGATTTGTCAACCTCACGACTGGTGGAGGAAACTGTAGATCTTATCAATAGGATCTCTTCCAGGTTTGAGAACAAGGTAACCCTATTCGGATACCAGCGCATAAAGGACACTATGGCAATTAAGAGGCGGATAGCCTGGCCAAAGAAGGCTCAAATACTGCATTTGTCGGGCCACAACCGGTATTACCTCACTCTATGAGCACAGCGAAGGAGGGTATTCATAAATGAGGCATGAAACAATTCCTTAAGGAGTGGAATTTAACCCCCAGACACAGGCAATCAAAGGAGTTTGTTACGGTGATCAAACCAGCAGAATCGAAATGGCAATTCTCTAACTCAAGGAAGTCAATTAGGAGGCTGACGGGCCACTGCCCACTGAGAAGACACCTCTCCATAATGGGTATTCTACCAGATCATCAGAAACGGCAAGGCACTACCTAGCAGAGTGTGATAGGTATGCTAGGTCTAGATTAGAAATCTTTGAAGGAGAGGACATCACCAAATCACTGCCCGAGATGGTCCAAAATCTTGGGGTTTGTGAACGCGTCCAAGAGATTTATGCAGGACACGTGAACCGACCAAGTCCTGGACCTTTTAGGGATGGGGTACGAATCTACCCAGACATTTAACCCCTCGAGTCTTGGTCGCTCACCCTATTACTTATATATTATATATAGTTATATATAAGTAATAGAGCTTTGCCAAGCTGAGAGTCTCAGTGTTGAAACTGCAAATAGGTTTGATTCCCATATTTGACCAGTTGTCAATAATTATCATTCTTGATTATTCCTCTCAAAGGTCCTTGATTATGCTGCTTCCTACAAGCTAAATGAGAAGGTTTTTCTTTAATCGTTGTTTTTTGTTTTAAGTAGTAATTTCTTTGAAATTATAGAAATATTTTATGAGGTATTATCACCTTAGATAACAATAAACAGAAAAAAGTTGGTGACAGAAGGCGTTTTTTTTGTTGACACAGGGCTTATTTTGCACGACAGGGACCCTATTTTATAGATCTGGAAAGGTAATTACGTTAAGGGCAATAAAACACTCGTTAAGCTCTGGTTTTAAGTAGTTAAGTTAATGGAAGAAAATCCAATAGCATTTGTGTGAACTACGCAGAAGATCAAGAAAAGACATAGAGGCAAACACTTTCAGCTAATCTTTTTAATTGTAGCAGATGCTAATCGGCAGAAAATAGTTCAAAACCTTGTAGCAGTCGAACATTTTCTAGTTATACTTCGGATTTTACTGCAGTTAACTCTCATTCCTCCTGATTCTTCAGGAAAGAGGACTTAGGATCTTATCATTATTCTTGCGTTAAACGCGACATCTAAGGAAAATCAGCCTTTAAATCTAAACATCTGGACCTGTATAAAGTCGATAGAATTTTTAAGAAATGTTACAGTAAACCCGACATACTTATAAATGAGGCCTGTCAAGGCTACGCTTTAGGAAAAAGAAATTAAAAGTTTTCTTTTAAAATTTTTAATGTATATTGGCTATGATGAAGGTGAAATAAGTCATCGAAATTTTGGCAAAATTAATTGCGTTAATTTCTTTTGGCCTTTCTATCTGATCTAAAGAAGAAAATTATTTTGGTAATAGTTTATTACATAGGAGAAACGAAATTAAAAAAAATATTTCCGTTTATTGCTGTCCACGATGATTTTCTGCTCTTGCAGGAAAGGATCTTTTCTATTTCGCTCATCTTGGTTCAAAAGGATTTTGTTTCAGACTCGGAGGAACAGCCAAGTGAGCTTTTTCATGGACGTAATTATAAATTTTTTTAAACGACTTTACTACCTCTATTCATAATTTTTTATTATCCATGGCTTAATCGTCCAAAACTGAACGAGAAAAGGAAATAACGTGCAACATTTTGTAATCTTCGTACATAATCAAAAGGCCAGATTAATTATTTTGAGCAACACTCACTTTTGAAATGAGACCTGATGAATTTTATATTTATATTATTACATTTTATTTACATGTGGCTATCGAGATGAGAGAGGAATAAGAATTTACGCGCTTTTTCACGGAATAAACTGGAATATTTGTGCAAAAAAATAATGAGCTTTCTATCTACGCAAACACCACTTCACAATACATTTTTCATACTATAATAAATTTTTAAAAAAGTCAGGGGATCTGCCTGGATTCGAACCCAGAACCGCTAGCGTGGCTCATCAGGTGCTTCAACACCTCAAATGGAACAAAAAAGATCGTATGAACTATGTTCGGATACTCAAACCATTTCGCAGATTTTCAACATTTTATGTTTTATTATGTTAAGAAAAATTCGATGTAAAAAAAAAGCAAACAAAACAACAAACGTACTGAACAAGCAAAGCAGAAAAATTGAAGAAAATATCTACTGTAAACACAGATGAAAGACAAAAAGAACAATTCACCTAATAAAAAACCACAAAAAGAAAGAATAGACAAAACTGATAAAAAAGAGACAATAAAAACAGTGAAAAATGCAAAAATAGCCGACAAATTGCTTTGAATTAAAAAAAATAAACTGTCTATCGGTTACTATTTTCTATAATTACATCGAACCAAAATGCAGAAATTTGATGCTAAATTGGAAAAAAAGTGGAGACGGTGTGAAAAATGGGGATTGGGGTTACTTAATTTAACTTAATCTAGTAATTCAAATTTTTTCCCTGGGCAAAATTTATTTCCCAACTTTAACTTAATAAAAAAACAAACAAACAAAAAAAACGAAAAATGAAACAAAACATATAAAAAAAGAGACAATAAACATAGCGAACAACCAAAGCAAACAAATTGAAGAAAATATCTACTGTAAACACAGATAAAAGAAAAAAGGGCAATACTTCTAATTTAAAAAAAAAATCAAAGTAATTTGTCGGCTTTCTTTGCATTTTTTCACTATTTTTATTATCTCTTTTTTAAGAGTTTTGTTTCATTTTTCTTTCTTTTTGTGCTTTTTTTTATTAGGTGTATTGTTCTTTTTTTCTTTTATCTGTGTTTAGTATAGATATTTTGTCCAATTTTTCTGCTTTGGTTATTCGCTATGTTTATAGTCTCTTTTTTATGTTTTGTTTCATTTGTCTTTTTTTTTTTTTGGTTTTTTTATTAAGATAAAGTTGAGAAATAATTTTTGCCCAGGGCAAAAATTTGAATTACTAGACTTTAACTAACCCCAGTCCCATTTTTTCGCATCGTTTACACTTTTTTCCCATTCAGCATAAAATTTCTGCATTTTGGTTCGATGTAATTAAAGAAAACGGTAACCTATAGTTTATTAAACGAAGAAGTTGTTATGAAGTTTGCCAAGCCGTGAATTTTTCCAACGAGGTTGAAAGTGTTGTTGTTGTTGTTTTTGTACAAATTTTAAATTTAATAGTTTTTGAATGATTTAATAGTTTTTTTACCAATAATTAAATTGAAAGTTTTAAAAAGATGACTTCTTACAGGAAATTTAACGCTCCTTTCAATGCTTTTTTTTTTGCTAAAATACAAATAGTTCAAAAGCTACAAGTAGATCTATGACGAAAGCCGTAGATGGACGAAAAAAGCATAAAATGTGTGAAAGGTTCGACAATCTGACCATGCTTCATACGGACTTATTTTTTCATTTGAGGTGCTACTACAACCTGACGGACTTTGTCGTACGAGTAGTTTATCCTATAGTTTATCTATCTCTAAAACAAATTTTCATGCAAAAAGCCCTGTGTAAGTACGGATTTCTCGTTTCGGACGTTCTGTTTTTATTCTTCTTTGAATATTATCGGCTAAAAAAATATTTTGTCAAGAAACTTTGGCATGTACGTACAGTAAATTTATTTTTGCCCCACTGAGAGCCGATAGTCACAAGTCACCATCATGTAATTTTTCTACGATTGTATTATTTATCTCGACTAATGGAAAGAACGCTTTGAAAATCAACGGTGGGGCAGAAACAGGCGAAAATGAAATCAAACAATTGCTCAAATGTCTGAAAATCTCAATAAAACTCTAGAGTTGCTGGGCTGAATCAATATGAATTTTTTTTAAATTGAAGAAATCTTTGAGTTTTTTAAATCAGGACGAGGTTTCCGTGGGATGCAAGTCAAAGAAGTAAAAATATCACGAGCAATAGTTCTACTTAAGATGCAAATGATGTTAAGAAGAGGGAACAAGGTAGAATCTAGCTAAGTCCCCTGGAAAGAAAGCCACTTCAGGCTTTGAAATTCAATCATGAAAGGCTAAAAACATTTAGCGATTTTAATTTAATAAAACGTTCAATAATTCTAAAACTAAAGGCTCGCACTACAAAATACAAAAAAAAGATCCATCAGACTTTAATTTCATTTTAAACTTTCTTTTAAAATAAAATCTTTCAAGCAAAAAAAAAATGAAAAAAGAGAAGAAGCTTAATTTATAATATAAAAAAGTTTTTATTAAAAGTTTCTATGGAAAGGGAGTTGAATGCTGAGGGGCGAGGTACTCACATTTTTGGGGTGGTGAGTGTGCGAGCGGTGGGAGAGAACTGGGAGAGAATCCAGCTCGATATGCACTGACCTACCACCCACCCCTTCGTCGGCCCTGACCTAGTCCTCAGCCAGATTCCCCAACATCCCCGCCATCCTCATCATCAGGAGACCCGATCCTAAGACGCCTGGAATTCCACAAATCTTCTTCATGCCGTCTAGTTATTGATATAGTTAAAACTAAACTCACCAGGTACGACTTTAAAACATTTGGCTGTCAGGCAGAAAAAGGTCATTGTGATATTTCAAACTAGACTCTTTCATATCTCTTTAACTGTTAGCGATAGAAAGATTAATTTAATAGAAATTTAACTACTTAAACCTTAAAATATTAATACATCAACATTGGAGACCACGGTGGCTGATAGTTTAGATCGACTATTTGCCACAATAACGGTTCTTGGTTCGAAAACCTGAAAAACCCATGAAATTTAAATTGACAAGGATTTAAAAAATTTATTGTAAAGAGGTGTTGATTCCTCGTGGGTTGGTTTCTCAGAGCTTTTAACTCCAACAATTGTAAGGTTTCCTCCAATGTTTCAGAGCATTTTGTCATCTTCAGTTTGCCTTTGATCAAGGCGAAATGCCGGGTGAAAGAGAAAGAAGTTGCTTCGCATTCTTGCTTGAGAATCGAATCTTTGCTTGTCTCATACCTGCTGCTTTTGTCCAGTGCTTGAGTTTTTCTTTTGAAATTCGTCCTGATCCAACTTTAGCTCTGTTCCTCTCAAGGTCCCACCGCTTCTTTGGCAAGTTGATGAGCTGGATTCCTTCTATATACTGTAGAACACCCATCAAGGTTGTGCCCTAGGATCATTATATAATTTAGGCATTTCCAGATGGAGTAGATCAGACAGTCTCTCTCACCCTCTATAATTTACCATATTTCTGTTTATCTTTTCTCTCACTCTGTCGATCCATCCCCAACAATAATAAATAATAATAAAGCTATCTCTCTAACCTATACCCCTCTGCTTCTTCCTTTCTATCACTTTCTCTCTCTTTTTATCATTTAACATATTTCTATTTACCTTTTCTCTCGCTCTCTCCCTTTTTCTCTTTTCTTTCTTTCCATCTATCCATCACTATCTTCCTCCCTTTTTCTCACTCTTTTTCTCTTTGCCTCCATTCTCCCTCGTCTCACTCTTTCTCTTTCTATCTCTTTCTCCCTCCATCTATCAATCAATCACCCCCCTCTCTCTCCCTCTTTATCATTTACCATATTTCTATTTACCTTTTCTCTCGCTCTCGCTCCCTTTTTTTCTTTTCTTTCTCTCCATCTATCCGTCAGTATCTTCTTCCCTTTTTCTCACTCTCTCTCTCTCTCACTTTCTCTCTCTCTCTCTCTCTTTTATCATTTATCATATTTCTATTTACCTTTTCTCTCGCTCTCGCTCCCTTTTTCTCTTTTCTTTCTCTCCATCTATCCGTCACTATGTTCCTCCCTTTTTCTCACTCTTTTTCTCTTTGCCTCCATTCTCCCTCGTCTCACTCTTTCTCTTTCTATCTCTTTCTCTATCCATCTATCAATCAATCACACACTCCCCCTCTCTCTCTCTCCCTCCCTCTCTCTCACTCGCACACTCACTCACTCACTCTCTCTCTATTTCTCTCATTCACTTATTCTTATTCTCTCTCTCTCTCTCTCTCTCTCTCTCTCTCTCTCCCCTCTTTCTCTCTAACTGATCTAAATCTGCGAGTATTAAAAATAAAGCGTTTTAATTCAATTCTATCACTTCATTTATTTCTCATGTAACTTGTAATGTGAAGCTGATTGTTTTTGTCTTGTGGTCTGCGGGGTGATGAACCTGTACTTTGATTGTTACCGACCATCTTGTTCCTTACGACTTCATAAAAGAGAATCGACGTAACAGAATCACACGGACACGCTGAAGATGGCGTCTGACATACCAAACCAGCGAGGATAGGGACGTCAAGAAGATCGATCCTGATTTGGTACTTGGATAAATATTTAGAACCAGTTCCTAGGGATTTCGGCCCCTTAACACATAATAAAATATTGACCTATGTCAGTAGCTCAGGGTGGGAAAATATTATTATATTGTTAATATTTAATATCGATCTCTGTAATCTGCCGATGATCTGCCAGCTAGCAGGAGACCTACTTCACCGGTTATCCCTTTAATTAATCAATTAGGCTCGAAGATAAATATGAAGATACCGTTAACTATTTATTATGAAAAGTAATCAAGGCATGGAGAAGGCGGTGAACTTATCCCAAATCTTCCGTTTCTGAACTTCCAAATGCAACCAATAAATAATAAAATAGTAAAAGGTATACAATAATCGGAGTTTCGTTTCTCGCTGGTAACAGAAAACCTCAATCATTAAAATGAAATGTGTGGCGATTAGTGACCGTTAATCGATAATTATTCAGTGAGATGCGGTCTGGTGTTATGTAGGTTTCAGAAAAACATTTTCTTTATCGTGCCAACGTTTCGATCTTTATTCAGATCATCGTCAGGGCACTTTGAGTGAGTAGAAATACTTTGATTGAATATATAAAATATATTTTGCATTGTATAAATTCACTGTTCCACATCCAAAATGTAATTGTAATATGTAAACAATGTTTGTAAATCCCAGGCCCTGAAGATGATCTCAATAAAGATCGAAACGTTGGCANCCAGTGAGATTTTGCTGTTTCATGTTTATATATGTTTGGTTTTGAAGGGGTGGGGAAGGAAGTCGGTATATAAAAGACAATTTTGTGTAAAGCGTCTGCTTCTTTGAAGTGAAATAAGCCGACAAAGGGGAACAATGTGTTGGTAATGGTTTGGCCAGATTATCCTTTCAGGATTATATAGAAAGGGATAAATAGGAAAAGGAAAGCTAAATTGTTAGAAAATTAGACTATGAAAAATATTTGATGTGTGGAATGTAATGTAATGATAGATGTATGTTATCTACATTGAATTTGATTAATGATATTGGCGTAGCTGCGATTGAGTTTGCATGTATCTGTTCTGTAATTGATGCTGTGTTTATCTCTGTTGATATAAACCATTTCTAAGAAATTACGTTTATGTTTGTTTTGTTCTGTATGTAATATTTTCGGAGTTTTGAAGTCGAAATTGTGTGGTGTTCAAAATGATGGGTAGCGAGTGCTGTAGGATTTTGCTTTGGTTTGCAATCATAGATATGTTTTTTACTCTCTTGTACTTTGATTGAACATAAAAAATATATTTTGCATTGTATAAATTCACTTTTCCACATCCTAAATGTATTTGTTAAATGTAAACAATGTTTGTAAATCCCAGGCCCTGAAGATGATCTCAATAAAGATCGAAACGTTGGCAGATAAAGAAAATGTTTTTCAGAAACCTACATCACACCAGACCGCATCTCACGATTTCTGAATAATTAAAATGAAAGAAAGATTCGATTGTATCAAAGGAAAAAAAGTCCGGGAAAAGTGCATTATGAAAACGCCTTTTTTTAAATGTTAACTTATCGATTTTTATGGAAAATCTAAGCTAAATTTCTTTTAAAAAATGAATGAATAATTTGTAAAAAATGCTTAACTCAGAACATGAAACTGCCATTAAAAATATTAAAAATAAAGAGCCAAATTTACACGAAGCCTTTTTTAAATGATTTTATTTAAATAATTGATCGTTAAATTTTAAACTAAATTAAAAAATCTAGCAACAAAAAATTTAAAAAAATTTGACTAACCGAAGTCTATCCAGTCATAGAAAATGTTGGGTTTCTAATTTATATGTTTATACAGTCCAATTGGTCATTTTTTTGTGTATTAAGTATATGGAGATAATAGACAAACCATGTACTGAATGTATAAATTTTCATTTACATCCTAAACTTAAATAATCAAAGTGAACAGGACTATCAAACAGCGTAAAATCAAGATTAATATCATCATTCTACGCTAAATTTAAAGAAATCTTAAAGAAATATAAAAAAATGATTTAAAACAAACAAGATGGAATTTTACCAAAGAGGCTATCTTGAAAAGAAAAAACGCTAGAGTTAATATTAACCTTTAAGTGGGACAGTGTGAACGGCTTCTTCCAAGGACGGGACTTCGAAGGCTTCGTAAGCCAACAATGCACATGATATAAAAAACCCACTTGAAAATATATTAATAACGTTGTTAACAAAATTTTGATAAGGACTTACAGACTAGAAGTATGAGTTCCAACATATACATTCATTCCATTAGGCTGGTGGTAGTACTCGATATTCCTACATCACCCTTTACAAATTTGTACAACTAACCTAATTGAGGGTCGATATTTCGCCATCGACCCTCTCACATCGCACATTCGCGCTAATAAATACATTCACTCTCAACACAAGCCACGTATCTGTTACTATATGTAGAAATTACCCTTTACACATTTATACAACTAACCTAATTGAGGGTCGATATTTCGCCATAGACCCTCTCACATCGCACATTCGCGCTAATATATACATTCACTCTCCACACAAGCCACGTATCTGTTACTATATGTAGAAATTACCCTTTACACATTTATACAACTAACCTAATTGAGGGTCGATATTTCGCCATCGAACATCTCACATCACACATTCGCGCTAATAAATACATTCACTCTCAACACAAGCCATATATCTGATACTATATGTAGAAATTACCCTTTACACATTTATACAATTAACCTAATTGAGAGTCGATATTTTGCCATCGATCCTCACATCGCACATTCGCGCTAATAAATACATTCACTCTCAACACAACCCACGTATCTGTTATTATATGTAGAAAAGAACAACTCCGTTTCTTCCAATCGAAAAACGGGACCCAATACTCACTGCCGTGCTCAAGCACAATTCTCAAGTCGGGTGGCAATCCTGCACGCTTGTAGGAGCCCAGGAATTGCACTCTTCAATGAGGTGGGACATCGAACATCTTTTCTCTGCATACCGGACACATACGCGGGCTTTGGCCCGAAAGTAAGTGTCCGTCTGTCAACCTCGCATGACCTATTCTTAAACGGGTGAGAACCCTTCTTCTATTCTGATTGATATTGATTAACAGAAATATTACTACAATACAGCTTCAAAACGGCCCTGGAAGCCGAGAAAAATCATTTTAAGCTATTTACTGTTTTCTGCCATTGTGCAAATATTTCAAAATTATTATATGTCAGTCGACTTTTTTTTCTTCTAGGATAAAAAAATACTACACAGTACTGCATTAAATGAAATTAAATATATAAAATAGTAACTTTTTATATGTTATAAATAATTTCATTTACCAAAAGCAGGTCTTCTCTTAAGCAGGCGAAAATATTGTATTTAAACAAAACAATTCGGATTCGTTTTAACCACTCTGTAAAGTTTTTAAATACGGACGAAGCAAACAAAAAATATACATTTTTGGGCTGGGTCAGCCGAGGAATTTTCTTCCACAAATATGTGGGTGGTTCACTTAAAATTCATGTCAGGTTTTTATATAATCTCCATAGAATTACAACCTTTGAAAAGCTGGAGTTTTCCTCTTTCTATATGACTTTTGGTCTTTTATGCCATTATTTGTAAGAGAAATGTGAATGAAATAAACAAAATGTATTCAAACCTCTGCTAATTTTCATATGATTCATCGAGTCGTTTCGATATTATCACTATTTTTGTGATCTTTCTAAAAAAAATATTGGAGTCTTTTGGAAGGAGAGATTTCGAGATAGAAATATAATTTTTGTTTTACACAAAAAAATGTATTCAGGGGTTTTTGAGGTGCAACTAAGTTCTCAAACTATTTTGTTATCAATACAAAATTAATTTATAAAACGACCCGGTCACTGCATTGCAAATGTACACAAGAAATATATAATTATTATTTAATAAAAAATATAATTAATTTACATAAATTTAATCCATTTTTACTTGTTTTTCCTCTATAATTTGTCTAAATTTTCCTTGAATATTCTTTAATATCAAGGTAGTATGGCGTGTTAAACGAAATAGAAAAACTAAAGAAAAATTTTTTGGGCTAAAGATTTTTTCCTCACTGAAGAAGGAGCCGAAAATCGTTTGAGTAACATCAAAACCCGCGAGTATAAACGGACCCAGTGCCGGTTCAGCATATTTTTACCGACTCGCAGAACAACATCAACTGAAAGTTTAACTTATGCTATAAAAAAAACCTTTTAAAATCTTATTGTATCTGTGGTTCCAATCAAAATGTCTGAAAATTTATAGTGTTTATAGTGTTTTCAGTTTTTTTTTTTTTTTACAAAATCGAGTGGAAAATAAATTTTCTCACAGATTCGTTTTTCTGTTTATCTCAAGGGTAGCATAGCTTTCAGAAGTTTTTTATTTTTCGATGTTTTTAACTTCAATTTCACAATTTTAGATTTAACCCTCTTTTCACTGCTTTATCTTCATAGAAAACAACCCCACCTGAGAAGCAGTTGAGCCTTTCCGGTTGCCTATCTATAGCCCCTTATAATCGAAAATGACTTTTGTTTAATTAATTTTATTTATTATTTATAAGAAAGTTGCAAACAACGGAAATTAGATGTGATTTTTATCTGTATTTTTAATCGTATGTAATATTTGTAATTTAATTCCAGACAAAGCGGAATAATTGAAACATTAAATTTAGACGATTCCTTATTATTATTAAATTCACTAATTACGTGGTCTGCTTGACCAATTTATATATTACAATTAATTAAGGTTTTTTGTTTGAGATAAAAAAATCAATGGAACGAGCGGGATTCGAACCCACGATCTTCGGCTGGATCCGCCGCTGCTCTACCACTTGACCTCGATCCACTCGGACACTAACCTCTCAATAAATCTAAATTCAAAAGGTGCGGTTGAGATGAGAGGTAAGTGTCCGAGTGGATCGAGGTTACGATAGCTCAAGTGGTAGAGCAGCGGAATATCTAGCCGAAGATCGTGGGTTCGAATCCCGCTCATGCCATTGACTTTTTTATCTCAACTAAAAAACCTTAATTAATTATTAAGATATAATGTTTATTTTTGATATTTCTTTAAAAAAAAAAAAAAAAGTTTTGGATCGAAAAATTGAAAGGATGAGCCTTTGCCTAAAGGGTTGCAATGTGCGACAGTCGATCAAAATATATTTAACAGTCAGAATGAAACGTTCTCCACTTGGAATACATTGAGGACAAGTTGGAAGGTCGTTGCCCATTAAAAGCCTTTTATGGATTAGCCTGATGTGACCTATTCGCAGTCTAGAGAGGATCACAAGTTCTCTTCTCTCAAGCTCCTCAGTTGGCCATTGATGTACTTTTCATATGTTTTTTAACATAAACGTCTATATCATCTGGGCGGAGAGAAAATATTATTACTATTATTTAAAAAAGTGACAAATCTACCTCTCCACGAGTTTTTGAAAAAGTTTTGTCCTTTGCCAATACAAGACGGGAAATATTTCCCCTCCTCGGTTTTATCGGTTTTCAATACTCGACCTCAAACGAATACAAATATTGGCATTTAAAATGGGCCCTGCGTCGACACGACACGTCCGATATTTGCCCATGAATTCAAAACGTACCTTTTCGTCCCCTTGCGAAACGGAAAGCTTCTGCAGAGAGTAAAACCAGACCCACAAATATCGACCGCAAGAAAAAAAGTCTCCCAGAAGTTCCTATAAGCTTGAAAATCACTTCAGCAAAGTTGGCCCGCTTTGTCCAAAATACAGATATTGAAACCGGTTTAGGACGGGTCAAAAACATTGGTTTATCGGGTTTTCATATTATTAGAACAGTTCTTACTAGTTCTACATTTTGCTAGTTGCTGTTTACCAATAAATAATTCTGTAACAAGAAATGACTTTAAATATAAATCCATATATGTGTTTTTTAGTCATAACTGACCGTATTAATTATTTTAATTAATTAGATTTTATCTAAGGTCTTGGTTGAGATAAAAAAACTATTGACTCGAGCGGGAATCGAACCCACGAGTCAGCCGAAGTCATGATGCGTCAAGCGGTTGTAGCAGCGGCGTATTGAGCCGAATGTCGTGGGTTCGAATCCCGCTCGTGACACTTTTTCATTTCAACCAAAACCTTACATAAAAAAATTAATTAAATTGAAAGAAGTAATTTGGTCAATAGATCACTAAATATAATGGATTTAATAAGTAAAATTTGAAAAGTGGCAAAAAGGAGGAAAAATTCGAAAGGTTGTAGGTTGAGATGGGGAGTTGGTGTGATTGGATCGAAGCCACGATAGCACATGTGGTAGAGCAGCCGCGATTCGAGCCGAAGGTCGTGGGTTCGAATCCCGCTTGTGACACTAACTTTTTCATTTCAATCAAAACCTTAAATAAAAAAATTAATTAAATTGAAAGAAGTAATTTGGTCAACAGACAACTAAATATAATGGATTTAATAAGTAAAATTTGAAAAATGGCAAAAAGGAGGAAAAATTCGAAAGGTTGTAGGTTGAGATGGGGAGTTGGTGTGAGTGGATCGAAGCCACGATAGCTCATGTGGTAGAGCAGCCGCGTATCGAGCGGGTCGTGTGTTCGAATCCCGCTTGTGACACTAACTTTTTCATTTCAATCAAAACCTTACATAAAAAATTAATTAAATTGAAAGAAGTAATTTGGTCAATAGACCACTAAATATAATGGATTTAATAAGTAAAATTTGAAAAATGGCAAAAAGGAGGACAAATTCGAAAGGTTGTAGGTTGAGATGGGGAGTTGGTGTGATTGGATTGAAGCCACGATAGCTCATGTGGTAGAGAAGCGGCGTATTGAGCCTCAGGTCGTGGGTTCGAATCCTCCTCGTGGAAGTAGCTTTTTCATGTTAACTGTTAGTGAAGTTATACTTCGTTTTACTTATTCAATCTATTATATTTAGTGGTCTATTGACCAAATCACTTTTTTCGGTTAATTAATCCTTTTATACAAGGTTTTGGTTGAAATGAAAAAGCTAGTTCCACCAGTAGGATTCGAACCCACGCTCAATACGCCGCTGTTACGACCGCTTGATCTATCGCGATTTCGACTGACTCGGGGTTCGAATCTCGCTCGTGTCACTAGTTTTTCAACTCAACCAAAACCTTATATAAAATGATTAATTAATTAAAACAAGTAATTTGGTCAGTAGACCACTAAATATAATGGATGTAAATATAAAGTTCGACACGCATAACTCACTTTTACTGTAAATCACTACAATAAAATAAAATCTTTATCTTTATAGATAACTGAAGATAGAAAAAATGGCAAAAAGGAGGGAAAACTCAAAAGGTGGGGTTGAGATGGGAAGTTGGTGTCCGAGTGGATCGAGGTCACGATAGATCAAGTGGTAGAGGAGCGGCGAATCAAGCCGAAGATCGTGGGTTCGAATCCCGCTCGTGCCATTGACTTTTTATCTCAACTAAAAACCTTAATCAACTGTGATTTATAGATAACGTTGTACTTCGTTTGTGGTTTTATTTTTTAATACAGAAATTATTTTTTTAAGGTAAGATTTATGTAGTAGAACTCATTGTACAAGGAAATGCCTAGAAGTTAAAAGATTTTTTGTTTTATACAACCCCCCCTAGAACTTGGCTTTGTAGAATTGAAATTTGTTTGTTTACCAATTTTTAAATTTAATTAGCGTGATTCAATTTCATTCATACGTTCAATTTTATACAATGTGTATTTTCAATTAATTAATCTTTATGTAAGGTGTTGGTTGAAATGAAAAAGTTAGTGTTACGAGCAGGATTCGAACCCAAGACCTTCGGCTAAATATGCCGCTGCTCTACCACTAACTTCGATCTAGTCGGACACCAATTTCCCACCTCAACCCCACCTTTTGAATTTACCCTCCTTTTTTTTCCATTTTTCAATACCTTACATTAATTAATTGAAAGAAGTTATTCGGTCAATCGGACCAGGAAATATAATGGATTTAATGTGTATTTTGTTGTAAGATTTTCCCCAACTGAATTGAAGAAAATTAAATTACAGCCGGTAGAATATATTTGTAATTGTAAAAATGGCACTACAAATTTTTTTAAAGTTTTTCGCTCTGTAATCAGATTTAATTTCCATTTAAATAATTGAATCGAGCATTTCCAAAGGAAAATTTTGACCATTTTTAAACGGTTCGTGAAAGAGGAGGAAAAAAGCTTTCTACCGATTTTTCCCTTGTTCCTTTCGTATTCTTTTACACGTTCCACATTTCAAACCCGGTAGATTTTTGCCGATGATTCTTTCTATTCCAACCATCTCACTTTTCTACGTCGTCACTGGAGCGAGAAGACAACGGAAGAGTGGGAAATGACATCTGCCTGTTGATACCCCCGTCCGTTCGGCCAAGTGATAAGCCTTTTTTCCTCCCTGATTCTATTATTTAAACTGCAATAAGGGATATGTTTACAACAAATTATTTTAAACTTTTTTTTTAACGGACTTTGTGAAGAAAAACCGTTCACTAGCTATTTTTCAGAGTTTGCGTCGAATTGGTAAAGAAAGTAAAGGAAAAAGACTAATGATAGACGTTTTAAAATGTAAGTACCTTTTAAGGCTTACTTCGAGTTGGTAGCTTCTTAAGTAACGACGAATAAAAATAACGAACCATCTGAAGAGGACCAAAAATAGAAATCTTGTCGAGCTGCTATTTGCCATCATTTAAACTCACCTGCAAAAACAAACGTTTTAATTAATATGAAACAAATTGGTAAATATAAATTATAAAATATATAAATGTATATATTCGGAAAAAGAGACTGAAGATGGGAGTAAAATGACACAGAAATCGATTTTTAAATAAATTAATTTATAATGGTACAATCTGAATATAGGAAAATAAAAATTGAAACAAGTGGAGATACAAAAGAAAGAATAAAGTAAATACATTGATACATTTGATATTCAGATCTTTGTATGTTCAGAGAATGGTCAGAACAGCCTTATATTGAACTATTCTGTTATAACCATGATCACAATGATTTAATATCTTATACTATGAACAAAATCAAATTGAATATTTAAATTAATTAATCTGTATTTAAGGTTGAGATAAAAAAAGTTAGTGTCACGAGCGGGATTCGAACCAACGACCTTCGGCTTGATACGCCGCTGCTCGACCACTTGAGCTATCGTGACCTCGATCCACTCGGCCACCAACTTCCCATCTCAACCTCACCTTTTGAATTTTCCCTCCTTTTTGCCATTTTTCAAATTTTATTTATATATACATATTCCATATTATAAAAATGGAGTGGGATAGAAAAATGTAAAGAAAAACAGAAAGAGTGTGAGAGAGTGAGAAAGAGCGAAAGAGTTTAACAGAGAGAGAAAAAAAGGATTCGAACGAGAGCAAATGAGAAAGGAGACAGAAAAAGAGTGAGGGGAAAAGAGTGTGAGAAAGACAAAGTAAGAAAAAAGTGAGAGAGCGAAAGAAATAGTGTAAGAGAGAAAAAGGGTGTGAGAAAAGAGCAAGTACAAAAGAAAGAGAGGCAACGAAAGAGATAAAAATGGAGTGGGATAGAAAAATGTAAAGAAAAACAGAAAGAGTGTGAGAGAGTGAGAAAGAGCGAAAGAGTTTAACAGAGAGAGAAAAAAGGATTCCAACGAGAGCAAATGAGAAAGGAGACAGAAAAAGAGTGAGGGGGAAAGAGTGTGAGAAAGACAAAGTAAGAAAANTCAGAAAAACATTTTCTTTATCGTGCCAACGTTTCGATCTTTATTGAGATCATCTTCAGGGCCTGGGATTTACAAACATTGTTTACATATTACAATTACATTTTGGATGTGGAAAAGTGAATTTATACAATGCAAAATATATTTCATATATTCAATCAAAGTATTTCTACTCACTGGAAGTGTTTGTCTTCTGTGTAATTGTGTCATTCTTACGTGTCGTGTCGAGAGTGCGAATATATAAAATATATTTTGCATTGTATAAATTCACTTTTCCACACCCTAAATGTATTTGTTAAATATAAACAATGTTTGTAAATCCCAGGCCCTGAAGATGATCTCAATAAAGATGGAAACGTTGGCACGATAAAGAAAATGTTTTCTGAAAACTACATCACACCAGACCGCATCTCACGATTTCTGAATAATTATCGATTAACCGTCACTAATCACCACACATTTTTGGTCTTTATTAAACCTTCTACAAAATATTGAAACCATTGAAGTATTATTCTCGCTATTTTAGATTATAGGCGACCTTTTTGTCATCTTCAGTGGTGGTTTCGTTGAAAAACAACGAGCATAGTGAAACGAAGATGAGCAAATATGCAAATTACAGATTCATCTCCCTCTAAGAGGCAATTAGGAAATCTCATAATTTAAAATATAATATAGATGCCCCTTGAGTTATTGAAAGTAAATTTTTTTCTAACCTAAACTCCATTTTACAAAATGCTTATTCTCGCTGTTTTACTGTCAGAAACTTACACCTTTTCACCATCTTCAGTGGTGGGTTTGTAAAAAAACCATCTACAGGTTATTTTCCTGTAGAGAATTACAAGCAAGTGACAGATGCTTTTTCTTTTGACTTTTGAATAAAACATTTTAGCAGGCTCTGACTCTTAGGCTAAGCGTAACAGCTATCTATTGATCCAAGTCTAATGTAAGGGTTAAAGCCTGCAAAAATATTTTAGACGAAAAACAAAAACAAAAAAAAGCACCTACGTAACTTGTTTGTAATTCCATATATTACTATATTAATATTATTTGAGATTTCTTCTAGAGGATCTGAGTGAAGATGAGTATAATTTGACCGTTTCCTATCAACCCTGCCTCTGTTGCCTGTTTCTTGTGGTTAAACAAACACCTCATTGAAGATGAGCAGAAACGTCTGACATTCCAAAGTACCAAGAAAAAACGAACCTATCAATAAAGATAGAGAAAAAGCTAAACTCATCTGACACTCCAAAACTGCGAGGATAAGCACAACATAATGGTCGCAAATGAACAAACCGCAGTAATTTCACCAAATGTTTTATTCAAAATTCAAAAGAAAGAACATCTATGTAACTCGCTTGCAGTTTTCTACGCTTACATTACTTGAGATTTCTTCAAGAGATGTGAGAGATGATGAAGCTACATGGTCGTTTCGTGCCATCCTCAGATTTTTATCTTTTCGCCATCTTCGGTGGTGCGTTTGTTAAAAAACAGCAAAGACAGACCAGGAGGAGAGAATATAGCCAAACTATAGGTTTGTCACGCACAGATCCCCATGAGGAAATTTTAATTTTAACAATTAAAAATTTTCTTCATGGGGTCTGTGGGGGATAAACCAGTAGTTTGGACAATTCGTATCATAGTAATCTGTCTATCCTTTGTAGTTTTTTTAACATCCACCACTGAAGATAGCGAAAGAGCAAACTACAGTAATTTCACTGTTTCTTCATTCTAATTCACAGATTTCTTTGAGAAATGTGAGTGATGATGAATCTACATGGTCGTTTCGTACATCCTCAGATTTTTGTCTTTTCGCCATCTTCGGTGGTGGGTTTGTTGAAAAAGAGCAAAGACAGACAAGTATAATAGAAAATGGCCAAACTACGGGTTTATCACACGTTTATCACGGGAATCTTAAATCTCTCACATTACTGTGGTTTGGTCGTTTGCGACCATCCTCGCGTTTTTTTCACCGAACGCACCACTGAAGATGGCCAACAGGCAAAACTCGCCTGACAGTCCAAACCAGGATGAATAAGAAGACCACAGTGATCGGAAACGACCATAGATTAATAGATTTAAAAGATTTCCTCGTGGAAGCCTGTCGGTAATAAAGCCGGGAACACACTTACCCGATGCTACGCCATGCGATGCTACCCGACGCCTTGCCACGTTTTGGTGGGGTGCGCACATCTATCCGACGCAAGCACACGTCGCGTAGTCCACAGCGTTTATCACAATAATCACTATCACAATCGCAACGCATCTTTTGTTCTTAATGCACTATTTTGATCAAAACCTTGTAATAAATTGTTAGTTAAATTTTATGAGCAAAACCGTGTAATAAATTGTTCCAATTTTAGTATGTACCGCCGAAGCGAGTACAATAAATTGTTAGTTAAATTAATGAATTTAACTAACAATTTATTGTATTCGCTTTTTGATATAATGATATCAAAAAAATCGTATTCCGGTGTTTTGATTAATTTTCTACAAAACCATTAAAATTAATTTTTTAAATAAAAAGTAATTAATTTTTAATCACAGTTAATTTGGTTTATATTAAAATAAGTATGTTGTAATTAATATTTATTTAGAAATCGTGAGATGCGTTCTTTTTTTATAAGAGTGGTATTTATACGAGAAGAGAAGGAATTTTCCCGGAGGAAGGAAGGAAAATAACCCTTCCCTCTGGCCCATTTTTACCTTTTAACATAATAAAGTTAAAAATTTACATCAAGATTTAATTAATTATTCTTTCTATGTAAGGTCTTGGTTGAGATAAAAAAGTCAGTGTCACGAGCGGGATTCGAACACACGACCTTCGGCTAGATACGCCGCTACTCTACCACTTGAACTATCGTGAATTCGATCCACTCGGACACCAACTCTCATCTCAACCTACATCCTTTCGAATTTTCCCTCCTTTTTGCCATTTTCCAAATGTCGTGTAATCGGATTGGATTCTCGGCGACAAATGAAATGGCCACGGAGAGCTTTAGCGAAGTATAATTGATTTTAACTTATTAAATTCACTATTTTTCGTGGTTAGCTTGACCAATTAATATCTTTCAATTAATTAATGTTTCTAGTTGAAATGAAAAAGACAGTGTCACGAGCAGGATTCGAACCCACGACCTACAGAAGTACAAACTACAGTAATTTCACTGTTTGATTTAATTCCCAGAATATTTTTTTAAGACAAAAAAAATGAAATTTTTTACAAGTTTTCGTTAAAGAGGTCAAGAGAGAAGAAATCTACCATCAATAACTCAGGAGACATCTATACTAATTTTAAACTGTGATTTTTCTTCGAAGGATTTGCGATTTTTTTTTGTATTTTGTTTGCATGTTTCCTGTCATCCTGATCTTTTTATCTTAGTTGGTTTTCAATAAACTCATTGCTGAAGAAGGCGAAAAGAAGAAATCAGTCATCTAACAGTACAAAACAGCGATAATAAGCAGACCACAATGATCGCAAACGAACAAGCTACAGTAATTTGATTGTTTGATTTAATTCCTAGAAGGTTTCTTTTCTTTAAAGAGAAAAAATTGAAATTTTTGACAAGATTTCGTTATAGAGGTCAGGAGAGAAAAAAATCTACCATCATTAACTCAGGGGTCATCTATACTAATTTTAAACTGTGATTTTTCGTCGTAGGATCTGCGTTTTATTTTCATGTTTCCTGTCATCCTGATCTATCTTAGTTGGTTTTCAATAAACTCATTGCTATAATTACTGCTTGATATTTGGAGGACGTGAGATGCGGTCTGGTGTAACGTAGGTTTTAGAAAAACTATTTCTTTATCGTGCCAACGTTTCGATCTTTATTGAGATCATCTTCAGCGCTCAAAGTGTTTGTTTTCTATTTAATTGTGCCATTCTTGCGTGTCGTGTTGAGAGTGCCTACTGTCAACTTTACTGTTTGATTTATTTCCAGAACGTTTTTTTTTTTCATTAAAGAGAAAAAATTGAAATTTTTGACAAGATTTTGTTATAGAGGTCAGGGAATCTACTAATCTAATAACTCTGGGGATATCTATATTAGATTAAATTGGTCTATTTTTGAGAATAGTTTTTAGAAATATAGTTTACATTCGAGGGCGTTTGGGAAAAAGATAAAATAATAAACGGCGGAGTGAGTGTTCTAGGGTTGCGTCGTGGAATTGAATCGGTTATCTTTTCGGTTGATAGCATTTGGGCGTCTGTCAATGGAACTCGTCTGACGGCCGGAAGGGAAAACGATAGGGAAAGTCTCCCTGGAGGGCAACAGGTATTTCGAGGGCGAACCTTTCATTCTGCCAGTTTTAAAACCCTGGCATCGACGCTAGTTTTGAATAAATAGAACCAAAAGTTTCGAAATTTCACGGTCCGACCGTTCGAAATTGTTTTTCAGCGTTGGCCGGGTGAAAATCCCCGAAGGACAAGTTTCGCTCGGACCTACGGTCGGTGTGGGTGGAAAAACCTTTCGCTATAAATTTCGAAGTGATTCCCAAGTCCCGCTTCGGTTGTCCTGTGCTCGTTTCGGGGGAAACTTTCTTGTAAAATTGCTGATGGAATTTTATCCACTCCGGTTGGGTAATCCAATCGCCACTTTCATCCTTAAAGTTAATTTGGCAGGAAATTTCTCCCTCTATCCTTGAATCTGCTCGACAATTAGAAAATTATTATCCGTTCCGTTCAAATGGATTTCATCTTAAATTTCTGACCAAATATAGGATAAAAAATGTATCAGTCGTGAAATAACCGTTTACATTAATTAATCAACATAATCCTGAAACGATGCGGACATCAAAACAAGTAAGTTTTGTAACTTGTGCCAATCTTTAAACCTTTAGTGAGGTCTTCATCAGGACTTCGTCACAATATTAAAAGTAAAATATTATAATAGCAATAGTGTACATTACCTCTATTTACAATGCAATATTTCGCACAACCTATTTCCCTATCCAGTGGAAACTATCTTTAATAACTNCCCCCCCCAATTAAATAAAAGTTGGTTTCTCTCCCCACTGCCTTCTGGTCTGACAGGTCTGTCAGATTAGTTTATAACTAACTATTTGCTCAATGTATATAATGTACAGATAGCAATAAATAAAATAAATATCTTTAAAAAAAAATTATAATGATATGTGTAGTGGATATTTTTCATAGTTAATCGATAATTCTTCAGAAATCGTGAGATGCGATCTGGTGGGATGTAGGTTTCAGAAAAGCATTTTCTTCATCGGGCCAACGTTTCGATCTTTATTGGGATCATCTTCAGGGCTCAAAATGTTTGTCTTCTGTGTAATTGTGTCATTCTTGCGTGTCGTGTTGAGAGTTTTTAGTGGAGATAAAAATGTCAATGGATCGAGGTCACGATAGCTCAAGTGGTCGAGCAGCGGCGTATCTAGCCGAAGATCGTGGGTTCGAATCCCGCTCGTACCATTGACTTTTTTTATCTCAACTAAAAACCTTAATTAATTGCAATATATTAATTGGCCAAGCGGACCACGAAATTAGTGAATTTACTAATTTAAATGTTAAAAAATAAAAAAAAATTGATATAAGCGGGTTATTTTGTGCTGTTTTGTCCGGTCCTTTTCAAATCAAAAGTAGCAAACTGTTAACATACATGAAGCAACATTTAATTGCGAGGAAAACAATTACATATAATTATATCCTGCCGTACATGCAATCATTTTTGAACGGTCCTTGATAAAATCAACTCACATTTGCCGTATACGTAATATCCCTGGAAGAAAGTAGGATAAGGGCGGTGCCCGTTGGAAGAACCAATTTAAACAATGTTTACACTCTCCTGTGCAAGCGATTAAATCTGATTGGCATAATTACGCCTGGCCATGACCGAAATTAATTACTCTACCTGATAAATTTCACCTAAAATCTTAATGAAACGCAAAATCTTTCGGCCTCCTGGCAAAGAGTTTAGCAATCTGTTCGTTAAAACGGCCTCTCTCTCCTTCCCTAAAGGGATTAGTTTATTTAAATAAAAAACTGTACATATTTTTCCATTTTTTAAAATTTATTTTAAGAGAGAGAGAGTGTGAAAGAGTAGGAATAGGGTGAGAAAGAGCGAAAGAGTGTAACTGAGAGAGAAAGGACGTTAAGAGAGCAAATGAGAAATAATTTGAATTGAACTGAAACCCTTATTTACAATACTCACAGATTTAGGTCATACTGACCTTGCTTACAATCAACAAAGTGGGTAAAAAGAGAAAGATTATGAGAAAGAGGAAGTAAGAAAGAATGAGAGAGAGAGAGAAACTGGGAGTGAACTTTTTAGTGTACGAGACAAAAAAGGTGTGACAAAGAAAGAGTGTAAGAAAGAGCATATGCGAAAGAGAGGCAGTGAGAGAGATAAAAAACGAAAGTGAGAGAGAATTGTACAGAAAAACAGAAAGAGTGTGAGAGANAGAGAGAGAGAGAGAGAGAGAGAGAGAGGGAGAGAGAGTTGATGTGAAAGAAATTGAAATGAAATGAAAAGCTTCATTTGAAATACTTCCAGATTTAGGTTATATTGACCTTACTTACATCAACCAGTTCGGTAAAAAGAGAGAGAGAGAGAAAGCGTGTGCGATAGAAAGCGATACAGGAAAAGAGAGAGAGAGAGAGAGAGAGAGAGAGAGAGAGAGAGAGAGAGAAAGAGTGTGAGAAAGGAAGTAAAAAATCAAGAGGGAGAAAGAAAAAATGTATGAAGGAAATGGATGTGGGAGAGAAAGAGTGTAAGAAAGAGCAAGTACGAAAGAAAGAGAAGCAGTGAAAGACATAAAAAACGAGAGTGATAGAGGAATGAAACGAAAAACGGAAAGAGTTCCGAGAGAGTGGGAAAGAGCGTAAGAGTGTAACAGAGAGAGACAGAGAGAGAATATGAACGAGAGCAAATGAGAAAGAAGAAGCCACACAAAGAGTGTGAGAGGGGAAGAGAAAGAGAGTGAGAAAGAGGAAGTAAGAAAGATCCTAGAGAGGGATAGGAGTAAAAGAGTCGGCCACAAGGCCTTCTACACCTCGTCCGGAGTAGATCTGTTGTACTACCCTGTTTTTTATAACTAACTGGCCAGATTCAGGTTGTTACTCAGCCTAGCGGCTCCTTAGTGTATGACCTAGCTTGCTGTTTTACCTGTCCTAGTTGCAAGAACCTGCACCTATAACATAAAATGTGTTCTGCGGTCTCCTCCTCTTCCTGGCAGTATGTGCACAGTGTTTCTTCTGTCTGTACTCCTATCTGGCGCATTTGCTCTCTTATGTGGCAAGGTCTTATCAGGAAGAGTCTTAACCAGAATCCCGGTTCGGTTGGGGTTGCCTTCCAGTAATTCTTTTGTAAATTCTATGAATGGTCCTTCTATGAATCTCTTCGCATGCCTCGTACCTGTGGTATTGTTCCATCAAGTTTTGGACACATTTTAAGATGTACGCTCTTTTGTGGTAGGATGCTAAGCCACATAGGGTTCAGGACCCAGAGAGACCATGTCGGCCAATATGTCAACTTTTCCGTTGCCACTATGTCTAATACCCAGAGACCCATGCTAGGGTCAGGTCATTGCTGTCGCTGACTTTCGTAAGGACCTCCATGCAATTCCAAACATTCTTTGCCTTCACCAGGCATGAGGCTTTAGTGCTGCCAGACTGTCAGAGAAGATGGCTATCTTCCGGGAATGTATTCCTAGTCTTTTTATTTCCCTGGCGCAGTGTTAATCGCTATGATTTCAAACTAGAAAACTGTAGCATATTTACTTAGGTTTACCGTCGGTTCGTTCTTTGTGTTCATCCGAGGACTTCAGCTCCCGTGCCCTTGCCGGTTTTGGAGCCGAAGAAAGAGAGACAGGAGGGAGAAATGGAAAGACAAAGAAAAATAGTGTGAGAGAGAAAGAGACAGAGTGAGAGAGGGAAAGTTTTAGTTTTATAGAAATAGTTAAGGTCGAGTGAAGTCAAAATCACAGTTTGTGAATAGAACTACCCTTTTCATCAAATGAGCTTCTATTTTATGGACTGTTAATTAATTTCCAAAATACACTTTTGTTACTTACCACAAATATAATATTTTACTAGATCATCAAACAACCCTAGAATTACAATTTTAAACAAATCAAAGCGAGGCGATAAATAAAGCAAACAAAAAGAGAAAAAGACTGACGGAGTGAAACATTTGACATACATGTACTTTAAATATTGTCCAACGTTTAAATTGACGTAAACAAATCTTTGATTTGGGTCGTTTTATTGTCGATCGTTTTCCGTGAACGAAAATTGCTTTAAACGAATTCGTCCAGATTCCAATTGAGGATTTCTTTAAAAATAGCTTTTCTTTCGTGGAAAATTGAAAACCCCCTGTGCGACCACGGCCAAAACGCATAAATTGTGTTTACTTAAATTACCCTTTGAACGGGTGTTTATATTAAATTTTTTTTCTCTTTTTACAAGAGTGGTATTTATACGAGAAGAGGAGGAATTTTCCCGGAGGAAGGAAGGAAAATAACCCCTCCCTCTGGCCCATTTTTACCTTTTATCACAATAAAATTAAAAATTTACGTCAAGATTTAATTAATTATTCTTTCTATGTAAGGTCTTGGATGAGTTAAAAAAGTCAGTGTCACGAGCGGGATTCGAACCCACGACCTTCGACTTGACGCCGCTACTCTACCACTTGAGCTATCGTAACTTCGATCGCCTAGGGCACTAACTTCCCATCTCAACCTCACCTTTTGAATTTTCCCTCCTTTTTGCCATTTTTCAAATGTCGTGTAATCTATTTGATTCTCGGCGACAAGTGGTTTTATCTCAACTTAAAACCTTAATTAACTGAATGATATTAATTGGTCAAGCGGACCACGAAAAATAGTGAATTTAATTACTAATAATACTACATCAAATCTATCAAATACAGACAAACCAGCATACATTTCCACGCCATTCATTCACGGCCTATACATACGATAAATTAAGCATATTTCTCTCTTCAGATAACTTTAAAATAGCCTTTAAAAACTATAAAACAATTCACACACTTTTTTCCAAAATTAAAGATCCCACTCCAGTAACAAATAAATCTGATGTAATTTACAAAATCAATTGTTTAAATTGTCCGGCAACTTACATCGATATCATCATCCCTCCTGGATAAGAGAGTAAAGCAACATATCTATGATAGCAAAAAATCCTACAGCACTGGCTACCCACCATTTTGACCACAAACACAATTTCGACATCAACAATTCAAAAACATTACACACAGAACAAAACAAACAAAAACGTAACTTTTTAGAAATGGTTCACATCAACAGAGATAAATACAGCATCAGTTACAGAACAGACACATGTAAACTCAGTCGCAGCAACGCTAATATCATAAATCAAATTCGACATCAATAAGATACATAAAACACACAAAACACATAATACAACATATAAAACAATCGTTACACTCCATACATCAAACAATTCTACATAGTCTAAATTCTTCCTAAAAGGATAATCAAGCCGAACCATTTCCCACGTTTTTCCCACGATTGAGTCTCAAATTTCTAGCAATGTATAAATTCACTTTTTCCACGTCGTACACGTATTTGCAAAATTTAAACAATGTTTATAAATTCCAGGCCCTGAAGATGATCTCAATAAAGATCGAAACGTTGGCACGACAAAGAAAATGTTTTTCTAAACCTACCTCACAACTGACGCATCTCGCTACCTTCAAATAACCAATTTAGAAGGTTTAGTTTCATTTTTATGCGACGATACGGCATATTTTCCACGTAGTCGTGGTGAATTATTTATAACATTATTATTATTTTAAAAATGATTATTTTTAGTTGAACTCTTAAGTTTTTTTGCAATACACTCTGGTTGAAAAGCAAGATTTAGTTAAATCTCTTAAATTTTATTTTGAACAAAATCGCACTTTTTGTCACTTTTAAACTTAATTGCACGAAATTGGACAGTTGGGAATGGTTAGCGAGGCCAGATTTCATCCCTAATAAATAAAAGATAATAATTATTATCTCATACTAAAATCATACTTGACAGATTTGCCCAGTACGCCAGATGACCGAATTTTTACCTTTGGTGTAAAGGTGTTCCTCAGGGAAGCATTCTTGGCCTATTTCTTTTATCAACATACACCGCAGATATTCCTACATATGATGACATTTTAACACCAAATCCTCAAATCTTATCTAACGGATGGTTGCTTTAACGTAAGGGTTCTCTGATAAATTCACTTTTTCTAAATCATACACGTATTTGCAAAATTTAAACAATGTTTATACATTCCAGGCCCTGAAGATGATCTCAATAAAGATCGAAACGTTGGCACGATAAAGAAAATATTCTTCTAAAACCTACGTCACACCGTCAGACCGCATCTCACGATCTTCAAATAACCATTAAATTTTATGTATTTACACAAAAAACATTAACAAATAATTAAGTTGATTGATCGTTGTAGCTGCCTGATGATGCTTAAATAATAATAAAGATAAAACGGTTGAACGTCCAAAAAATTGTCTCAAAAAAGTGATGTGAAGCATCAAACAACCCCAAATTATCTTTAAAAACATATTATGAAATAAATCTAGGAATTACAAAAATATTTTTTTATTACTTTTATTCAACACTCTGTCTTGTTAAATCAACTGAGGTAGGTGCATTATAAATTAATGTAAAGAAATTGTAATTATTACTTATTACACTTATTACAAATTAATTACAGAAACCAGTATAAGGATGGTAGATATATTACGTTTTGTTTGATTAAATTTATGAGCTTTTCCATTATGATTTTTCTCAGATGTTTACCCTGCGAGCTTGAAAGGAAGTAAAATCGACAAAACTTTTCTTATTTCCCTTTTGAAGATCTTTCGGAATCCTTTTAAAGAATTATTGCCCTTGAACGTTGTATGAACGTGTGTTTTATTTAATATCCCACTTTTAAAAATATTTTTCCGGATGACAAAAATTGAAATGTATAAACCAGTCTTTAAAAAAAAAAAAAAGAATTCTATTGATCCATTAAAATCAAAAGGTCAAAATATTACGCAATACAAGATAAACCAGTCCTAAATGTCAACATCCTTCCCGCAAAGGATATTATCTACCTTTACATATAAGTCAGGACAGCTATCAATAATACAATACAACAGTGATTGCCTGATGATGAAAAAAATGCGATTTAATTATGGAAAGGACGGATTAAGCCTGGTTATCGGGTTTAACTTTTATTTAATCCTGTTAATAAATGACCTAAGCCAACTCTGGGTCAATTATGTTTTGGCGAATTTCGCCTGGCCCGGCCTATTCATATCCAATGATAAACAAGATTTTAATCAACAAAATTTGTATAATAAACTAGAACGAAAAGCTACGTACTGATGGATTTATTTACCCTGTTGAATGTAAATGAGGTCTTGCCCGTCTAAAATTACATATATAAAACTCATTAGTTCGACTCTATAGCTTTCCGATGAAAATTTGCATTTTTGGATTAAAGTCGATCGATCGACAGACCAAAACGTCCATCGTGTTTTAGACCACTGCCAAGTTTTAAGCAAAACCTCGCAATTTTCATTGAAATTGATGATCATTTGGAGATCGATGGATATATACACAGAAAACAAACTTTGAGTGAGTATAAATACTTCGAGTCTAAAATTTCTGTTATTGTATAAATTCGTTTTTCACATCTTAGGGATAGGGATAAAAGAGGCGGCCACGAGGCATACTGCACCTGAATAGGTCTATTGTGCTCCCCTGTTTTTTATATCTCACTGGCCAGCTTCAGGTTATTAACCAGTTTCACAGCTTTGCTAGCGGGGTGTAGGATCTTGCTTGTTTTCAGCGAAGACTGCGGACGGAGAAAGAAGATGGCTGATCTGCTCAGCCTATTACCCAAGAGAAGAACCGTGCCCGCCCAAGTTGCCGGACGACATCGTGAGGTACTCCACGGAACAAAACATGAAACACAAATGCCCACCATATTATATGGAGTAGCACTGACATCAACAACCTTATCGGATTACCTAACCGGTGAACATATTGCTAATATAAGCACGGAACCCACCGTCATCACCCGATGTAGGCAAGAAGTCTTAGATTGGACAATCACTTCCCAAGAGGCTGATGAGTACATCTTAAACTGGAATGTATCCAGGGAACTATTAAATTCTGATCACAGGCACATCAGATTTGATTTGAACACTTCCTCTTTCGTAGAAACAACATACAGTAACGCCTACACACAGAAAAAATGGCGCACGATGATGATAAGGGCTTCGACAGCGCTATTAAAATGTTACTTAGTTAGTGGAAACTTAAAAAACGAGTAAAAACGGGACATCTTAACGGCTATAAAAGTTTTAAATGATGTACAATGATTTTGGAAATAAATCGTAAAACTTTGACTACTGTTTCATGGCCGAGCGAGAGCTACGCCGATAGAGCATCTCTCCCAGCCAACAGGAGTGAAACATATTTTTCTTCACGCTCAGGATCTGGTTGGATTGTACCTAGAGTGAGGGATTAGAGGATTATGTACTGGATAAGCCTAAAAGCTTCGAATCATGGTTACACTCGGCCGGTTACCCATCAACCAACCTGGACTTAGATGAAAAATTCGATCTGGAAGTTGACTGACGGCAGCAAAGATGGCGAACGTGCAGGCTGCGCTTTTGTTGTCTTCAGCAGGAACGTGCAGATTTTTGAACAGGTATTCAGGTTGAGTGGCTAATGCTCTAACAACCAGGCTGATAGTGCAGGAGCAACTGGCTATAGTGAAAGCACTAGAGTGGGTAGATAGTCAGCTAAAATTGTACAAAAAATAAGAATAGCTACTGACAGTAGAACCACTATTGACTCGCTGCTGAACACCAAAATAATCTACTCCTAATAGAAGACGTAAGAAGTCACCTAAAGCGGATTGAGAAGAGTAGCACAGTCTAAGTCTCATGGGTCAGGATGCACGTGGGCACAGCGGGAAATGAGATCGCTGACCAAATGGGTAAAGCCAGGAACACACTTACCCGATGCTACGCCATGCGACGCTACCCGATGCTACCCGACGAAAATCCAAACTCCGATTTTCCATAAGGTTGCATTACCCCCGTGCACATCTACCCGATGCTACCCGACGCAAATCCAAACTCCGATTTTCCATAAGGTTGCATTACCCCCGTGCACATCTACCCGACGCTCTGCAATCCCCACTGTCCAGATTTTCGTCGGGTCACATTGAGTACAGTCAAAGACAAAAGAACCGGACACTCATATTTTTATTCCAATTACATGTATTATTGTCGTTATATTAAAACATACTTATTTTAATATAAACCAAATTAACTGTGGTTAAAAATTAATTAGTTTTTATTTAAAAAATTAATTTTAATGGTTTGGTACAAAATTAATCAAAACACCAGAATACGATTTTTTGATATAATGAATTTCATTAACAATTTATTTCATAGGTTTGCTCGCTTCGGCGGTACATATACTAAAATTGGAACAATTTATTACCCGGTTTTGCTCATAAAATTTAATTAACAATTTATTTCATAGGTTTGCTCGTAAAATTACACCATTTTGTAATGTCGGGTAGCATCAGAACAGGACACTCATATTTTTTGTAGTTTATTTCAAACTAAGTACATGTAATTTTGTCGTTATATTAATTAAAACATGTTATTTTAATGTAAACCAAATTAAACGAGATCAAAAATTCATAAGTTTTTATAAACATTGTTTAATTATGATGGTTAGGAAGAAAATTTATCAAAACACCGAAATAACTTTATTTAAAACAATTAAGTTTAACAAACAATTTATTAGATGGTTGTGCTCATAAAATTTAACCAACAATTTATTAAAAGGTTTTGATCAAAATAGTGCATTAAGAACAAAAGATGCGTTGCGATTGTGGTAGTGATTATTGTGATAAACGCTGTGGACTGTACGCGACGTGTACTTGCGTCGGATAGATGTGCACACCGCACCAAAACGTGGCAAGGCGTCGGGTAGCATCGGGAAGCGTCGCATCGGGTAAGTGTGTTCCTGGCTTAAGGCTTCTTCCCAAAACGAAGACTTGCCATTTGCGTATACAAAGGTCCTCTATCTGCAGTTAAGAGATGGCTGAATCAACGCAGCTTGGCTATGTGGGAAGAAAATTGGTGTAACTTTATCCAGGGAATTCTTTCACACAGAAGAGCCACCCGCGAATGGACCAAAGGCTAACTCAAATCCTGGCAGGACATGGAAAATTGGCGGAGTATCTCTTTCGCTTTAATATTTTCCCCGACCAGGCTTGTTCTTGCAGTCGGGGGGCTCCTAAGACCCAGGATCACCTTCTTCTGGAGTACGATGGAGTGACCCGGGTCTTACTTTCGCTGCCCCCAACAAAGTCATACTTTTTGGAGACCGAAATGCTACCGTATTTTATGAAGTTGGTGTCGGGAATAATGGCGTTCATGAATAAATAACACATAATTGTAAATAATATTGAATTAAAAAAATAAGTTAATTTAATTGTGTTAATCACTATAAGGAGTTAATATAATTCAATTAATTAAGGTTTTTAGTTGAGATAAAAAATCAGTGTCACGAGTGACTTCGTTCCACTCGGAAATCCACTTGAAAAATGGCAAAAAGGAAGGAAAATTCAAAAGGTGGGGTTGAGATGGGAAGTCAGTGTCCGAGTGGATCAAAGTCACGATAGCTTTAAGCCGGGAACACACTTACCCGATGTTACGCCATGCGACGCTACCCGACGCCTTGCCACGTTTTGGCGGGGTGTNCATTCCTTACAGGGGTAAATAAGGAATTCAGAGACAGGGAGGGCCTAGAAATTTCTATGCTGGAGGTAATCTGGAGGTAAAGGTAAGCTCATACACCGAAAACTGCCTGGAAAAAGAAAGCTAAATAAACACAAAACGATCTGGTGGAACAAACACCTAGAACGACTGAGAAGCTCGAGTAAGGACTTTATTCATCCGAGCCAATAATGAGTGGGATTTATATAAAACTGCCTTGACCCAGTACAATAAAAAAATCCATAAAGCTAAACAGGAATAGTGGCGGAGATTTTGTGAGGAAATCGCAGAAACACCTTAATGCTTCCTCCCATCTCACATGTATTTGTACAATTTAAACAATGTTTATAAATCACAGGCCCTGATGATGATCTCAATAAAGATCGAAACATTGGCACGATAAAGAATATGTTTTTCTAAACCTACAACCCACCAGACCGCATCTCACGATCTCCAAATAATCATTAATTAACGGTCACTAAATACCACATATTAAAATTAATCCTAATTTATTTATTTAAAAAAATCCCATAAATAATTGACAAAACAAATAAAACGATTATTCATACTTGATAAACTTATAATGTACGTGTATCTTCGAGGCTTGCAAAATAAGACCGGTTTCTTTTCCACTTCGATCCAGAAGGTCATCTTTAATTTCCATATTTTCCTTTCATCTTTAACCAGTCTTTTCCGACGCCAATTTGTATTTCACCGATTCAAAATCAAAATTTCAAATATGGCTAATACAAACATTTACATGAATATTAGACAAATAATTCATGTGTCTGCCAGCCCATATTTAATAATTAATACTATTTATATATAAAATCTTGAAAAAATATGTATAAAAAAAAGAAAAACAAGGGAAAATATATAATATATGTTTCTAAGGGGTTCTTTTTGCATTGATTAACATTTAAGACGTCTATAATGAGCCAATGAAGCTTTATTTTTTCTCATATATGATCTTAAAGTGACACAATTACTAATATATTCATTTTTATGAAATAATTATTTAGTGTTTTCATTATTAAAACTAAATTAAACTAAACACTAAAAAGTAAACTGAAGTTGTCAAGAGCCCACTCAATTTTTCCATTAGGTAAGTACTGTTTTGACTATTTCCCAGCATACATTTCCATGCCATTTATTCAAGGCCTATCACATAAATTAAACTTATTTCTCTTGTCCGATAACTTCAAAATAGCTTTCAAAAATTATAAAACAATCAACAAACACTTTTTTCCAAAATTAAAGATCCCACACTAGTAACAAATAAATCTGACGTAATCTACAAGATCAACTGTTCGGCAGCTTACGTTGGTCTTACATCCCAATATCTGGACAAGAGAGTAAAGCAACATATCTATGATTGCAAAAAACCCAAGCAAAATTCTACAGCACTCGCTACCCATCATTTTGGACACCAACACAATTTCGACTTCAAAAATCAAAAAATATTACATACAGAACAAAAGAAATATAAACGTAATTTCTTAGAAATGGTTTATATCAACAGAGATAAACACAGCATCAATTACAGAACAGATACATGTAAACTCAGTCGCAGCAACGCTAATATCATAAATCAAATTCAATATAGATAACATACAATTAATTAAGGTTTTTAGGTGAGATGAAAAAACGATTGCACAACATTTTAAAAATGGCAAAAAGGAGGGAAAACTCATAAGGTTGCGTTGAGATAGGAAGTTGATATCCGAGTGGATCGAGGTCACGATAGCTCAAGTGGTAGAGCAGCGGCGTATCAAGCCCAAGATCGTGGGTTCGAATCCCGCTCGTGCCATTGACTTTTTTTCATCTCAATTAAAAACCTTAATTAATTGTAATGTATTAATTGGTCAAGCGGACCATGAAATTAGTGAATTTAATAGATAACATACATATATCATTACATTACATTCCACACATCAAATTTATTTCACATAGTCTAATTGTCCAACAATTTAGCTTTCCTTTTCCTATTTACCCCCTTTCTATATAATCCTGAAAGGATAATCTGGCCGAACTATTACCAACACATTTTTTCCCTTCGTCGGCTCCTTTCACCTCAAAGAAGTGAAACGACTCACTGGCACTCTCAACAAGACACGCAAGAATGGCACAATTACAAAGAAGACAAACACTTTGAGCGAGTAGAAATACTTTGAATAAAAAAAATATATTTTGCGTTGTATAAATTCACTTTTCCACATCCTAAATGTAATTGTTAAATGTAAACATTGTTTGTAAATCCCAGGCCCTGAAGATGATCTCAATAAAGATCGAAACGTTGGCACGATAAAGAAAATGTTTTTCTGAAACCTACATCACACCAGACCGCATCTGACAATTTCTGAAAACTATTTCCCAACCTTCCCTGGTGGCTTTGTGACCTTTGAAGGGTTGTATTTTGTTCCTTGTTTTCAATTTAGTTTTTAGTTACATTTTTGGTTCCGGAAAGTGTATTAGGCAATATCAGTAAGAGGTAGATTTTATGGCCTCATAGGTGAGAAAAATAAGAACGGAATGAAAAAAAAAACTCCTTAAACGTTCTAATTTTTATATATAGACCATATTTATGTGATTATTTGTTGTTTATAAAGTTTTAAACCCTTGTAAAGTCCCTGTTTGGATCGGTGGAATCGTTCCAAAGTTATTACTATTTTAGGACGGCGAAAAATTTGATTGATTTGTTTTTTGTATTATCCTAACAATTCTCGACCTATAAGCAAAAAAATGTCAAACTCAAACCGTCATTCCACGTATGTCATAAATAAAAAGAGAAAAAAGTATAATATATCGTACAAATTTAATTCCTGCTGGACAAGTACCAGGCAAAAAATTGGTGGAGCCAACGATGATTTCCAGATGCTCCACCAATTGCTGGCTGTTGACCGACTATTGACCAAATCTTACATTTAAAAAGTTGAAAACTTATTTTTTAATTCAAAAGGTTTGGACTTATTTAACCTAAAGGTTAAGATTGCGGTTGCAACTTGAAAAATTTTTCTTGTTTATAAACGTTTATCTACTTTGCTAATTTCAATTGGCAAAACTAGGTAAATAATAAAAATACGACAAAACTGTCGCAATCATAAAATTTGATTAGCTGCAGATAAGCTGTTCAGAAAACCTCTTTACCTAAATTTTTCATGGTCAATTATTTAAAAGCAGATTCCTGAGACTAATCTGACTAGAAAAAGCTCCCTACTTACTCTCGCTTAATTTTTAACCTTTTCCTTTTGTTTTCCATTTGACTAAGTCCTATCAGGGTACTAACAGAAACCAATTGCAAATCAAATGCAATTCCAACCAGGGTCGAAAATCTACCAATGCACTTAACGTCCTACTCGCAATGGATTTTCGACTATAAACAAATTGAGGCCGCTTCAAAAGAGCGTCCACGGGATCTCGGCGTCAAAGTTATACGGATTAGTTCAGCATGAGTAAGTCTTAATTCCCTGTCGGTTGAAAACACCCAATAAGGGGTTGTAAGGAAAACAAGGGCGACAAAAAACGATGTTAGTTAACAGTAACTCTAAATAATGTCTTATAAATAAAAAATAACCTTGATTGATTAATTGATTCAGATTTTTTTTAGATTTGGATATTTTTTCGAGGAGAACACCACTAAGTAAATAAGACACCCCTGCAGTGAAGATGGTGGCATGCTGAAATTTGTCTGACTGAAAACAGCGAGGATGGTCGGACCAGTTGATAGGAAACTGACTTCTGTGGTTGTTAAGTTGGTCTTTGTGTTACTCTATCTATTGAGACCTTCAGAAACGATCTTGCTTGATGTTTGAAGAATACGAACGTCACTGATGATGACAAAAAGCTGAAACGCGTGGGTCTTGGGTAATAAATACGTAAATACGTATTTAAATATGATGGTGTGCTAACAGGACAAAACGTGTCAACAATATCGTTAATACTTAATTTATACCTCTACGGAGGAATAATTCCTGTGTAATGAAAGGTTTCACGTTGAATATGCATTTTACACGGTTGCGCAAAAATCTTGGCCTTAATCACTGCCGAAATCCTTGGAGAATTGACTTTGCATTTAAAATTGGATAATCAGTGTGGTTTTTTAAATCAGAAAAAGACAAACACAAAACTGATCGAATGTAAAAATTATTTGCCAACATTAAATAATTTTTGTTCTTCATGGAAGTGTTTTTTTTTAAATTATTATATTCCATTAAAATGAAAATTAATTAAGGTTTTTAGTTGAGATGAAAAAAAGTTAATGGCACGAGAGGGATTCGAACCCACGACCTTCGGCTAGATTCGCCGCTGCTCTGCCACTTGAACTATCGTGACTTCTGTGTGGTGATTAGTGACCGTTAATCGATATTTATTTAGAAATCGTGAGATGCGGTCTGGTGTGATGTAGGTTTCAGAAAAACATTTTCTTTATCGTGCCAACGTCTTTATTGAGATCATCTTCAGGAATACTTTGAAGAATATAAAAGAAATACTTTGATTGAATAAAAAAAATATATTTTGCATTGTATAAATTCACTTTTCCACATCCAAAATGTAATTGTTATATGTAAACAATGTTTGTAAATCCTAGGCCCTGAAGATGATCTCAATAAAGATCGAAACGTTGGCACGATAAAGAAAATGTTTTTCAGAAACCTACATCACACCAGACCGCATCTCACGATTTCTAAATAAATATCGTGACTTCGATCCACTCGGACATCACCTCCCCATCTCAACCCCACCTTATGAGTTTTCCCTCCTTTTGCCATTTTTCGTCTCAACTAAAAACCTAAATTAATTGTCATGTATTAATTGGTCAAGCGGACCACGAAAGTAGTGAATTTCCATTAAAATTTTTAATGTATACTAAAAATGAAAATATATAAATATATTCTTAAGCTAACTCTAAAGTTTTTTTTTTTTTGCGAAGTTGACTGAAGAGAATTGGGTCAAGTAAATTGCAACATCAGTAAAAAATTTTATGCCGACTCGTTACAAATATTTCTGTCCTTCTAGCTTGTAATTTGCGTAAGTGTCGAATTAAACTTAAAAATGCAAATTTTCCCTTGGAATGAACAATTGTTTCATTACTTCTTAATACTTTCTCGATGCCAGCAAATAAAAACAAAGGAAAAGAGAAACTGCACGAGAAAGGACAGTCCCAAAACTGTTATTTGGTGATAAATGTTCTATTTATTATCAATTTTACTTTCGATTTTTAGTCGCATCAATAAGTGTGATAATAATTGACTCAACGAACTAAGTTTAGCCTCATTTAAACGTTATGATTTTGTCTAATTTGGTTTCTCTTCTCTCACTCACTCACTCACTCACTCTCTCTCTCTCTCTCTCTCTCTCTCTCTCTCTCTCTCTCTCTCTCTCTCTCTCTCTTTCAGCGGAAAAGTTGTGAAAAGATCGGAAAGCTAATTAGCTTTTAGATTTTTTTTTATTTATTTAGAAATCGTGAGATGCGGTCTGGTGTGATTTAGGTTTCAGAAAAACATTTTCTTTATCGTGCCAACGTTTCGATCTTTATTGAGATNTTTGTAAATCCCAGGCCCTGAAGATGATCTCAATAAAGATCGAAACGTTGGCACGATAAAGAAAATGTTTTTCTGAAACCTACATCACACCAGACCGCACCTCACGATTTCTAAATAAATTTCGATTAACTGTCACTAATCACCACGCATTTTTAGATATTATGTCATTATCTTATGTAGATATGTACGCTTCAGCCTCATCGAGCAGGAAACCGGATCAATACTGCTCCTACACAAAAGATGATGATGATAAGCCAAACCAAATCGGTTGAGAAAGTATCATCAGTTTCTGCTACTGTTAATCATTTTAGAAGGAACTTTTTAAAGGATTTTTTTTTATCTAGGGTTGGAAGGAGACTGATTGCATGTTACGAGCTTGAATGTTGGGTAGGTTTGTTGGGTTTTTGACCCATTTTAATTACGGATTATTTCAAATTAATACAAATAAACAAGTCTTTTTTTTTATTGTGTTTAATTTCTGAAATGTCGATAGTCATGAGAGCTAACGTAAGATTTCAAGAGTGAATTTAAAATAAATAAATTTTATTAAAGAATGAAACGTAAAACAAGACTTGGGAATCAATAGAGCTTAATTATTCGATGTGAGACTTGGTTGCTTGAAAAGACATTGGTTAATTTTGAATTTTTCTTTAAATTACGACGTTTCGACCTTTATTCGGGTCATCTTCGGCATAAAGTGTGGTGCTATTCCTGTGAGATCAAATGTGAAGTAAATTACAAAACGTTTTCTAAAAACAGTCAAACAGTAACAGAAATTAGTATGCAAAAAAGAAAATTCTTAATTGTTCATGTTAGTTTAATCTATTTTTACAAGTTGTAACTATTATTACTACTGTGCTTTTTTTAGTGACCAGTTGTTTAATAATTGTTGGATTCGTAAGAAACGGTCATGAATGAGGTAGTTTAGAAAAAAACCTTAATCATTTTTTTGTCTACGTTTCGACCTTTATTCGGGTCATCTTCGGCATAAAGTGTGGTGCTATTCCTGTGAGATCAAATGTGAAGTAAATTACAAAACATTTTCTAAAAACATTCAAGTTTTTGCTCTTTGAGCATAAGGCTAAAACGATAGCAAAAATTAGTACTTTCTTAGTTTTTCATAATAGTTTAATCTATTCTTAGAAGTTTCGACCTTTATTCCGGTCATCTTCAGGGCCGTTTTTATTTTTTAAAATATTTTTTTTATCGACGGTTCGCAACAGCAAAGGTCATATCAAACCTCAGGGTGCTGGTGTCTTTGAAAAAAATTCAATTTGTAAGTATGTCGGATTCGAACCCGGGTCCTTTACCTTACAGTGATGAGCTGTGTCAACGCCTAAACCGTTGCGGCCACCGACGCCCCGCTGATGTTACTGTAATGAACAATAACATTTCTACCCGAGAGGAACAACATAACCAAAAAATTGTGGACCACACTCTATGCCCTGAAGATGACCCGAATAAATGTCGAAACGCTCCAAAAAAAAAAATGAAAAAGGTGTTTTTCTAAAGTACCTCATTCTTGACCGTTCCTCACTTATCCAACAATTATTATTACTAGTTTGTTGTTGTTTTTTCACTCCACGTTTAGTAATTTTCCCATTCATTTGTTCCCCCCTCAACCCTACTTTTTTTTAGCAGTGTATTGTGGCAGCCCTTAAATCTACCTAAAGGATGCACCAACTTTTGTTATATAAACAAAATGTCGGTTCAAATGACGATAAAGGAAATCCAACCATCAAATGGAGAAAAATTCTCCCGGATCAAATCACACCCCAACGCAATTTTAACAGTTAATTGAACAATTTTTTTCTCCTTGAGTTTAGTCCAACTTTCAGACTGACAATTGTTTTGACACGTTTTACCCCGATGGTTAAATTGTGTTTATCGGAGGAAACCTTTCTTGGACGCTGGATTGATTTTCCGCTCGGTGATAAAAATCTGACATGTCCGTTATTACTTTCCATCTCTAGTCTTTTTTCGACATCCGCCCCCCTTGGCACTTTACTGCCGCCAAATAAAAGCCCCCATTGAATTAATTGGATTTATCATTAAAAGTTGAAGAATATTCCGGTTTTATTGTAGTTGAGGGATAAAGGATTAAATAAAAATAATAAAAACCTGCGAAAATTCCCTTATTTTTTGTTTGGTAAGAAAATATCAATAACTAAAAATCTTCAATGTTTTCCACAAACAAAAACTGACCTTATTTAATAAAATGTATCTAAGCAATCAAACGATTCTGACCAATCAAATAAATGTTTCATCATTTTAGTTGAAATGGTGTAATAATTTTCCCTGACTCAGCGGGCTGAATCTGACACCCACTTTTTTGCCAATCTTGAAAATACGAAAATTAAGTTTTGTGATTCAGCGTTTGTTCGTATGTATGAAATAACGACCATACATGGCGTATGATGGGTGGAACTTAGAGGACCGATATTCTCGCACTTTTGTCCTTTGCGTCAATCTTCCCTCCACGTCTAAATGAAAATCTGGCTTTCAATGTAACATGTTACATAACTTTCTTAAGCGATGCCTTCAATAATATAACGGTACGTTGTAAAATTTCTCGGAAATCAATAAAGCGCTAAGCTGTAATTTCCTTCTTGCTGCGTGTACCGTGCAACGGTACTAATTTGTTTTTCAATATTGTGATGAAGTTACAGCTGGACCGTCTAAAATGATCCTCGTCTTCCTACACTGCTGGTGGGAAAATAGGGTTGTGGGTCTATTCAAATGCAAAACGGACGTGAAACGTCTCACTTCCTCCTCACACATACACTCACTCACTCTTCTCTCCCTTTCTCACTCTCTCTCTCTCTCTCACACACTCACTCTCTCTCTCTCACTCACTCACTCTCTCTCACTCACCCACTCACTCACTCTCTCTTTTTCTCTCTTACTCACACACTCTCTCTCTCTCTCTCTCTCTCTCTATTTCCCTCATTCACTCACTCTCTCTCTCACTCACACGCTCACGCTCTCTTTCTCTATTTCTCTCATTCACCCACTCTCTCTCTATTTCTCTCATTCACCCACTCTCTCTCTATTTCTCTCATTCACTCACTCTCTCTCTCACTCACACGCTCACCCTCTCTCTCTCTATTTCCCTCATTCACTCACTCTCTCTCTCTCATTCACTCTCTCTCTCTCTCTCTCATTCACACACTCATTCTCTCTCTCTATTTCTCTCATTCATTCACTTTTTCTTTCACTCACATGCTCACACACTCTCTCTCACTCACTCACTCACACACTCTCTCTCTCCCTCTCATTCACACACTCATTCTCTCTCTCTATTTCTCTCATTCATTCACTTTTTCTTTCACTCACATGCTCACTCACTCACACTCACTCTCACTCTCACACTATCTCTCTCTCTCACTCACCCACTCACACACTCTCTCTCTCTCTCCCTCTCATTCACTCACTCACTCTCACACTCTCTCACTCACCCACTCACACACTCACTCTCTCTCTCTCTCTCACTCACTCTCTCTCACTCACCCACTCACCCACTCACTCACTCTCTCTCACTCACCCACTCAGTCACTCTCACTCACTCACACTCTCACGCTCTCTCTCTATTTCTCTTATTCATTCACTTTTTCTCTCACCCACATGCTAACTCTCTCTCTCTCTCTCTCTCTCTCTCTCTCTCTCTCTCTCACTCGCTCTCTCTATCTCTCTCTCTCTTACTCACACACTCATTCACTCTCTCCTCTCTCTCTCTCTCTCTTACTCACACACTCATTCACTCTCTCCTCTCTCTCTCTCTCTCTCTCTCTCTCTCTCTCTCTCTCTCTCTCTCTCACTCGCTCTCTCTATCTCTCTCTCTCTTACTCACACACTCATTCACTCTCTCCTCTCTCTCTCTCTCTCTTACTCACACACTCATTCACTCTCTCCTCTCTCTCTCTCTCTATTTCTCTCATTCACTCGCTCTTTCTCTCACTCACCTGCTCACTCACTCACTCACACACATACTTTCTCTTTCTCTTTCTATCTACCAATATATCTATATATATATATCTTCTACTAGTCTACCTCAATCTATCTTTCTATGTATATTTTGTTAGTATTTAAAGTCAATATTTATGTATGTTATATAGTTCCTCTATGTATTTAATTTTTCGATCTGCCCTTCTGTATCTTTCTTCCTATTTTCGCTGGAAATCGCCATTTCTTGCTCTCGTGTTAGATTTACTACATGGCCGCCCAAAATGTGCAAAATTGTGACGTCGGAAACCCGGTGGGAAAATCAGCGAGTGGCCATGAATCCACAAATCACAGGAGGTGAAATTTATTTACAAGGTTCTCTTATTTAATGACCCTTCGCCCTTAATTGTGGTTACAGCCGACCAACTCGACTAAATTCACGGTTCTAGCAATCACCCCTTACAATTTAACTTACAAAAGAAATACGATTTAACCAAATTAGTTTTACGACTGTTGAATAATGTATTTTTACATAATATTAGAGACAAAAGAAAGGAGTGAGGCGAAGTGTTTTCTAAAGACAAACATCAATAGAGACATTCGTTTATTTGTTCTTGTAAGCAAAAACCTTGACATCGGACGTATCAGACAGCACGGGTTTACTCTTTTTAGTTTTTTTACCCGGCCAAAGAGCACACGACTATTAATTTTACACAGGCAAAACAAACATAATTTCCGTCCGAGAGCAACAAAAAGACATATATTTTATACCGCCAGGCTCGTAATACTGGTTCTGCCGAGAATAAATATCACAAGTTTGCCTTCAGTACGATCAAAGATATCCTACCATTTCTGAATTTACTAAAACATACAACAGAAAAAAGATAAAGGATGATGTGAATTAATTACAATAATAATCCAAATGTTTATTGTAAACATGTTGATGTTGAGTTATAGAATTTCTATATATTCTATATAGTTTTATTATACTATGTATAAAGATATCCTACCGTTTCTGTATTTACTAAGACACACAACAGAAGAAAGATAAAAGATGATGGATATCCTCCTGCTGAGTCGATATGATTCACTGACGAGTCGCGCCATTATATCGCCTGGACGGATTGACAAGCTGTGTCGCCCCAACAATTATCGGCGTTTCATTGCAATCACGTTGCGAGCGATACGGTGTCGAATTGCATATCGCGTCACTTGTCGTATCGCGTATTGCATCGCGCCTAAAATGTCTGTTAATAAAGAAGGAAGCGATATTGTGTACTGACTGCTTTAGTAGCATCCCACTTAATTTACTTGTAATACTGGTTCTGCCGAGAATAAATATCACAAGTTTGCCTTCAGTACGATCAAAGATATCCTACCGTTTCTGTATTTACTAAAACATACAACAGGAAAAGATAAAAGATGGTGGACATCCTCCTGTTGAGTCGACATGATTCACTGACGAGTCGCGCCATTCTATCGCCTCGAGGGATTTACAAGCTGTGTCGCCCCAACCGATATTTCGGTTGCAATCACGTTGCGAGCGATACGGTGTCGCATATCGCATCACTTGTCGTATCGCGTATTGCATCGCGTATTGCATCGCGCATAAAATATCTGTTATTAAAGAAGGACGCGATATTGTGTACTGATGGTTTAGTAGTATCCCTCTTAATTTTCTTGTAATACTGGTTCTCCCGAGAATAAATATCACAAGTTACCTTCAGTACGATCAGACATATCCTACCATTTCTGTATTTACTAAAACATACAACAGGAAAAGATGAAGGATGNTATATATATTTAGCAATCAAAGAATGATTCATAAGTGGCCAGTTTAGAAAAGAATTTTGACCGAACGACGAGACCCTGTGTGAAAAGCTGATGAAAAGTTAAGACTTCAATCAAGTTCAAGTTGTACGATTCGATATAGGCCGGAAATGCCCCGCCCCCTTATCAAAGTAAAGGCGAAAGTTTTCCTTTGACCCAATCCCGGATTACATGAATTTTTGTTCACAATTTCTTCCAGGCACGACAAACAATATCTTAAATTATTAATGACTGGGGGTGAATTCAGGGACGGCTGAACAATACGATGCAATTATGAAGAAAGGGAACTCGCATTAATCATCGACGGACTTCAGGATCAAGCAGCGAGATTGTTGCATAAGTCTTAAGAATGAAACAACTCTTGAGAACGAACAACATTCGATTCCATCTCGTTAATAACAGACTCGAAGAGCTAAATGGCATTTTTCTCCATGACAGCAAGGACTTTAAAAATGTATTTAATTTGTGGCGAGGCTAATAGTGCTTTGCCGGACCATCATACTCGATTGCAAACGTATTTAAACTAGCAATAAAATAAAAAAAGTTTTTTATGGAGATGCGATTTTTTTCTCTGATGGCTAACTGTACCTAATCTTCAATGCCGAAAGTTCAAAAAATTGCCAGATCTTTTCGGAAAATCACAATAATATAACAAGTTAACTATTGCACCTAGAATGCTACCTTGGGGCATTCCAGGATTAACAACGAAAAAATGTTGGGTACACTAATGTAATGTTAACAATATTTTCAGCTTCAGCTTTTCTGCTATTTTCTTCAAAGCTACGCTTGTTGAATCAGTTCTTGAATATGTTTTTAAAGAATAGTCCGATAAACATGGGTTCTGTTCAACTATTTTGATAAAAGAAATAAAGGCAGAGACAGACGTCCTCCTTTTGAGTCAACATGATTCACTGAGAGTCAATGAGCTGATTGACAACGTGACGCCCCAACCGATACGACGCCGATCGATCACAATCACGTTGCGAGCGAAACGGTGTCGAATTGCATATCGCATCACTTGTCGTATCATGTATTGCATCGCGCCTAAAATGTCTATTAATAAAGAAGGAAGCGACATTGTGTATTGAGTGCTTTAGTAGCATCCCACTTAATTTACTTGTAATACTGGTTCTGCCGAGAATAAATATCACAAGTTTGCCTTCAGTACGATCAAAGATATCCTACCGTTTCTATATTTACTAAGACAACCACAGAAAAAAGATAAAAGATGGTGGACATCCTCCTCCAGAGTCGACATGATTCACTGACGAGTCGCGCCATTCTATCGCCTGGAGGGATTGACAAGCTCGCCCCAACCGATACGACGCCGATAATTATCGTCGTTTCATCGCAATCACGTTGCAAGCGATACAACGTTACGTCGTATTGCGTATTGCATCGCGCCTAAAATTTCTGTTAATAAAGAAGGAAGCGATATTGTGTACTGACTGCTTTAGTAGCATCCCTTAATTTTCTGACCTTTCATGCCAGACCTTGTCACAAGCACGTGAAACAAAGAATTATCAGAAGAAATTAATTTTTCTCCGAGTGATTTTTATCTATTACATGTGTTACTAGTTGAATTTGGTCTGTTGAATCTTTGATCGGGATGCATATCGATGGACTGGCATATTTTTTTATTTTGACCGTGCTTTTCCTGTTTATGGTATCATCATTTTTGCAAATTTCCAGATTCTGAGAATTTATGTTAGTCTGATTCCGGCATTAATCAATAACAATAGTTTAACTAACCGCTTTTTCGATAATGAGAAATAAGGATATATCTTGGAGTCCTGTAAGCAGGTGAGGTGTTCGCTTATTTCATGCGCTATTTCTGAGGGTTTAAACAGCTTTATATATTCTTTTTCGGATGTGGACATTACTTCAAATATCCTGCCAATAATGTTTTCATTTAGTTTCAAAATTTCGCCAAGGTGACTGGCCAAAACTCCGGTTTTTCTCTGCTCTCTGTCACCCTCCTGTTCGTCCTCATTTTTTAAACGATTCTCGGACAGCTGGTAGTACCAAATCTCCGTAAAGTTGGATATTGCGAAAAAAAACACTGGCATTTACCGAAGCCTATTTTGAAATATTTGTCCTATTTCTATATTAGTTGACGCACAAACCGGTATTTAATCATTACCAGTGTTATATATTATTTTTATATTATTTTATATCATTTTCAGTTTTATATTATTTTTACCTCGACAATTCCTTTAAAATTTATTTTATTAATTATTTTTTTTATAAATCTTATAATAAGACGGCTAAAAATAGAAAATAATAATAGCACACTCTTAAATAATTGTTAAATAAGTGTAAGGTCATTAGTGACCGTCGATGATTATTCGGAAATCGTCAGATACGGTCTGGTGTGAGGTAGGTTTCAGAAAAACATTTTCTTCATCGTGCCAACGTTTCGATCATTGTTGAGATCATCTTCAGGGCCTGGGATTTACAAACATTGTTTAAATTTAACAAATACATGTAGGATGTGGAAAAAAGTGAATTTATACAACGGAAAAAATATTTTTTATATTCAATCAAAGTATTTCTACGCAGAAAACAAACACTTTGAGTGAGTGTGTGGGGTGTCAGTGTGACGTCTGGAGAGTAAAAGCAAGTTATTAGCGAGAATGGAGTGAGTTTAACCCCGCCTCGAGGAATATCGAGTACTCTGGGATGAATGTGTGACGTGATTAATTTCGCGAGGGGCTTAAATTTGAATAAATTCGTCCCTTCACTCTTATAACTGTTTATAATAGTCTTTTACTACAATATCTGTATGTTTCAACTACATATTATTTTAAATGGGCTTCATGAGTGGAAAAGAGTCCAAGTGTAACGTTTTATTCTTTAATTCAACTTTTTTTATCCAAATAACACTGAAATGAATAATTTTGTGTATCATTATGAAATATGTAATGTATTCCATCCTCAAGTCGACCTGGCCACTGAATATCTAGATTGACTAATTCTTATATTGCCACTTTATATTATGTTTAGCTAAAAATGTATAATATATATTTTTAGATAATTTTCTATAAACTCAAACCTGTTTATTATTGCGGTATAATTGTTTTTTGGTGGTAATTTTAATTTTGTATTTTATTTGTTTAGTGTTGAATTATTTTGGGCACGTCCGTTTTTTTCAGTCTGCTGTATTACTTATCAAAAGTATATTTTCATACATTATTTTTTTTAGCTGTTTATTCTCCTTGGCTTTCCTCTTTTCCCTTTTTCCAAGCCGTCTTGTCCCATCCTGCTCAAACTTGTACGTTATTCTTTTCTATTAGGTGTTGAGTTTAAGTTAATTTATATGAATGTAATTTATTAGCGTGAAAGGAAGTAGGTTTAACCCCACCCCGAAGAATATCGAGTACTCTGGGGTGAGTGTGTGACATCTGGAGAGAAAAAGTAAGTTATTAGCGAGAATGGAGTGGGTTTAAACCCGCCTCGAGGAATATCGAGTACTCTGGGCGAGTGAATGTGTCCAGTAGCCAGATTGAGACATTCAAATGGCTGTAGTTTAAAACAAAATATGTCCGCGCAAAAGAAGAAAAAAGAAGGAAAACAAACAGAGGACCGGCGATTCCCACTTAATATATTTGAAGTTTCTCGAACAACCAACCACTTAGTAAAAAATTCACTAATTTCGTGGTCCGCTTGACCAATTGATATATTACAATTTGGGCTTGATACGCCGCTGCTCTACCACCGGAGTCACGATAGCTCAAGTGGTAGAGAAGCGGCGTATCTACCCGAAGATCGTGGGTTCGAATCCCGATCGTACCATTGACTTTTTTATCTCAACTAAAAACCTTAATTAATTAGTAAAAAATGCTGAATTCCTTGAAAATAAAAATCCCATATCATAATGGAAAATATTGCATCCTATAAAAGAGAGAACTGAAGAATTTAAAACAGAAACATAAGCAATCGCTGTGAAACATACGATTTATCGCGTAATTGACAGTTTTGAAGTCTCTCAATTATCAACATGTGGACGTTTTTATTTATCTTTTCACCATTTTCATTTACACGAATGTTTTAGTCGATAAAAACAATTCCGTCGTCGAATATTGAAACGTTGAAATATTTCATACGCGAGCTCATCAAATAAAGAGCCGAAGGCTTTATTGACACCGGGTTTGTTTATTGATCAATAGTTTACGATATTGAAAGCTTTTGAATCTACACGGCAGCAGGTTACCCGATCACAAGGAAGAACCTAGATGCGAATTGGGGCCGTAAATCAATCAAGAAGAAATTGGTTCCGGCCGAGTGGAAAGGCAGAAGACTTGAAAGAGTAAATAGTGAAGTCCCGGCTAAAACTCTACCATAAAAACCTGCTATAAACCGCAATAATAATGTTTATTAAAAGAAGAAAATTACAGTCACAATAAATTGGTTACATTCATTCATTAATAATAAAACCTTTACCCATTAAGATTCGATTATTAGCCTAAATATGAAAATTATTTATTGTGTTATTTAATTTTATAAAACAATTATCCCTATAAGCAGGTGACTATATAAAAAAGCGAAATAATTATTTCAATTAATTAATCTTTATGAAAGGTATTGATTGAAATAAAAAAAACAGTGTCACGAGTGGGATTCGAACCCACGACCTTCGGCTAATTATGCCACTACTCTATCAGTTGAGCCATCGTGGTATCCAATCGGACACCAACTTTCCATCTCGACCCACCTTTCCAATTATAGGTTGTAGGTCCGAGTGGATGCCTTTCGAATTTTCCCTCTTTTTGCCACTTTTCCCTCCAGGGCCATTTCATTTGTCGCCGAGAAACGAATCCTGATTACTCAACATTTTAAAAATGGCAAAAAGGACGGAAATTTCGAAAGGTATGTTGAGGTGGGAAGTTGATGTCCGATTGATCGAAGTCACGATAGCTCAGTTGGTAGAGCAGCGGCGTATTTAGCCGAAGATCGTGGGTTCGAATCCCGCTCGTGACACTAATTTTTTCATTTCAACCAATAACGTACATAAACATTAATTAATTGAAAGAAGTTATTTAGTCAACTAAATCGGACCACGGTCGTCAATCGGACCACGAAATATAAAGGTCTTAAAATTAGTCTTCTAACTTTTTATACCTGGTTTTAAAATAGCCAGTAATGACCCAATAACCCCCAATGAGATTCCATTATTAGCCTAACTATGAAATTTATTTATTGTGTTATTTAATTTTACGGATATAATTATCATTATGAGTTGACTATATAAAAAAGCGTTATAATTACACTTCTAAATTTTTTACACAAGGTGATAAAATAGCCAGTTATGTCCCAATAACATCATTAAGATTTCCTCATTAGCCTACGAAATTATATGAAAATTATTTATTGTGTTATTTAATTTTACAGGTACAATTATCATTGCAAGGATTAGACTGTATAAAAAAGCGTTATAATTAGTCNGAGTTCATTATATAAAAAAGCGTTATAATTCTGCGGGTGAGTTCTTTCACGCATATTTCTCAATGATACTTTTTTATTTTTTTTTGCTAACCTCTATTTGTTACTCCAGGTGTTTAAATGGTGTTTGTAAAAAGTATCAAAAAAGCAGGAAGACATCTTAATAACAATTGGGCGTTTGATGGAAACGATTTGATTAAATTGATTTTTATCCTGCTTTGACTACCTTTTTGATCTCCCTTTCTGGTTCACTTCTGGTTTGTTTCTTTTATCAACACAAGTCCACAGTTTACGAAATAGCAACCTGGACAACGATTAGATGTGCTGTTGACATTTTGCTTCAAAATAGCACACTTGTGTCATAAAACATCTCTACTTTAACACACCTTAAAATCATGCGTACCTGATTATTATCCATACGAAAAATTTATTTTCAACATGGATCACTAAGCATTATAAACATCATAAAAACAATATTCTTTTTGTTATGTATTTTGGCAAATTTAAAACAAACTCGACTAAGTAAAATGACACGCAAATATTCCATGTCCGACAGTTCAGTACAGAGAGTTTAGGCGGGCCAGGAATATGAGAAACTCCGCAGATAGAAATCTTACCATTAAGAATGTAAAAGTACCCTGTGTACCTTTGTTATTGTGGTTTTAAGAAATAACACAGCCTCTGCTAAAATCCTTTTTCCTTGTAAAAGTGTGACGTATTTAATACAAATTTACAACTCGAAAAAAACCTAGATAACATCTAGTAAACAATCTAATAAAATTATAGTTTTGTTTTTGAATCTCGGATTTACAACTTTAGTGACGAGTAGGAATTTTGAATAAATTCCAGGTTCAGACTTAATCCCAGAAAACAACAATCTCGTGAAGGTATACCTCCGCATTATCAAAATGAATAGGGCAAATTTTAAAAGTAAATTGGGCGCTCACAAAACGACAGACAAGAATGACACATCTACAGACGTACAACACAAAAAAGATAAAAGATGGTGGACATTCTCCTGCTGAGTCGACACGGTTCACTGACGAGTCGCGCCATTCTATCGCCTGGAGAGATTGACAAGCTGTGTCGCCCCAACCGATACGATGCCGATAATTATCGGCGTTTTGTTGCAATCACGTTGCGAGCGATACGGTGTCGAATTGCATATCGCGTCACTTGTCGTATCGCGTATTGCATCGCGCCTAAAATGTCTGTTAATAAAGAAGGAAGCGATATTACTGATTTATTCTATACATCTACACGGAAAACAAACACTTTGAGTGAGTAGAAATACTTCGATTTAATATAAAAAACATATTTTTTGCATTGTATAAATTCTCTTTTTTCCACATCCTACATGTATTTGTTAAATTTAAACAATGTTTGTAAATCCCAGGCCCTGAATATGATCTCAATAAAGATCGAAACGTTGGCACGATAAAGAAAATCTTTTTCTAAAACTTACGTCACACCAGACCGCATCTCACGACCTCCAAATAATCATTAATTTTTATCTTCCATACATAATTACGATTTTATTCTACGTTTTTAAGAAAAAATATGTTTAATAGACAAATATTTTAACATATTTAACTACCTAAGTCCATCGGTCACCATTTGAAAATTATATCTGGCAGGTAGCCTTTGGGGGTGGTAGATGAATTTGATGACTTTGACTATGATCTTTATTGAGATCATCTTCAGAGCCTGGAATTTATAAAGTTTATTTAAATTATACAAATATATGTAGGATGTGAAAAAATTAATTTATGCAATGCTAGAAATTCATTTTTTCACATTATACATGTGTTTGTATAATTTAAACAATGTTTATAAATCCGAGGCTCTGAAGATGATCTCACTAAAGATCGAAACGTGGTACGGTAAAGAAAATATTTTTCTAAACCCTATGTCACACCAAACCGCTCTCACGATCTCCAAAAAATCATTTAAAAGTTAACTTATTCATGCCAAATAATATAATTTAAGCTAATAATTTTTTATAATAACTTTAATAGCTTTAACTTTTCAAAGGATGGGCTTTTGCCTTCTGAATCTTTAGAAGAATCAATCATCTCTACCAGACTGGGTTTCTAAAAGGTAGCTTTATTTATATAAAAATGTGTTGCTTTTTTTTAAATTTATTACTGATAGAACATTCAAAGCAGTTCAAATTTAAATGGACTAAATATTTCCTGAGGATGGGTCTCTTTCCTAGCCAAGAGATCAAGGGCTAACTGTATTTTGGTTAAATTTTGTTTGTTAAATTATTAACTATTACGATTAAATTAAATATTATTTGTATATCTTAAACCAAACTAAATGCTTTCGTTAAATTGAAATCGAAAGTACTCGCAACAAAGCAATATTTTTACGAGACTAACCAGGTGTGTGCCCTCCACTTCTTTTTTTTTCAAAACCTGTTCTCCTTTATGTCGTTTTTTCCCCTTCTGTGCACTCTTTGCGTTCATTCATCACGGTGTTCGAAGTCAGATCAATGTTCCCTGTCCGAGAGGAAGAAAGCTGGAAGGGGTTTTGTACAGTCCTCGGTCAGAAGGAGCGAGACTTGCTAAGCACGTAGGGGCAGACTTGAAAGTCCAAATTAATATTTCGTCTGGCTTTTAAATTAACCGGATCGATCTTCAGTTTATTAAAATCCCGGCACATCTATAGCCTGAGGAAAAGCGCCCAGGGGCCAACTCAAAACCAACAAAAAAGTGGAAAAAATTAATATTAACGTTAAACGCCTAGCAGATTAAATATTAATTTATAATTTCTTTTCGACGCTTTAGCTTTTTAAACTTTTAAAGTTGATTTGTTTCCAGCATGTAGTACCGACACGAAAAATATAAGGGATTCTCTCTATCCTTGTATTATATTAAATATTAATTGGCAATCGTGAACTTGAGAAAAGTCAACTGTTCTATAGAACGTTGTAGAAATCATAAATATAAACTGAATCGTGGATGTAACTTTTGAAATTATAGGGCTTAAAGGCGTTAAGTATTGACGACTTGCTGAGATGTTGAAAACGCTGACTTCTTACCGATGGTATGTAACTATTTTAACACATTTAAAACAAATCTGACCAGAAAGATTAGAAGCTCTTCAAACAATATTTAAAAAATAATAGTTATGGAAAAGTAGCCTTTTTTTTTTTTTTTTTTTTTTTTTTTTNTTTCATCTCAACTAAAAACCTTAATTAATTGTCAGGTATTTATAAGTTCCACTCGCACATTAACCTATCCTAATCTAAATTGTTTGACGGGCCTGTGGAGGACTCGATATTCCTCGACAGCCACGTCCTTTCACCCATCACCTCTCACGCTAATAAATACATTTATTCGGAAGTATAGTACCAACGAAATGCCAATGACCCGTCGCTCACATCATACTACAAATATATAGCACATCTATACTAATTTGGTGGGCCTGGGTACTTGATATTCCGTCACAGCCACACCCATGCATACTTCGACATTCACGCAAATAAATACATTCATACAAATAGAAGGGATATACCACGTGTGGTGGGTTATATATAGCCATACGCATTGATTAATTTTAGGTAATTCCGTTTATAATCACTGTTGTGCTTAAGTACTTTTGTTGTGTCATTAGGAAGGCCATACCGTGCTCTGTGCGGCGCTAGTTGTTCGCACTCTTCTAAAATATGTCTTACTGTTACAATTGCGCCGCACATGGGGCATTTCCTCGGTCTCTTGGCTTTGTTATTGTGCTATTAAGAAATGCAGCCTCTGCTAAAAGACTATTTCCTCGGTGCATTTCATACAAATTGACAATAAAGTAATGCAATTCACTTATTTCAAAAACGACTGGAAACTTACAGTGATTACTATGGAAAAAAAATGTTTGGAAATCCGTGAAAGGCGTCTGATAGACAGCGAGGATAGGCGGACCAGGATGGCCGGAAACGTCCAGACTAAAGGTTCATTAATAAAATCCTACGCGATTCGGCATTTCGACATCATCAGTGGCATTTTTATATACATATGTGAAATGTGCTATTAAATCGAAAAGATAAAGAACATGGGGAAAATCCTCTCTTAAGGACACAATTGACAGAATAACACATAGACCAACCATTGAAAATGGGAAAAAGCTGAAACGCATCTGACCAACCAAACCTGCCTAGAGATATTCACAACAAATTTAACGGGTTTTTTATACAAGTGACAAAAAACACATGAAAAATGGTGAAACAAGTCGACAGAAAAAACAGCGAGCAGAGACGGACCAGGATGGCCAGAAACGTCCAGACTACAGGTTCATTACTAACATCCCCCGCATTTCGACATTTCATCATCAACGGCACGTTTATCCGTCAAATATTGCCGAGAGGTCTGCAAAGTGAAAATTATATCACGATCGTCTATGAAGGACATAATTGGCAGAATAACGCACAGATCAACCACTGAAAATGGTGAAAAACCGATTCGCTTATTACATGCCAAATAATCCTAATTGGATTATTTTCAGTGGTTGAATTGAAAATTGTGAGAATTTTTCTAGAAGCGGCATAAAAATACACGAGAAATGGTGAAACTTGCCTAACACAAAAACAGCGAGGATAGGCGGACCAGGATGGCCGGAAACGTCAAAACTACACATTCATTAGTAAAATCTCACACGTTTCGCAATTCGCCATCATCAACTTTATATCCAACATTGTCATGATGTCTGAAAGGCGATGATTAAGCACGATCCACTCTGAAGGACACAGTTGACAGAAAACAAACAGACCAACCACTGATGGCGAATCTGACAGGGATCGAGTTAGCGCGGACAGCCGAACCAAGATGATCAAACATTTCATCGCTATCCAGATCTCGAAAAGAAATCCCTTAGTTTCATCATCAGTGGTATATATCCTTCAAACATCTCTTTAGATGGCAAAAGGCGGAAACGCCAATTAATAGACCAAAATGGTCAAAAATAACCCAACAACAAAAACATTGTACAAGTATCTTCTAAATTGACTTTTAATGTACTTAAAAGTAATAAGTATACAACAAAGTATATATACAACTCAGTTAATCTTTTGTAGAATTTTGTCTCTTCTGAATAAGTCCAAGAATCTCTTTTAACAACCTCCAGCGGTATAATTTCTTTTTTAAAGACCAAGTTAGTAAACGACTTTTTCCCCCAAAGTTTCTAGACTTTCCGAAGAGTATGAGTCGCTATATATTTGGCCCTGAAATATTTCACCCCGGAGGGTTGTCATTTCTTCAGGTTTACCGTCCAGATTCAAATTGATGTATGATTAAATCTCGGTGGTTTTCACAAGGCTGGCACAACCTCCTGTGAATATGAGTAATTGGAAAAATGGCCCGATTTATCTCTCCTGATGTACTTCCGTTTTTGTTTTGTTTTTAATTTAATTACCCACTCGTTTTTCACACATTTCAAAAACACGCCATCCCCTTTAATTAATAATTAATCTGTCTTTTGTCTCCTTTTGTTTGACATTTCAGAGGATGCTGGGATGTAATAAACTTTATTTAAAAATAGAATTTTGGAGTTTAAAAAATATAACCACCTTGAAGTTATTAATTAAGGTTACTTTTTCAAAGAAATGTTTGACCCTTTTTTTTAAAGCCATTTTTTTTTTTTTTTCGCCAGTCAGCATCTATGGCCATTACCGGCACTTCGCATATTAACAACTCTCGCGTTTTCGAGTAGGGTATTTTGGTACCCCACTCTGTTCGTTACTCGTCACCCGCCCCTTTATAAACTGTTAATTTCCCTCAATTAAAAGAACACCTTTCACACATATTGACAGGTTACCGAGGTACTCGATATTCCGTCAGTAACCTGTCCTTACTCATAAGTCATAAGAACATACACCCCATACTAATTCTCACATTTGGCGGGTCGTCATGGTACTGCGCATGCCGACGACAACCCGCCCTCATTTTACACCTACACTGTTTGAACATATAAACATACATTCCATTCTTGCTAATAAATACATTCACTCCAATAAATACGCTCATCCACTACACACATTCACTATGTACAGTTAAAAACAACATTGTTACTCACAACATTCACTGCAACATCCTCGCCAATAAATACATACATACGAAATCCAAAGTTCTACTAAAGGGTGGATCAAATTAATTGATATGCGTTCACTGCTCTCAGATATCTAAATAATTTCTTTATGTGGTCACTATTATGTTTTAGAGTGGCTCGTTGGTCGGAGGGTAAGTCGCACTGTATGGAATGTAATGTGATGATATATGATGTTAGCTGTATTGAATTTGATTAATATAATGGCGTAGCTGCGACTGAGTTTACATGTATCTGTTCTGTAATTGATGCTGTGTTTATCTCTGTTGATATAAACCATTTCTAAGAAATTACGTTTAGGTTTGTTTTGTTCTGTAATTAATGCTGTGTTTATCTCTGTTGATATAAACCATTTCTAAGAAATTACGTTTATGTTTCTTTTGTTCTGTATGTAATATTTTTTGATTTTTGAAGTCGAAATTGTGTTGGTGTTCAAAATGGTGGGTAGCGAGTGCTGAAGGATTTTACTTGGGTTCTTTTGCAATCATAGATATGTTGCTTTACTCTCTTGTCCAGATATTGGGTTGTAAGACCGATGTAAGTTGCCGGACAGTTTAAACAGTTGTTCTTGTAGATTACGTCAGATTTATTTGTTATTGGTGTGGGAACTTTAATTTTGGAAAAAAGTGGATTGTTTTATAATTTTTGAAAGCTATTTTGAAGTTATCGGACGAGAGAAATGTGTTTGATTTATCTGGTAGGCGTTGAATAAATGGCATGGAAATGTAGGATGGTTTGTTTGTATTTGATAGACTTAATGTAGTATTATTAGTAATAGTGGATGGTGTTAGTGTTGAGTTGTAGTTGTTGATTATTCTGTTAATAATGTGTTTAGGGTGGAGATTGTTATGGAGGATCTGTTTGTATATCTTTATGTTCTTGTGGTGAAATGATTCATGGCTTAGGGTAATCATTCTGTGAAGTAACCCTTTGGCCGTGTTTATTGTATCAAGAGGATGGTGAGATGAAAAAGTTGAAGTAGCGATCTGTGTTTCTTGGTTTTTGATACCAAGCCTTATACAAAAATGTCTTTTCTACACCGACTTCCTTCCCCACCCCTTCAAAATCCAACGTATATAAACATAAAACAGCAAAATCTCACTGGCACTCTCAACACGACACGCAAGGATGGCACAATTACACAGAAGACAAACACTTTGAGTGAGTAGAAATACTTTGAATAAAAAAAAATATATTTTGCGTTGTATAAATTCACTTTTCCACATCCTAAATGTAATTGTTAAATGTAAACATTGTTTGTAAATCCCAGGCCCTGAAGATGATCTCAATAAAGATCGAAACGTTGGCACGATAAAGAAAATGTTTTTCTGAAACCTACATCACACCAGACCGCATCTCACGATTTCTGAATAATTATCGATTAACGGTCACTAATCACCACACATTTCCATATGTATACTACTCGATTATCTAATAAATCAAAAATTGTCTTGCCTAGAATTAATTCTGAACTTTTTGCCAAACGTGCCTTCATTGTTAGTTTAAAACTGCACTTCAATCTAAATTCAATTTTTATGACTTTAGTAATGTTAATAAATTCAAAAATTATCTAATAAAGCATGTCATTTGTAATATTTAAAGTTCTTCTCATTTTGTTAAAATACGTAAAAAAAATTGTTGTTCTAATCATCAGTTTGTAGAAGTGTGAACTATAATTTTTTATCTGCTCATATCATGACCTCATTTTTCAAATATGGTTTTGCTTAATATAATGTAACTGTAATCAACTCCAACACTCCTGTACTAGAATGTTATTATTAAGGGTTGACATAAGAAATACCTTTTCAATTAATTAAGGTTTTGGTTGAGATAAAAAAGTGAGTGTCACGAGCGGGATTCGAACCCACGACCTTCGGCTAAATACGCCGCTGCTCTACTACTTGAGCTATCGTGACTTCGATCCACTCGGACACTAACTTCCCGACTCAAGTCATTCAAAGCTTGTGATGGTCGTGGGTTCGAATCCCGCTTGTGACACTGACTTTTTTATCTCAACCAAAACCTTAATTAATTGAAAAGAATTTATTTGGTCAAGCGGACCACGAAATCTAATAAAATATAAGAAATACCTATTTTTGTTAACTTTTTTGTTTTTATCTGTTTTCTTATTCTCTGTTAACTGTACCTCTTATGCAAATAAATTTTCAATTTCAAATTTTAAGTTTTAATAACAGAATCGATTGGGTAAATAGCGTTTTCCTGCATGTTAGTGCAAGGACTTGTACAATATTTTATCGTTTCTTATCATCTTGGTCCGCTTATCCTCGCTGTTTGGACGTGTCAGGCGTTGTTTCCGTTTTTCTCAATATGAAATGTTCAGTGTTACTTTGGCTACTAAGATCAATTAAGAAGAAAATCTCGCAAATATTCAGGTTAGAATTAGCTTTATTATTTATCTTTCCTTTCAATTTCAGAGAATCTAAGTATATAATAAATGTGTGGTGATTAGTGACCGTTAATCGATATTTATTTAGAAATCGTGAGATGCGGTCTGGTGTGATGTAGGTTTCAGAAAAACATTTTCTTTATCGTGCCAACGTTTCGATCTTTATTGAGATCATCTTCAGAGCTCAAAGTGTTTGTCTTCTGTGTAATTGTGCTATTCTTCGTGTCGAGAGTTAAATAAATATATAATAAATATGGAATAACGTGAAAATCAGAAAAACGGTGGAAGGTCTAGACGGACTCGTTTTATTATTGTACAAACCTCAAAATTTCGGTTCGAAATTCTTAAATTAACGGCTTTTTATGAATTCAGTTAACGTTTTCTTTCGCATGAAAAATTCCTCCCCGCCTCTTTGACCTCAGACTAACTGATATAAACGACTGCTATACGTTCCGGGTTCTAATGCCGACAAAAATGGTACATTGTTATGAAACTTCATATTATTCCCTTAATTGAAACAACGTGAGAGTGAAAATATCCCGTTCCGACATAACCTGTAGTTGGCCATATTTAATAATTTCCAAAGCAACAGAAGTCTGCCGGTAGAATCTCAATTTCCGTCCATTTCCCTGTAAGAATCCCATTAGAAAAACCCTAAGTAAATAATTATTGGACAAAACCGAGATTTATATATTAAGCCCATGGTAATTAACTTATCACTCGCATGAGACGTAATGGACTGACTAAATCTATGGAAAAGTAGAATGATAATGTGAAATTATATACTAGAACAATGAAAGACATTTAATACCATAAAAGCCTGCAGGGAAAACAATCAACTCAGTTTATCTAACTTCTATCGTCTCCAAGATGATTCTTAGGAAAAGTAGTACAACATCTGTAAATTGTCATTGATGAGGGTCACACAGGATTAAAGTAGGTGGAAAAAACTTCGTATATCATGCTCGAAGCAATCATTGCCGACATTACCTAGGCTACCAAGAAAACCAAGAGGGAGTAACTGACAATCAATCATCTACTACTTCTTAAAAGAACGATCGAGTCAATCAAACTGAGCTAAGGAACTAGGAAAAGTACCATAATCCAAAAGGCTGCAGTGCATGGAAAATACCAAATCTATCATCATCAGGACACCCTCTTTTACCTTCCAGAAAGGGCGTTGAAGAGGATTTTAAAAGAAAACTTTTTAGTGCCGTGGAATATAGCTCATGGCTGGATTAACAGACCGTCAGAATTGGAAATAAAATTATGTATAACGAAGTATGAATAGGAAATCTACTGAAAGAAGCACGTGTGATTAAATGGAGATGGGCTGGCTATGTGGGTACCCAGGGGCACCAAAGGAGGAAGGGATGTAGTGATAGTGATGGTAATGATGAGGATATTAGGAAGGATACGTGATGTTCCCTAAGTTCTTTAACCTTATGGTTATTGTATTTTTTTTAGTTCCTTAGTTGAGTTCGAATTATTTTTGGGTATTCCTTGTACCCTTGGTTATATTTTCATTTGCCGTTATTAATTATTTAATATTTCCAATTATTATTTCATATAATCGGAGGAAGTACATTTTTCCTTTTCATTCGTTCTTCCTTATCTAAAGGGACATTGTTGAAACCTCCGATAAGGGAGTCTCTTTCTTTAGAGTTCGAAAGTAGTGGCATGATGACTGTCCCAAGAAGTTTCACAGTATAGCCATGTCGTGAAGAAGATTTCTCAGATACCAGTGTCCACTATAGACCCCTAGCACTCTTCTCAGTTTTGCCCAGTTTAGCTGTAGCATGTTTTTTTTTTTTTTATATACAAGAATTCTTTTACTCTAAGTTCACTCTGCCTGACACCTCTAAACATGCGTATATTGCATATTTTGGTTTTGTCCAGTGATTTAGATGCTGGGCCTAAAAATGGTCTTAGATCCTTTGGATAGTTCAATAAAAATTGATAAACGATATTTTAATTGGATGAATGGATTGGTAGAGAAAGAGAGAGAGAGAAAGAGAGAGAGAGAGAGAGAGAGAGAGAGAGAGAGAGAGAGAGAGAGAGTGTGTGTGTGTGTGTGTGTGTGTGTGTGTGTGTGTGTGTGTGTGTGTGTGTGTGTGTGTGTGACATGTGGTGCAAAGTGACGAAAGAGAGAGGAGGATTATAAAAAGGCAAAAAATTATGTAGGGCCAATGTCATGTAGATGTTTTCTCAGATACCAGTGACCACTGTAGACCCCTAATGCTCTTCTCAGTTTTGCCCAGTTTAGCTGTAGCACGTTTGTTTTTATACGAGGATTCTTTAACTCTAAGTTCAATCTGCCTGACACCTCTAAACATGCGTATATTTCACATTTTGGTTTTGTACAGTGATTCAGATTCTGGGCTAAAAATGGTCTTAGATCCTATGGCTAGTTCAATAAAAATTGATAAATGATCTTTTAATTGAATGAATGGATTGGTTGGTTGGGTATGTATGTGTGTGTGTGTGTGTGTGTGTGTGTGTGTGTGTGTGAGATGTGGTGTAGAGTGACTAACCAGAGAGGAGGATTATAAAAAGGCAAAAAATTACGTAGGGCCCATGTCGTGTAGATGTTTTCTCAGATACCAGTGACCACTATAGACCCCAACGCTCTTCTCAGTTTTGCCCAGTTTAGTTATAGCATGATTGTTTTTTTATTCGAGGGTCCTTTTAGTCTAAGTTCACTCTGCCTGACACCTCTAAACATGCGTATATTGCACATTTTGGTTTGGTCCAGTGATTCAGATTCTGGGCTTAAAAATGGTCTTAGATCCTATGGATAGTTCAATAAAAATTGATAAATGATCTTTTAATTGAATGAATGGATTGGGTGGTTGGGGGTGTGTGTAGGGCCCATGTCGTGTAGATGTTTTCTCAGATACCAGTGACCACTGTAGACCCCTAACGCTCTTCTCAGTTTTGCCCAGTTTAGCTGTAACAATGTTTGTTTTTGTACGAGGATTCTTTTACCCTAACTTCACTGTCTGGCACCTCTAAACATGCTAATGCATATTGTAGGACCCTACAGATCGGACGTATTTGATGATCCTGGTCCGAATATCCTTGCTGTTTTTAGTCAGTTACGTTTCAACGTCCCCATTTTTGAAGGTCTGGAATTGTTTGCAATTCGGTCGTATTTGGTAATCCTATTCTGTTTGGTTCTTTGACACTCGTTCGGTGTTGGTTTGTATGTTTTTCTGCCGATTATGTTCTTCAGAAACGATCATGCCATACGTTCATCACCTTGCCGAAGGATACGAATAGTGAATACCTCAGGTACTGATAGTGGCGAAATGCTTGGATAATGGACCTACAGTTCGATCGTTCACGATCATTTCTGTCCGCCTATCCGCATTGTTTTTGTCTAAATCTGGATCTCAAATAGTCAATCCAAAAGGGATCATCAACCCAAAGACCACAAGGGGAAATTATTACCAGCGGTTCCTCAAGGATCGTTTTTGGTTCAACTTTTTTCTTTTTCAACCCGAACCCCATTCTTCCTTCTATGATTCTTTTTATATGCAAAACTATTATATACAAAAACTAATATTTTAAAAACAATTTTAATTCTATTTTATTTTTCACATTTCTAATTTCTAGTCCCTCCCGAATCGCCAAAAGTTCATCATTATGTGTAGAGGTTAGTGACCGTTAATCGATAGTTATTCAGATATCGGTCGTTACCGCATCTCACGATATCTGAATAAGTTCATCATTATGATCACAGGTTATGATATGTACTCTGGCTTGACCGTAGGTTAACTAGTACCGGTTCAACTATGTTCACCGACTCCAGGCCAACGGCCTATCATCTCTTTATAAAATATTAACATTGTGTATCATAAAATATGAGAGGACCGTGAAAAAATATACTATTGATATGTGTATTTTTCTTGAAGATTCCATGACGTTCTAATTTTACTAAATTCAAGTATAATAAAATAAATTGTTGCTCAGCATTTCACCCAGATGCACAAAACTTACAAAAAGTTTGACTAGTAAAAGAAAGAAAGAAAAGGTTTTCCAATAGTACATTTACTTAGAACAATCCCAAAAACACCCATTTAAAACATAATTTTAAAAATGTAGCACGATTTAAAAAAAAAAAATTTAAAATGAGATAAAATAAGGAGTCACGGTTTCTGTGTTTTCATCGATTTTTCTCGGCAATAAGGAAATTAATATATAATATAATATGCTTTATAATTAATTTATATAATAAAAATTAACTAACCTTTGTAGTTCTCGGAAGGAAGCTGACTCTTCGGCTCATCTTGCTTTACATCCAATATAACTCTGAAAATAAAGAGAAAAACATCAGATAATCCCATCTTAACAGAATTAATTAAAAATAATTGTGTTAAATATTTAACATCTTTCACTCGATAGAGGATAAAACGTCAAGAAAGTTAGACTAATTCGAAATGACGGATTATCCAGCCCATGTCATATTATCCGAGGCAAGAGATCCTAGAGGAAGAAAACTTTTGACTAAGTACGTTTTGTAGAGTTAGAATGTGTTAGTTGAAATTTATAAGATCAAAATTATAACTTCATATAAAATGGCTTTGTCATAATTTGTCATAATGTCATTTTCGATAATTTTCCGATCGATTTGGTATGTCAGACGCATTTTGGTTACTTCTGGTGATCTGAGGGTTGATGAACCATAGTTTTTTAATTGAGATAAAAAAGTCAATGGGACGAGCGGGATTCGAACCCACGACCTTCGGCAAGATACGCCGCTGCTCTACCACTTGAGCTATCGTGACCTTGATCCATTCGGACACTAACTTCCCATCTCAACCTCACCTCTCGAATTTTCCATCCTTTTTACCATTTTTCAAATGTAATCTATTTGATTTTTGGCGACAAATGGATGGCGAGTGGATCGAAATAAAAAAAAATATTCACAACTTCAAAAATGCATAAAAGGGTCTTCAGACAGAGTGAAGGATAATGAATTGCAATTACCAAGTCAAGATACTCCAGAACACTTAATTTTAATTCTGGAATTAAGAAAAAATAATGGGGGCATTGCTTGGAATCTAATTGAATCTTTCATTCTTTGCAAAACCGGCTGCAGTTTAATATAAAAAAGTCAAATATTAAAAGCTGTCCCCTGAGAACATTAAGCGTGATTAAACTACGGATCTGGGATCATCAAATTTTAATACTTTTTTGGTGATACTAAAATCTTAGGAACGTGTCTGAGCGGTTTTGCAGATGGTTGCAAGTAGTATTAAATGAGATTAAAAATATAAAATGTAATAAAAACGAAAAGATGCTTCCAGTAAAGTAGACAAACAACTACACAAAACTAGGAATTTTCAATATAAATAATAAAATTATATATTTATACTATGTAATAGTACATTTAAATTGGGCTGGGTTAGCTAGGGGCAATTTATTTCTCATTGAAGTCCGCTGTTCCAATTAAAAATTCATAACTTTTAACTAGATATCGATATTGAAACTTTTGAAATCGTTGGAAAGCTGAAGTACTCCTTTTTCAGCCGATGTCAACGATTTGGTGGGTTCCTGTGTCATTAAAAGAGAGAAAAGTAAGTAAGAAATCAATAAAAACTCCCGTTTAATTTATATCTTCGGTCTGATTTATTTACAGAGGTCCGGTTTGTGCTATTAGTCGGTTCAAAACCCTGGGGAAGATTCTTTGAAATCGGTGATCCCACGTCTCTAATTACTATAAGACTGAAATATACCCGTGAAGATGGAGTAAATAAAAACGTGTCTGACAGACCAAAAATAGCGAGGATAGGCGGACCAGGATCAAAAGCTACAATCTATAGGTTCGCAAGGCGCACGAGTTTCGACATTTAGCCATCATCAGTGTTCGTTACGTTCAAATATCATAAATCAAATTCAACATCAATAACATACATAAAAGATGTAAAACAATCATCACATTCCACACATCAAACATTTCTGCTTAGTGTAAGTCTTCAACAATTTGGCTTTCCTTTTCCTATTTATCCCCGTCTATATATATAATCCTGAAAGGATAATCCGGCCGAACTATTACCAATGTTTTTCCTTTCACCTCAAAGAAGCCTACTCCTCACAAAAAAATGTCTTTCTATACGACTTCCTTCTCCACCCCTTCAAAATCCAACGTATATAAACATAAAACAGCAATATCTCAATGGCATTCTCAACAGGACACACAAAAATGGCACAATTACGCAGAAAACAAACACTTGTGAGTGAGTACAAATACTTTGATTAAATATAAATTTTCTAGCATTGCATAAATTCATTTTTTTCACATCCTACATGTATTTGTAAAATGTAAACAATGTTTATAAATCCCAGGCCCTGAAGATGATCTCAATAAAGATCGAAACGTTGGCACGATAAAGAAAATGTTTTTCTAAAACCTACGTCACACCAGACCGTATCTCACGATCTTCAAATAATCATAATTTATAATCTATATTTCTCGTAAATTAAACGAAGAAAAAAATCATGATTTATAATTATGGTTTGTTAGAAGTAATGTAATTATTAAAAATTAAACAATTAATTGTAATATTTAGTTAATGATTAATTGTATTTATTTGTTTTCATTTTTTTTCTGTGTCGACCAAAAATTGAAGTCGAATGTAAATAGACCTCCGGCAGATGGACTCTATAAATTTACTTTAATTATATATTATATATAATATATTATAATTATATACTATATGTATGTTTATTACTTTTTTCTTGCAATGAAGTATATATTATTATTAATAGGCACACAATCGTAGGGAGGAATTGTTTAAGAAGAGGGAAAATATTTTAAGTTTTTTTTTTTAAGTGTAAAATTGGGTCTCAATTTAGTTGTTGCCAAAAATTACCAATTACGTAAATTCACTATTTTTCGTGGTCCGCTTGACCAATTAATATCTTTTAATTAATTAAGGTTTTTTTGGTTAAGATAAAAAGTAAGCGTCACGAGCGGGATTCGAACCCACGACCTCCGGCTCGATACGCGGCTGCTCTACCACTTGAGCTATCGTGACCTCGATCCACTCGGACACTAACTTCCCACCTCAACCCCACCTTTTGAATTTTCCCTTTTTTTTTGCCATTTTTCAAATGTCGTGTAATCTATTTGATTCTCGTCGACAAATGAAATGGCCACGGAGAGCTTTAGGGAAATATACTTCATTTTAATTCATTAAATTCACTATTTTTCGTGGTCCGCTTAACCAATTAATATCTTTCAATTAATTAAGGTTTTTAGTTGAGGTAAAAAAGTCAGCGTCACGAAAAATAGTGAATGGGAAATTAGTGTCTGAGTGGAGCAAGCTCAAGTGGTAGAGTAGCGACGTATCTAGCCGAAGGTCGTGGGTTCGAATCCCTCTCGTGCCATTGACTTTTTTATCTCAACTAAAAACCTCAATTAATTGAAAATAATTACCAATTACTTTTTTCAACAAAAACCTATATACAAGTTGTACATTAAGAAAAACAAAGATTGGAACCACTAAATAATTTTTGAGAAAATGCTACCGAAAAATGACAACTTTAGACAAACCTTGAAAAATTGATGAAATACGGTAAAATTTTAAATATTAATGTTTATATAGGAAGTGCTCTCTTCTGACAAAGAAATGCTAGTAAAAATTAAAATTCATCGAGTAGAAGTGTAGATAAAGAAAGAAATAGAGAACAACTTTTTTCGAAAGTCCGTGGCTTTCAACTAAGCCCCGCGCGTTGGCCCAATTGGCTTTGGTGCGCTGGTCTTAATCGTAAGAACAAAGCACCATTGTGAACCGTGATGACAGCATCGCCGGAGACCTCAGATGCCGTGGGCTCGGTGAACTGAAATTACACTGGAAGTGTCAAGGCCGACCGGGTTCTCGTTTCCACTCCGGCCGTGTTCCTCCAGTCTTTCCTCTCTCGAAAGGCCTTTAAACGAGCCCGTTTGAACGTTTTCTTTTACCTTTTGTTTTCCTTCGGATGATATATCATTTGCCGTTTTGCCAGATCATCCTCGTCCGGTTCACCTTCGGAATCTTTCTATACGTAACATCCCGATCGCCTGTCCCAAATTGCATTCTTTATTCCTTCTCATTTTTAAGTATGTTAACATCCAATTAAATTTTCGATTTTTATCCAAGTCCCCACTCCCTCAAAATATTAAAATCAATCCCAAGAGGGTCCTGCCGACGAAAGCCTCACTTTCTTAGCCTCACAAAATCGATTTGGTATAAATCTTGCTGATTAAAGTTTACCGTTAATTTTTTAATTGTTAAACTAATTCCAAGTTAAACCTGAATAAGGTTGAGTTTAATTAACTAGGTCTTTGTGATAAGAATAATTAAGTCTTTTTATTAGCGCTGTCTGCGGATTTAGCGTTAATCCGTTTCTATCCTATTTTCTGACCGTTCGATTATTGAAAGTTTCTAATATTTTTTTTCCTTTTTTTCTATTGTTATAACATGAAATGGTGTTTTAAACCGACTTGATATTGAACAATTCCTTTAAAAAGCCGTGAGCATTGTAATGCAAATAACTTTGAACCGGCACAAAAGTGGTTCAATCAATACAAATTGCCTGGATAATTATTGAAGAAATTGTTCTGAATAAAATATATCGTTTGATATTAACAAATAATTTATTCATTTATGAACTCGATGCCGATAAATTTGGAACTTTGTAATTGAGAAGTTGTAAAATAATTCATGAAACTTCATAATACCCTTAATATTATTTTATAAAAATTTATTTATTAATATTTATTAGTTAAAACAGTGTTAGAGCCTGGATCCGGGTCATGTGTCCAGGACAATGAATAAGCGGACAAAGCGGCGAAAAGACCCGACATTACCCAGAGATGTCAGTCAGTGCAGCGGCTCCGATGGAAAACCTAAGCGATGTTTTTTTTTTTTTTTTGCATCGTCGTTTGAACATCCGCCATTTCTTTTTTCTTTTTTTTCTCTCCCCTTCGCAGCATGCGGAAGCCCGAAGAGGCAGGCAAGGCGCAGCCGGAAAGCGGGAGAAGCCCAAGCCTGCCTAAGGGGACCAGCACTCATACTTATTTATTTCTTTTTAGGGCCTATATACGGTTTCCATTTTCGGGGATGTGGATAAAAACCATTTATAACACCATGGAAAAGACCACATCCCCATAGAATCCGGGGCAAAACACGTCCAGGCTGCTTATGGCACCCGACCCCACAGTCCAGCACCACCCAAACCCACCCGTCCCCGGGCCACCCCACGCTACGAACGAGTCAATTTAATTTTTTATTCGTTCCTGCCGTATGTACTTCGTGTTGTCAAATATGTATGTTGTTTTTATTTATAAAGGCTACGAGTGCATCGGGATGTTTCTTGTGTCTGAGAGTACGATATCCATGTTTGTTGGGAATTTTACTCCATTTTTTTTAGTTCTGAGAACAACACCTCCCTGTCCATCGTGTTTCTTTTGCATGCCAGGATCGCGTGGTTTGAGTCGGCAATGGTCCTCGCTTCGCATCCACAACCGGCGCTGTCCACAATACCAATTTTGGCAAGGTGGTATGGTAGTTGGTTATGATTAGACCGTAACCTGAATATCGTCGTGAAGAACTTTCTTGTTCTGTTCACTTTAAGGTACCAGGGTTATGTTGGATGCTAGGCTGTATATTAGCGTAGTACTGGCCTTTCGTTATTTTGAACTCGTTATACTGTTTCTGCCATTTCCTCCTTGCAATTTGTTTCAGGTGAGGCGTGATATCACATGGGACGATAATGTTGTAAGGAACCCCATTCTGTGCAGCGTCTTTTGCGAATAATTCTACTTCGTTGTTGTGCCTATTTACATGATGCGCTTTGACCCAGATGAAGTGGAGGTCAACCTCTTTTTTATTTATTTTCTCACTCATATCCAGCATTTCATCTATTAGGGGATTCTGTTGGCGAGTCGCATATTTAATGGCCGTTAGCACGCTAAGGCTGTCGGAGATTATGACAGTTTCTTGGTCTGGTAGTGTATGCAATGTTAAGGAAATAGTTAATCCATGACCCGTGGAGAAAATGAAAAAGAAAGAACGATCTTAACAAGACTGAGGATAGGCCATACCTTTCACACACATGGCCATCTGATAGGGGATGGACAACAGAGATGTTGCCCAGAGTGTGACGAGACAGTGCATACTCGTGCAGTGCAAGCGTCTGAAATATTATAGATTAAGGTGTGGTCTACCCGCTGACAAAAAGAAAATTTTGATGCTTAGCACTACCAGCAGAATTTATTTGAATATTTGTGACTAGTAAAAGTATCATTTACTACAATATGCCTCTTTGCCTATGGTCATATCTTAATGAATGTATTTATTAGCGAGAATGTTGACTAAATGGGTATGAATGGGAACAGGCATATCGACAGTATATCCAACTATGTTGACGGTCTGTCATCTAGGTTTTGGTATGAATGAGAGGAGTGGGCATCGGCGGAATATTAAGTACCCCGGAGGCCTCCTACTTACCTTTTAATTGTATATATTATTGTATGTCTGTAGATGGGAGTGTATTTGTTATTAATTGGTCAAGCGGACCACGAAACTAGTGAATGTATTTATTAGGTTGATTGAGCATGGATGCAAGTAAATTTTTAATTACTACAGAAGTGAATTAATTACTACTACGGCACAATTACACAGAAGAGAAACACTTCGAGCCCTGAAGATGATCTCAATAAAGATCGAAACGTTGGCACGATAAAGAAAATGTTTTTCTGAAACCTACATCACACCAGACCGCAACTCACCATTTCTGAATAATTAAACCACTGAAGTTGTGTGAAGTAACCTTTTATTTTGACTGCGTTATTCTTTGATTATTTGCACAATAAATGACTGAAATCGACTTCATTTATTAGTTTGACCAAGGTTCAGCTCTTGAAATAGTTATTTTTCCAGATTTTCTGAGTAGATACAGTCAGGTCGGAAGTATAAAAGTCTGGTAGGGTTGACTGACGAAACGGTTCAGAATCGTTGTGACGAACCAATAAATGGTTTATTCTCCAAATGTGACCGATCGACGCCCACTTTATATTACAGGAGTAGAGAAGTAATCGATTAAGCTGTTTACTATCCGCACTCGGGAGGAAATCGCGAGGCAATTGGTACTTCAGGCCTCTTGGTCGGAAAAGGTTCAGGATGAAAGGTGTTGGGATGATGGTCCAGGGTTTTATAGAGACCTTTGTATCTGCGGTTTCGAGGACAAATGGGATTTGAGTGAAGAAGTAGAGAGCTTGGGTTCGAAGCTCGAAGCATTGGACTGAAGTGAATTGATTTTTTTGGAGGTTAAACTCCACAGTTCCGTTCGACCTGCCTGTTGAAGTAATCTGAGAATTTCAAACCGTTCAGTAGTTCAGTTTTACTCGAGTGTGAAGGTACCAATGTAAAGGTCCCAAATAGCGGACATGTGTTTCTGGGAGAGGAACAAATTTGTAGTGGATTAAAAGAGAGGTGAAGGTTTTTTGCTGGAATTTGGTTTCGTTGAGTCTGATCCTCCTTTTTTCCACACACGAGATATGGTCCTGTGTTTTTAAAGGTCATTATTTGCCTTGTGTTTACTGAACGGATGGCGGTTTGTGTGCATATGTGAGGAGTAGTGGGATCGATAGGAATGTCAGAGTGTATACTGAATACAGACTGGGACCAAAAAAGCTGCCTTGCGGAACACACAGTAAAACCTAAGACGTTTGGAAAGTAAGACAGCAGAATTCCAGATGCACCAAGGAAGGATGCGATGATGTGTACTTGTTGCACTGTTGTGTAGAGTGGTGTGGTCTGAACCGGAATTGGATGTCGGGGATGGCATGTAAATTTTTCAGGGTTTTTCAAGGAATTTGACAAGTAAAACGATAGAACCGTATGACATTGGGAGATGCTAAGTTTTTTTTAAATGTTGTATAATGGGTTTTATGATTGATAATTTCCGTAGTAATAAGTAAAGTTTTATGTTTTTTAAGAAGATTTCATAGCATGCTTGCCATGATAAGGTTAAAATCAATTTTTTTTACTGAGTGTGATCTTATTTTTTAACGTCTACATAAGTCTTGGTCGAACAGTATTGGACAAAGAAGAAAATTCACCCTATTGTAGACGTTTTTCTTGCTGTGACTCCGGACATGTACTCGGTTTATAAAAACGAACTTTCCCCTACTTTATAACTCGATTACGATAAGGTAGTCCGCCTACTACTCACTACTTCAAGACTACTCCGACTATCCATCCGATTTGGCAAATAAATTGTTTATTCCCGAAATTAATGAGTTTTCCCCGGACACCAATTTTTACCGACGGTCCTTCTACTAAACAAGAGAGTGGGCTGTGCTTTTTATGACCGGCTCGTAAATTTTCAAAAAAAAATCTCATTACCTGAATCAGTTTCTATTTATAAGGAAATGTATGCTCTTCCAAAAGCTCTTGGGTACGTAGCCTCCCTAAGTTATGACACCTATTGTATCATCTCAGACAGTATGAGCACAATTGGACCACTTTCAACCCAACGCTAAATGGGACTACTTGGTTTCTGAATTAATAATTGAATTTTGCAATCTCAAGGCCCAAAATAAGAATGTAATTTTTTGTAGGAGTAGAGGACGCAGTGGCAAAAAAACATAATGAAATCGTGGATTTATTAGCCAGAGATGAAATCAAGCTGCCTAAAGCCGGGAACACACTTACCCGATGCTACGCCATGCGACGCTACTCGACGCCTTGCCACGTTTTGGTGTGGTGTGCCGCAAGCACACGTCGCGTACAGTCCACAGCGTTTATCACAATAATCACTATCACAATCGCAACGCATCTTTTGTTCTTAATGCACTATTTTGAGCAAAACCTTGTAATAAATTGTTAGTTAAATTTCATGAGCCCAACCATCTAATAAATTGTTTGTTAAACTTAATTGTTTTAAATAAAGTTTCTCCTAACCATCATAATTAAACAATGTTTATAAAAACCTTATGAATTTGGTTTACATTAAAATAACTTGTTGTAATTAATATAACGACAAATTTACATGTACTTAGTTTGAAATAAACTACAAAAAATATGACTGTCCTGTTCTGATACCCGACATTACAAAATGGTGTAATTTTACGAGCAAAACTATGAAATAAATTGTTAATTAAATTTTATGAGCAAAACCGTGTAATAAATTGTTCCAATTTTAGTATATGTACCGCCGAAGCGAGTACAATAAATTGTTAGTTAAATTCATTATATCAAAAAATCGTATTCCGGTGTTTTGATTAATTTTCTACCAAACCATTAAAATTAATTTTTTAAATAAAAACTAATTAATTTTTAATCACAGTTAATTTGGTTTATATGAAAATAAGTATGTTGTAATTAATATAACGACAACAATACATGTAGTTTGAATAAAAATATGAGTATCCGGTTCTTTTGTCTTCGACTGTACTCGATGCGACCCGACGAAAATCTAGACAGCGGGGATCGCAGAGCGTCGGGTAGATGTGCACGGGGGTATGGAAGTCCTTATGGAAAATCGGAGTTTATATTTGCGTCGGGAGCTTCGGGTAGCGTCGCATGGCGTAGCATCGGGTAAGTGTGTTTCTGGCTAAAGTGGTTAGAGCAGCGGCGTATCTAGCCGAATATCGTGGGTTCGAATCCCGCTCGTGACACTGACTTTTTTATCTCAACTAAAAACCTTAATTAATTGAAAGATATTAATTGGTCAAGCGGACCACGAAAACTAGTGAATTTAATAGGTAAATATAATATTGAGCGAAAAAAAATCCGTAGTATTACTTTACTTTTATATTGTAAATATGCTTTGTCATTTGAAATTATGTTATTATGTTTAATTCATGTAATATTTAATGTAGTGGGGTATGATTAACAAAAAAATTACAGAAACCCCTGAATATCAAGTGGACAGGCTATAAAAGAACCCTCCAGCATTCCTTACAGGGGTAAATAAGGAATTCAGAGACAGGGAGGGCCTAGAAATTTCTATGCTGGAGGTAATCTGGAGGTAAAGGTAAGCTCATACACCGAAAACTGCCTGGAAAAAGAAAGCTAAATAAACACAAAACGGTCTGGTGGAACAAACACCTAGAACGAGTGAGAAGCTCGAGTAAGGACTTTATTCATCCGAGCCAATAATGAGTGGGATTTATATAAAAATGCCTTGACCCAGTACAATAAACAAATCCACAAAGCTAAACAGGAATAGTAATGCAACCTTATGGAAAATCGGAGTTTGGATTTGTAGGGTAGCATCGGGTAGCGTCGCATGGCGTAGCATCGGGTAAGTGTGTTTCTGGCTTAAAGCAGACGCTAAACGCCTTGTGAACTCAAAATGAATGGAAAAATGGCTTTCATGTTATGGTAATAGATCGGGAGGTTTGATCTATAAATCCCGGTTCTCTTAACTAAACCGTATACCTTGGTTTTCGGGCAGGAAAGGAAGTAAAAATTTCTTCGCTACGCTAACTCGAATCAGGTCAAATGACTTAATATGCGGCTCCTACTTAAATAAGATTAACCTCAAAACATCCCCTAACTGCGCGACGTGTGATGCGCCGGAAAATATCAAACGTATTGTCCTGATCTGTTCGGAATATGAGAAGGAAAGAAAGGTATTTTTTTTATCGGTTAATGCTCCTGAAGGAGGTTAACAAGCCATTCAGTTTGGAGAGCCTGATAGCTTCAGAAGATGAAGAGTATAACCTATACTCGTATACGTATAACCTACTTTATCGGTATCTGCAGGATTGCAATAAGGAGTGGTCAATTTTGAGAGAGTGTCGGGAGGAGACTGTCCGGGGTCCCGCCAGCTGGGCGCGGGCGGTCCGACCGGGGCTGTCTTTGGGGGGTTTTGCCCCGGGCAGTGGGAGAGATGTGGACTTTTCCAGGAGCATCTGCTGCTTTGTAAAGTTTTTATTCACGTCTTCCTGATACGCCTAACAAGGGAGAAGATTTCCCACGAATAATTCCCACGTGAATTTAGTGATTTAAAATGAAGTAAGTGGCGTATCAAGCCGAAGATCGTGGGTTCGAACCCCGCTCGTGCCATTGACTTTTTTATCACAACTAAAAACCTTAATTAATTGTAATATTGTAAATAATAATTACAGACTCTTATAAAAAATAAATAAAATAAAATAATAAAAAATAAATAAATCAACTAGATTTTGCTTAGGAGCTTAGAATTATTTTGAGTGAAAAAAAGAAATATCCTTATAAAAACAAAATCGTTATTTCATCATATGTTCAATTTTTACCTAGAATCATGTAGATCACTGTCAGTTTTGATTAATAATTTCCTTTCATATTCATTGCGTTAATCGAAATATATGAGATCTACTATTAAAAAATCCAACGCAGTTTTCCCTATTTTAACAGCATTTTATAGTTTATTATTATCATTAAAGTGTACGAACTAAAATACCCAGAATATGCGTTATAATCGGGGTAATATTACATTAATTATACTTGCGGTATTCGGCCGTGTTTGATTTCAGGAAGCAGTTAAGCAGAACTAGTAATACATAGGGGTCAAATCCTCCCTTAGAAGGGGTTAATGGGGGGTTATTTGTCTCTCTCTATAATTGCGACCGGTTGTACAATTATACAGAATCCACTCCTGTCATCGATCTACGTAATGGATCGTTATTTACTATTTTTAGAATAGTATATTTACTATATTTAGAAATCAAGCCAAACTTACTAACATACATTAACACTGTCTTCTAAATTAAATAAAATTTTCCCTTAAATCATAGCTAATAAAAATTGAAGCCCTGAATGCAAAGACTACTGGAATTTGATCGGAACGTCCTCTTGTGTGAATTGAGAACGTACTTTCAAATATTTGATCCTCCTTTTTCTAATCTGATTACACATTTGATAAATGGCAAAAAGATGGAAAATTCGAATGGTTGTAGGTTGAGACGAGGAGTTGGTGTCCTAGGGGATCGGGATAGCGATGGCTCAGGTGGTCGGAGCAGCGGCGTATTAAGCCGAGGTTCGTGGGTTCGAGTCCCGCTTGTGACACTGATTTTTCATCTCAACCTTAAACCTTGCATAAAGGGAGGATTTAATAAATGTAAAATAGTACCTATATCAACAAGCAGATAGGCCTGCAGAATATTTTTATTGGGATGAATAAAAAGTAAAAGAAAAACAAACCTAGTTAAACATAAAAAAAAAATTATAAAGTAGAAAGTATATATGTTGGTATTTGATGCGAGAAAGATTTTTAAAAAATTAATTTGCTCAGTGAACAAAAAATACAAACAATTATGCATATCACCACATAATACTAAGTAAAACCATTATATTTCGTGGTCCGATTGACTAAATAACTTCTTTCAATTAAGTAATCTTTTTGTAAGGTTGAGATTAACCGACATTTGAAAAATGGCAGAAAGGAGGAAAATTCGAATGGTATGTTGAGATGGGAAGTTTGTGTCCGAAGTGGATCGAAGTCACGATAGCTCAAGTGGTTAGAGCGGCGTATTGAGCCGAAGGTCGTGGGTTCGAATCCCGCTCGTGACACTGACTTTTTCATTTCAACCAAAACCTTACATAAAAAGATGAATTAATTGAATGAAGTAATTTGGTCAATAGAACACTAAATATAATGTGTAGAGATTAGTGACCGTTAATCGATAGTTATTCAGATATCGTAAGATGCGGTCGGGTGTGATGTAGGTTTCAGAAAAACATTTTCTTTATCGTGCCAACGTTTCGATCTTTTATTGAGATCATCTTCAATTGTGAAGATTNAGATGATCTCAATAAAAGATCGAAACGTTGGCACGATAAAGAAAATGTTTTTCTGAAACCTACATCACACCCGACCGCATCTCACGATATCTGAATAACTAAATATAATGGTTTTAATAAGTAAAACAAAGTATAACTTCACTAACAGTGAACATGAAAAAGTTAAGTGTCACGAGCAGGATTCGAACCCACGATCTAAAGCTCAAAACGCCGCTGCTACAACCGCTTGACCTCTCGTGACTTCGATCCACTCGGACACTAACATTTGAAAAATGGCAAAAAGGAGGGAAAATTCAAAAGGTGGGTTTGAGATGGGAAGTTAGTGTCTCAGTGGATCGAAGTCGCGATAGCTCAAGTGGTAGAACAGCGGCGTATTTAGCCGAAAGTCGTGGGTTCGAATCCCGCTCGTGACACTGACTTTTTCATTTCAACCAAAACCTTACATAAAAAGATTAATTAATTGAACTAAGTAAAACATTAAACTGTTTTGTTTTTCAAATATTTTTAATTTAAATTTGGTGACTATAAACGTGAACTATCAACTCAAACACGCGTATAATGACTAAATTTGCCGAACTTACGAAAGGTCCGCATTGAACTTTTGACCTAAACTGTCCTCAAATCTACACAATTGTATTTAATCACGATGAAAAGCTACCTATCTTGTTGTGCTGATGACGAACCGAGTTTTCGACAATATGAGAATTAGACCGTAGCAGATTGTTGAATTCATACCTATTCTCCGGCCGATCTGTGAAAGGGCGGATTCACCCCCTTAAGCCAACCCTAGTGACCCAGCATTAAAATGCATTGCGGGTTTCTCAAAGGCACCAGTATACAAAGCACAACACGTCGTATAAAAATAATTAGCAAGTCTTATGCAATTATAGTTAAATCTCTTGATTATTTGTCTATGACAACAGCTTTTCATTTATTAAGTTTTTTTAAAAGATATTAAAAAAGTATATGTATGGTGATTAGTGACCGTAATCGGTATTTATTTAGAAATCATGAGATGCGGTCTGGTGTGATGTATTGGGTTGTCCGGAAAATAATGCAGGATTTTGGTATTAAACAAAAAAAAAAGAAACTAGTTACTTTAAAGCAATGTTCTTTAATCAAAATAATTTCCCATACTCTCAATACATTTCTCCCAACGTGTTGGTAACTTATTAATTCCGTCTGAGTAGAATTCAGAATTTTTAGAATTGATAAANAATATATTTTGCATTGTGTAAATTCACTTTTCCACATCCAAAATGTAATTGTTATATGTAAACATTGTTTGTAAATCCCAGGCCCTGAAGATGATCTCAATAAAGATTGAAACGTTGGCACGATAAAGAAAATGTTTTTCTGAAACCTACATCACACCAGACCGCATCTCACGATTTCTAAATAAATAGATATTAAAAAAATTAAAATGAAACCCTGTAGTTCTCCTCCCTTGATATTGAATTTGCCAGAAAACTATTTTATTGAATTTGGAAATAAATAATTGAGTATCCTCGTTGTCTGTTCGACTAACAAGAGGTTCGTCAAAAATTTGTATTTTTTTAGTGCAAAATACGAATAAATAAAAATTTAAGCCTACTCTGCTAGGTCGCTTAAACACAAATTAATTATTTCAATATCTACCGATGCTTTTACCATTTTTGGCTTCCATGTACAATTTTGAATTAGTGACCTAGCAACGTAATTAGCAAAGTAGGCAGGATTTTTTATTCCCACATGGTAGAAGTTGGGTGTAAATCACCTTTTGAGTTTCTGTAAAAAAGAATAATAAAATTTAGGACAAGACATGAAATCAAACCTTCCATGAGGATTATGTAAAGTATACCTTAAAAATTAGACAGATGAATTGGTGAAATCTAATTCAATTAAACTCTCTGTACTTAATTCTCTAATTTAACTTAAATTTAATTGAAATCCTGTTGGAAGTTGCCTTGATTGATATAACTTTAAAGGTAAATTGAAATATACTACTTCCAAACTGTCGGAACTCCCAAATTCTGTGCGAATCCTCCATCATTCCTCAAATCCAGTGAAATCGTCTTGTAACAATTTCACCAATGACACTACAAGAACAGCAATTCACTTTGCCTTGAACATGGCCTGAATAATAAATGTCGGCAGTAAAATGAAAAATGTGCTTTTCTGAAGTGCATCTAACCTGACCGTTCCTCACTACTTCAACCATTTAAAAAAAATGAGGTATTAAGAATGTAAATGAACGCATACATATAAGAAAAAGCTACAAAGATCTGCGTAGTAGCTGGTGGTTGGTCTGTTTTGTTATATACATCAAAACCATCGAGACGCTTCTGAAAGTCAGAAATGGCAAGGGTAGGCGGATCAGGAACGGAAACTAAATAACAAGTTCATCAGGCCAAAGAGCCAAAGTTGAAGTCTAACAAGACTTGATTAAACAAAAATTTAAAGATTTTCTAGAAATGTTAACTCATATAAAGATCCTTTCCGAACATCATGGTCTTCCTGTCCTAGCTTTGTCTTCTTTCATCAGACCCAAGACTGGAGGAAATGCGGAAATGCGTCGGAAAGAGCAAAACAGCAAGGAAAATCATTATTTAGACCGAAGCCCCAAAAGGATATCAAGCTATTAAAAATGTTAACTCATACGGAAAGGTCAGTCAATTATCAAATTGAACGACCGACTTTCGTCCTTTCTTTTACCGATCTTTTGGTCCGCCTATCCTCGCTGGTTTAAAATGTAATCCCTGCATTCTACCCTGACCAACTCTCATACTGGTATTATTGATGGGCCATAAAAATAGGCGGATGTTCAAGAACGACCGAACTACAGATTCATTACTCAAAATTTTCAAAAGCAGCCTCATGCATTTGAACGATAGGACCAAGGAAGCGTACAGCGTGCGAGGATGCTAACGCCTACCTACTTCCTTGAGATGCGTTAAGGAAGTTGCTGGCTTAGAGCTGGCCGCGAACGGCGGGTGCTGCATCACAGGTACACGCGGGTTAGGGTACCAGATCCTTTTAATATATACGCGGACAAGGGAGGGTGCATAACCATCTAAACTGCGGATTGCGTATTGTCGTTGCAAGTTCAAGCCCAGCTGCGGAGGTAAGTACTCATTGCTGAGTGGTGAGACCCCTAGGGGGTACCTAGAGAAGAGGCTGTGTTTCATTCGTGGCCGTGGACCGTAGTACTTGCGTATGACCTCCGAATTACCTCCCGACCTCGTGGGAATCGAATGGATTGGATTGCCGAGAGCGGAAAGCCACGAAGAGCTATGACTACGCTGACGGAATTCCTCGAATACGTGAGGAATGGTAGACGGGGACGGGTGCTTGTCGGTGGCGGCCGTCAGAGCTGCATTTACCGTAGGCATGGTCTCCTCTAGGGGGTGGTTAGAGATTCCGCTAAAATCGAAACCGCGGCCGAAGCGCATCGAGGTTTCGACACTAGCAGAGCCCCAGTTGTCGTCTTTATCTAGGGGGTGCGTGAGAAACTTGGCCGATGCATTTGGAACACTTTTGGGTATCCCTTTACGCGCGGCACTGGTTAAATGCACAACGTTAACCCACCCCTCGGAAGGGGCAAGAGGGGAAAAGTCAACTTGCCTATCGATTAGTCTGTCGATTTGTGGGCTTCTACACCGAACTTCACGGAAGCAGCAGATTTTCCATGCGCTGAGGTGAGTAGCTCCTAACTTCTAAAACGTGTGATAAGGGCTGATGGCTAGGTGCGCACGCAAAAGAACCTTAAAGTTACATGACATTGCGACCCCAGTGGAAAACGAATCCGTCAAACATCGTAGCACAATCGTGACAGACTTAAGGACAGAATAAAACACAGACCAACCATTGATGACGATGAAATGCCGAAACGCGTCTGACTAAACCAGCGAGTTCAGACCAAAACGATCGGTAACTACCAAATTACAGATTAATTACCCTCCCACAAGCCATATGGATAAAAACTCACAAATTACTTCTAAAAACTTATATCTAAAAATTTATACAAAAGCTTTTATTGTCTGTTGCCATAATTACTAATAGTTTTTCAAATTTTAAATTGTGTTTGCAGTATGCGCTTCCCCTTGTGAAATTTCTTGAATCGATTGGTCTTAACACTGTTTGCGCGTTGTAACTTAATATAAAAACAGGATAATCGATGATTTTCTGGATTATCATTGTTCGAAGTCGGATCACGAACACAGATTATAATCTGCCGGCCACAACCTTGACATCGAAAGCCACAATCGAGCGCATAACGCCTGATGCAAATTCACGACCCAAAATCATCGAAATCATTGAATCATTGAAAGAGCCCGGCGGTGAATCGAAGGGAAATCATGCTTTTCTTATCTGGGGATTAAAGGGTTTCCCACTTAAGCTATGTTTCAAGGGGTCCCAGTAAGAACATAATACAAAGCCGCCTTATTTTAGAGTGAATAAAGGAAGGAACACGATTGACACAAGATAATAACAATTCATCTTAGGATAGATATCATCTTATTCTAAATGTAAATAGGATTTTCATGTGGTCCTTTCAGGAATTAGACAACCACCATACTCATTTTCTTTTTATTGATATCGACTTAGGGGCAACAGCCTCTCATCATCAGTCCCGTCTTCTTTTGGAAACGCATCAAAACGATACTGATGAGGGGAGGCTGATGCCCGAAATCGATGCCAAGAAATACAAAAAGTAACAACCGGAAAAGAAGAGTGAAAAATATATAACTCTATGTTTCTCGGCTTCATCAGTTGGAAATAAAAGGCTTGTCTAGCATTTGAACAATGAATCTATAATTGAGTCGTTTTCGATTATCATTGGTTCGCCGTTATGGCTTATCAGATGTGAACCGACTTTGCGCCGTCATCGGTGGTTGTATTATTCCAGCGTGTATTCTATCGATAGTGCCTTCAGATCGTGATTTATGTCTGGGACACAACGCCATCTCTGAAGATGGCGAAATCCGAATATGTGTGGGTTTAGGCAATGAATCTATACTTGGGTCATTCATTTCCGCATTTCATCAGCATGTGTGGTTGGTCTGTGTGTTATTCTGTCAAGCAGATCCGTCAGAGATGATAGTGCTTCATGTTCATCACCTTGCAGATCTCACGCAACGTTTGACGGTTGTAAACATGCCACTGGTGATGAAACGCTAAAACGCGTTGGTTTTGGCTAATGAACTTGTACCTCGGTCGATTTTGAATCTCCTGGCTTATTCTCGCTGTTTTGGTCTGTCAGATGCGTCTTAGCATTTCTTGTATGTTTGTGACGCTTCTACAAAAAAAATCTCACAATTTTGATTATATATCTACAGGTTTATTTGGTCTTTTAAGTGCGTTTCCGGTTTTTGCCATTTTTTGTATTGTACAATCAATTAAGTCCTTCAGAGACGATCGCGCTTTAACCTCCACCTCTCGGCAATGTTTGTCGGATACAAACATGCCGCTGGTGATCGCGAAATTCCAAACGCGTGGGTTTTTAGGAATGAACCTGTAGTTTGGACGTTCGGTCGTCCTGGTCCGCTCATCCTCGCTGTTTTTGCCTGTCAGATGTGTTTAAGCATTTCTTGTTTATTCCCTTTTACAAAATTTCTCACAGATTTGTTTCGTATGTCTTTAATTTTACTTGGCTGTCAGGTGCGTTTCAGCTTTTCCCTAAGTTCAGTGGTTGGTCTGTTTGTTATTCTGTCAATTGCGCCATTCACATCGCGTTTTATTTAATTTAAAATAAACATTCCACTAAGAATAGCGAAATACCAAAACGCATTGTCTTTGAGTGACGAATGAATCTATAAATGGGTCGTTTTCGATTATCATGGTCTGCCTATTTTCGCCGTTTTGGTCTGTCAGATAAGTTTCACCATTTTTTGTGTTTTTGGCGTCACACAAAAAATTTATTTACTTTTGTCAAGATGATGTGTACCAATAAGTTAATTTGGTTTTGGAACAACAAATTGTCAAAGCACCTTATTTTTCAAACCACCATTAACCTCACTATCCACAAAGACCTCAATATTCCTTTTGTCAATGAACTGATCCGGTCCAGATTCCCAACCTTCCACACCAACCTAACCGAACAGCTCGAGCCCTCTCCACTCATTCCCATCCTGACAACCCATCTCGTCGCCTCAACCGACGGTGGTCTCGCGACCTCCTTGACCCATAGTCATAAAGGTAATTAAATTTTCTAAAAATATCCGACCTAGGGACTTTGACTGTTTTGACTATTTCGTTGATGGGCAGAGATTGGAAGAGGTTGAAACTATCTCCGACCTTGATGTCGTTTTCAGCAGAAAGGGTGATTTCAGTGACCATATCAAACGAAAAAATTCGAGGTAAGGCTCTACGCAATCTTGGCTTTATTACTAGGTTTTCTAGAGATTTTAAAAACATCTTGGCAGTTAAAATATTATATCAATCCCTCGTTCTTAGCCATCTGGAATATGCAAGTGTCGTGTGGTCCCCTTACTACGTTGGTGAGATTAGCGACTTGGAAAAAGTACAAAAGAAAGCAACCAGGATAATGGCCTTCAGATTTGGTCTTGCACACCTGAATTACTTGGAAAGACTGAACTGGCTTGGTCTTGAGTCGCTTAGCTCCCGCCGTTTTTTTGCCGATCTCATTTGGGGTTGGAAATTGTGGAATGAGGTCATTGATATCATGAACTTACATTTATCGCTATGTGTGCCTCAGCGACCACTTAGGAACCATAATTTTTTCTTTGTTCCACACTACAACACAGAATATGGACTAAATTCACCCCTACCGAGGATAATGAGATTGCTGAATTATTATTCTAATGAAATAGATGTATTTCGCGATTCCTTGGATTCAGTTAAAGCCTTGTGTTTTTGTTCTTATTGCTTAATTGTTCATTTGTTCTTTTTGTTATTATGTGCCTTTTTTTTGACTACTACTCTTGTACATTCTTTCAGTTGGAGTTATAATAAATAAACACTGAGTGCCAGCAATGGCTGGCTCCTCAAAGCATGTGTTCTACCGGTGCAGAGCTGGCACTAGTCCTAGTGTCGTGATGCGTGATACATTAATCATGTGTACATATTTGTATAGTGTACTATCATGTATAGGTAACAAATTAATTTTAAAAAAAGGTTTTGGGACATTTCGGCATTTTGCCATCTTCAGTGATTCGTCTGTCTATTCAGATATTGTGCCCTTTAGAGATCGCTTGCCAAACTGTGAGCTTTTTTTCTATCTATATCAGCTTTTTGATGACATATGTGACTCAAACCCACTACTGAAACTCGCTTGACACTTTAAATCTGCGAGGGTGGACAAACTAGTATGGACGAAGAGGAACTACAAATCAAAAGCTATTTGATAAGCAAATAAAGAAACTATCGCAAAACTTTAATTAATTATGTAATAAATTAAGATCGGCCATGAACAAAAACGTGAATAATCATTTTTGACATCACTACAATAAGGACATTAGAAAAACGAAGAGATTCAACTTGCTATGGAGACAAAGATACATGAATGACTATAAAATCCCTTTACAAAGAAATTAATTATTTTAATTAATTAATTAAGGTTTTTAGATGAGATAAAAAAGTCAGTGTCACGAGCGGGATTCGAACCCACGATCTTCGGCTAGATACGCCGCTGCTCTACCACTTGAGCTATCGTGACCTTGATCCACTCAGGCACTAACTTCCCATCTCAACCTCACCTCTCGAATTTTCCCTCCTTTTTACCATTTTTCAAATGTCGTGTAATCTATTTGATTCTCGGCGACAAATGGATGGCGAGTGGATCGAAGATAAATATTTAAAAAAATACTCACAACTTCAAAAATGCATAAAAGAGTCTTCAGACAGAGGGAAGGATAACGAATTGCAGTTATCAAGGCAAGGTACTCCAGAATACTTAATTTTAATCCTGAAATTTAAGAAAAAATAACGGGGACATTGCTTGGAATCTAATTGAATCTTTCATTCTTTGCAAAACCCGTTGCAGTTTAACATAAAAAAGTCAAATATTAAAAAAAAAATTGATCCTAAACACAGCGGCTGTCCCCTGAGAACATTAAGCGTGATTAAACAGAGGCTACGGACCTGAGATCATCAAATTTTAATACTTTTTTGGTGATACTAAAATCTTAGGAACGTGTCTGACCAATTAATATGTTTCAATTAATTAAGGTTTTTAGTTGAGATAAAAAAGTCAGTGTCAAGAGCGGGATTCGAACCCATGACCTTCGGCTAGGTAGACTACCACTTGAGCTATCGTGACGTCGATCCACTCGGACACTAACTTCCCATCTCAACCCCACCTTTTGAATTTTCCCTCCTTTTTGCCATTTTTCAAATGTTAGCGTCCGAGTGGATCGACGTCACGATAGTGCAGTGGTAGAGTAGCGGCGTATCTAGCGAAGGTCATGGGTTCGAATCCCGCTCGTGACCCTTACTTTTTTATTTCAACTAAAAACCTTAATTAATTGAAACATATTAATTGGTCAATAGGACCACGAAAACTAGTCGATTTTAATTAATTTACATTATAAGTATCGTTACAAATGAAACAATGAAGGAAAGTTTTGCCCAAAATACTCGAGATTTGACAATGAGCCTCATTGAGCACGATTCAGTTGCACATAAACGTTCGGTATATTCAAATATGTTACTAAAATATTCAGAGACACGGTACAACAAATTTAAACATTTAGAAATAAAAATGTTTCACATTGATGGGCCAGCTTTACAAAGAGGGGCTTTTCTTTTTTTGAATTCTTTTAGGGGTAAAAACCACCCTCGCTACCGCCATTCAAAGCGTTACGAAGAAAAAGAACTTCTAAAGCTTCCATGTCGGAAGGAATTGAAGGTTATGGTGAAAAATAAAGAGCATACGCCTAAAGATTTATATAGAGATTAAAGAGGTTAAAAAAAAAGAGAATATTACAATTAATAAATTTCAATTCACCATGGCTATGGATTTTAGTATAGACTTTTTTGTAATATTTAAATCTATTTACATAAATGTGATGTGTACATTATATACTCTGTTTATCGTACTTTATCTAGATGGAGCACCTGTTATACTTTTTGAAAGTATCACACATCCAAATTGGCCTCATGAGTTATGATTTTTTCAGATATAAACGGAAAAATAATGTTGATTTAGTCTTATTCCAACCAGTTTTATTTTGTGTAAATCGATTTTTGTTTAAATCCATGCGTGTGAAACGGGCCGTCTGGTCAAATCGGGCCGGCCGTCTTTTTCGCCTCGGCCGACGTAGAGACGTCTATCGCCTTGGGAATTGCTCAGAACCACTCGTCGTAAAGAATAAGAAACATCACGAAACGCCCAGGGCAGAATAACTCAACTCTTGTTGCCTTCAAGCCGCAATAAAAAAAATATTAGCCAACCATCCCATGTACCAGTAACCCTTAGGGCTCGATGGTTTCACGAATGGATGCAAATCGAATGAATCGTAAACGAATTCGAGAGGAATAAGGTTAAAGAACAAGGTACAAAAGAGTCGACACGTCATAAAAATTCAACGAACTTATGTTTTATGTTAGGTTGTTAAATTATGAACACTAACATACACGTTCACCGTCGCTATTCTTGCCCTCAACAAATAAAATTTTGTTCATTATATATAACAACTTACGAACATGAAAAAATATACCAGCAAATCTGGATAAGACTCTGAATCATTGTAGGTCTGTTAACAGGATATTCTAGACTCATTTAGCATTAAAAAAATATTGGGAGTGGAAAATCTGCCAAGAAGAAGAGGAAACCGCAGTCCATGTGAGACCTAATCAAGTAAAGGAAGCAAAATAGTCTTAAGGTGGCCATTCACGATCGCTCCTAGCAGCCCAAACGGACCGACGCCGTTCCAAAAACCAAAAACATGACATTCTCAAAAGTCAAAAACGTTCGTTCTTTATTGGTAATGACATCCAATCGAGATTTTATTGTTGAGGTGATTGAACTGTATGAAAATTTATCATGTTTATGGAAAGTGGTGGACAATGATTACCACGATAGAAATAAACGAAATTCGATCCTCAACCAGTTGGTCGACGTTTTCAAAACAAAGGATACAAATGCAACGAGAGATGCGGTATTGATAACCCCTAACAATGATCATAAATCGTAGTAGAGAACTTAAGTTCTTTTTGGTTCATCCCTGTAGCGAGAAATCGTAATGTGGTTGCCAACCTTTCGTGTAGTGATGATTTCTCTCATGACTGTCCTGTTTTCTAATCAAAGGGGTAACAAGCTGGAGTAAATATAAATAAGACGTTAATCTTTTTTTTGTAAGGTTTTGGTTGAAATGTTGAAAATAGTGTCACGAGGGGATTCGAATCCACGACATTCGGCTAAATACGCCGTTGCGCTAACCACTGAGCTATCCTGACTTTAATAGTTCGATCCACTCGGGCACCAACTCCCCATCTCAACCTCAACCTTTCGAATTTTCTCTCTTTTTGCCATTTTTTGGTGTCGGAGAGGATCGAAGTCACGATAGCTCAAGTTTAAAAGGTTTTAAACACCTCATGGGCAATTCTTCTTTCAAATATCTTCGCAGCCTGTCTTTAAGCATATGCTATCAGGACCTCAAGGAAGCACTCTGGGTCCTTTGTCCTATTCCTTAATATTCCAGCCATGATTTCCCGACATTTGAAAACTCCACGAGGTATCCTATTAAGAACAATACAGAATTGTCGAGGTGGGCAAAGAGTATTTTACATTGCGTTTATACATTAGGACTATTGTTTTTCAGCAGTTCTCATGAGAGCACTATGATTCTAATCTTCTAGGCAAGGTCACATCACTTAAACCATGCTTCACCGAAGAGTAACGTTAATGCCACTAAATCTATTGCTGGGCGTGATAATAATTAACACATACTTAACAAAGCATTCTGCCTGTGATTTGGTTGTTACCAATCATGTTGATTCAACCTTCCTCACTAATTTGGGTCAATTATGTCCTTCAGGAAACATCGTTTTATGGTGATCGCCATGGTAATATGTTTGATATAAACGTTCCACTGATGGTTGCATTATGTAGAAACGCGTGATTTTTCAGTATTGAACCTCGTGAAATCCATCGTGTATGGATAACAAGGCAAAAAGAATAATCTCAGAAATTGGAGGTATTCCAATGACCTACCATACAAAACTCATCACAGTCGGAATAAGTACGTATATCTCCTATTCACTATTCCCAGTTAAAAAGAAGATTACGTGATTAAATGCAGGAATTTCACCATTTTCAATACTTGGTCAGGGTTATAAGCAGGGAAAGGCAAGACAATCAAACCCACTACATTTGATGACGAAATTCCAAAACAGCAAGTATCGCCGGAACACCGCATTCAGAAAGCACGATCCTCTTGGTATTTTATGGTGTCATTGTCTCGGGTTTAAGCAGGGAGAGAGCCAAACAACTAAGTAAATCCTGACTTACAAGGGGGGGAGCTTAACATCCAACTCGTAGGGGGTAAAACCACTTTACAATACTTTTTTTCATACATTTCAGTTAAAAAATTCAAGGGCTATGCTGGGATTCGAACCCAGAACAGCTAACGTGGCAAATACCAATCATTAGACCCTAAATACTCTACAGTCGTGCTCCTCCTGGGACAAAAACGATTCAAGTCGTTAGGCTTGCCTCATCCTGCAATATTCCTAAAAAAATACTGAAGATGGCAGACAATGACCAGAAACGACCAAAAAATCCTGTCCCTGAGCTGATTACTAAAATTAGACCGCCAAATAAATCGAAATCGTGTCGTGGCTTTGTTCCCGGGTTATAAGAAGGGAGAGGACAAAACATATAAGTTAAATTAAGTCAAGTAATTCCTGTCATACAGTGCTTAACGTTCAACTACCAGATGGGTCTCAACGGACTATAAAGGAGAGGAACAACACAGGAGAGCATCAGATGCAATGATATGATATACAGATGTCTCCAAAACAAACGAAGGAACAGGATCGGGCATTTTCTATACAAGCCCAAAACATGAGCAATAAAACTCATTAGGGAAGTACACTTCGGTCTTTCAAGCAGAAATACATGCCATCAATGCTTGTGCCCTGGAAAATCTTAAAAGAGGTTACACTGACAAAAGAATCCTCATAAGATCAGATAGCCAAGCAGCCATTAAAGCATTAGCATGTGTAAGAATCATATCAAAATTAGTCAGTGAATTCATCCAAAATCTCCAAAACCTGGGGAAACATAACAACCTGATGATATCTTGGGTGCCAGGGTACATGGGAGTTTTGGGTAACGAGAAAGCAGACTGGCCAGAAGAGGATGTGCAAGACCATACATAGGCCCCGAACCTATTCTTGGGATAAAAAAAACAAATATTGACTCCTCCATCGCAGAATGAATCCAAACAAAACAAAAGAAGTGGATAAACGTTAGCATCCTGACTTACAGGGCGAGGTTAACATCAAATTAACATAGTAAACTTACGATGAAAGAACCCTAACCAAGACTGGCAAAATCATGGTTGCAATTAGAGAGGGCCAAACTCAGAGGAATGATAGGACTACTAACCGGTCTCTGGTATCTGAGAAAACATCTACATAACATGGGCATATACAGCGATGATCCCATTTGCAGATTACGTAATGAGGAGGAGGAAACAGCCACTCATATCATCTTCGAATCCGAAGCAACAGCTCAATGGAGGTTTAACCTAACGTACGGAAAAGACTTGGGGAATCAAATTGCAGCAGCAACAGTCAATGACCTGATACTTCTAAGAAGAAGGATTGACCATATTGCACTGAACTATGGAACTAGGAAGGTACAAAGCCAGAAGGCTGCAGTGCCTGGGGAATACAAACCCCGCTTCCTAGTATCCTTTTCCTTACCATACCATACTAGTGGTGTCGCGGGGAAAACCTCTTTATCATATTTTTCGTAATATTCCAGTTAAAAAATTCAAGGGCTAAGCCGGGATTCGAACTCAGAACATCTAACTTGGCAAATACGAGTCGGACACCCTAAACACTTGGCGCCGTGGTCCTCCTAGGACGGCACAATAGACGAAAGTTTAAGTGCTACAGGATCAAATCCTTACGACTCCATACGGACAGGAAAATAAAACACCTCAATCTCTATACCGAGCTCATCTTCCTTAACATTTCCGGTTAAAAATAAGATCAATTAACAACCTTGATAATTTATATTAGCAATTAGTGTAATTTTGAAACTATTTATATGCTTGTTATTAAATGTGACGTGTAATCTCAAGACTGTATCAATGGCAAAGGGCAATCAGCGGAATAACTTGGAATAATGGACCTTCTTGTTCTACGTATTCATTACTATATAATTATTACATGTCCACCTTTTGAACTGAACATCAAAAGGCTATAAATGAATCAACACTCGTTGGTTTAAATTTACACTAATTGGCTATCGAAAATGTCGTACATTCAGTACAATCTGATTCCAATTAAGAGATGTGTTGAGACTTAATTGACCCAGACGCCTTCGAACAACATCCCACTTAATAAGCCGTCCGAACAGAATTGCGAGAAAAAGATCGGTGATTAATTAAACTCGATAAAACACAACGGATTGAATATTTGACTATTTAATTTTTGAAATTGAAACGTCAAAAGTCGAGATTTTTCGGCACTTTTCGGCTTTTTAATAATGCGCTAGAATTGGCCGGACACAGAGAGAAGTCCAAATTAAACGAAATCCTTTGAACCCCGACGAAAAAGCTCCGGTCGCCTGTTTTTCAACTTGTGTCACTAATCTTCTAAGCATGGTAAATCGTGGATTATTTTCATTGGAAAAGTTTTGCGTTTCAACTATCTGAATAGGTTTATTATAATTATTATTATTATTACTTTAATAAAAGTAAGAAAATAATCTTCTCCAACCTCAGCAATCCTGGCTTTTTAACACCTCCATAATTTTCTTTCATATAGATTTAGTCATTTTTACTCTCTTCTAAAGTAAAATTTTCAAACTATGAGAATTGAAACCACACATAATTCTGATCCGCACATAAAGCAATTAAGTAAAGTAGTTTTGAAACATTATTTATACCGAGTGCTCGGGTTAACATGAAACATCCATTATCTCTCGTTTATTGTCAGAGATGGGGTGGTAATCCCCCCTTATTTATGGTTGAATTAAGCTGTTGAATATAACTTTACCCCCTGGGACTCAATTTTATTTAACAATTTTTAAAAGCAACTATAAGGAAAATAGGTAAAATACTCTTTTTTTCAACATTCGGGTTCGATTTACATGAAGACCGAGAACAAAAAGAAAAAACTAGCATAAAATGTCCAAAATTATCTTGACAATTATTCAGAAATCGTGAGATGCGGTCTGGTGTGATGTAGGTTTCAGAAAAAGATTTTCTTTATCGTGCCAACGTTTCGATCTTTATTGAGATCATCTTCAGAGCCTGGGATTTACGCACATTGTTTAAATTTAACAAAAACATGTAGGATGTGCACAAACGTGAATTTATGCAATGCAAATAGATATATTTTTTTTTTCTACTCACTTGATTGAATAAAAAATTAAAAAAATTAAATTTATTTGCATTGTATAAATTCAGTTTTTTACACATCCCATATGTTTTTGTTAAATTTAAACAATGTTTGTAAAACCCCCTGAAGATGATCTCAATAAAGATCGAAACGTTGGCACGGTAAAGAAAATGTTTTCTGAAACCTACATCACACCAGACCGCATCTCACGATTTCTGAATAATCATCGACAAACGGTCACTAATCACCACACATTATCTTGACAATTGTAAATTACTTCGAAAATTTTGTTTTATTCAGTATGAAATATTTTAATCAGGTACCGCGAATTTTTCAGAAAACAAATAAAAATTTATAATTTATAATTAACAACAATCCCAATAATATCATATATTAATTAAATTATAATAAATGAAAAATATATCAAACCAAAGAGCAGTCTCTAAGGATGACATGAAATAAAGCCTGGACTAAGTGATAGCCACCATAAAATCCTAATAAGAATAAAAATAATTACAATTACTACAAACTGGGGGGGTCAAGTTCCAAATTTTAACCTCGCGAAATGTGAAGGCCCCACGCCATCATTCTTCTAAGCTAAGTTCCATGCAATGGAAATCAGTGCAAAAGAAATAGTTAAAAATGGACAAAAAGGTGCACAAATGACTATTTTAAGACAGACGACTTAAGAACCTTAGATTCTTCCGACTGGTGTAGGAATGACTAACTACTGGGAAAACGATATCAAGTAGTTCTGATCCCATCTCACGATATCTAAATAATCGATCTGAAAGTTGCAAAAACTTTTGTCAAAATGACGTTATTTCCTGATATTAGGATTTTATCATTAATTTGAAGGTTACCGCTACCATATAGACAGATATCCGAACCCTCTGGTGGTCCTCACTTTGCATCTTTTCAAATAACGATGTGGGGGGCGTCGGTGGCCGCAACGGTTTAGGCGTTGATATGGCGCTCATCACTGTAAGGCAAAGGTCCCGCGTTCGAATCCAGCGGCCCTGCATTCGAACCCGACACGCTTACAAATAGGCTTTTTTTTAACTCCGGCACCCTAAGGGTTTATATGTCTTCTGCTGTTGCGAACCCTAGGGAACTACGACGACGACGGGTGGTACAATGTGGTTAAGGTTCGGGGCCCAAGAAAGGTGTACCTCGCGTCCTCATCCACGTCACTTTCTCACTCCAGGTTCCTTCAATCTTCCCTGCGACCTCTCCCAACCCTTGGTTACAAGGGGGTGTCCGGGCGCAAAATAATGTTGTAGCCCTGAGGAAGTGGCAACCTCTCTAAGCACAAGCTGTAATCGTGTCGGCCTCGGGTCGACATGGGGCGGCATGTGCCTTATCAGAGGCACACGAAGGTTAGGGCACCAGATCCTGTCTGCATAGAAGGGGGAGGGTGCATAACCATCTGTACTACGGGGTAACAGAAATGATCCATGATTCAGCCCCTGTTACAATGCGGGTATTGGGCGGCCCCTGTTACAATATCTGGCGAGTACCTGGAGAGGAGGCTGGTCTTTATCTGCGACCTTCGCACGAAACTTGCGCGTGACCATCGTTATACACCCGGCCTCAGGGGATACGGCAGCGTATAAGCGTTGAGGACGCTATGATTACGCTGAAAAGTCCCTCGAATGCGTTAGTAGTGGCGGATGGAAATGGGTAATGAATCGGTCGTTCCTATTCGAGTACGCTTTGCACGCAGGTGTAGGTTGAGCTCGATTGGAGGCTTTTACCGTAGGCAGTCTTCTCTGGGGGGGTGGTTAGCAATTCCACCTGAAACAAAACCGCGGCCGGAGCGGATCCGGTCGTTTCTACGCTGGGGAAGCGCCAATACTCTGGAAGGTAGTGCCTTCTCTACCTAGGGAGTGCGCGGGAGACCAGGCTGATGTATTTCGGCTTAGGTAGCCCTTTGCGCACGGCATACGGTTCGATACTTAATGCGGACCCGACCACTCGGAACGGGCAAGCGGGTAGCGAGGTTGTCTTGGCCCCTCGGGGATGAGCTGCCTCTACACCAATGCTGCGGCAGTAACACACTTCTATCATATCGAGGTGCGTCAGCTCTCATCTTGAGAATCAAAACGTCCGATAAGGCCGAATAGGCTAGGTGGGACGTTAAAGATCCTCATTGTCCTTTTTAGGACGACCGAGTATACGGGAAAGCTATGTTGCGAACCCTCGTAAAAAACAATATATAAACATAAAAAAATAAGATGTGCTCGGTCCCGACGTTCGTCATGTATGATCGTGTCTTGTAGATGAACAACAAAAATCCCTCATAAATGTCCTTATCAGGTATTAAGTGTGTTAAAGAAGAAGGTGTGCTGTTTATCGAACTTTTTCAATTAAGCTTCCGTTTACTTACCAAAGTGAACGCAATAGGATCAAAAGAACGAAACAAGTTGAAGAAAAGAAGGATCAAAATGGCGGTCGAAACAGAATAGAATTCTATTTCGACAAAGTATTTCTGCCAAGACACATTTATACGGATAAACTAGTAACTGTCTTTTCACTTATGTTTGGAATTAATCGTTATTGACCAGGAATAAGAACTATCACACTATTCTAACAAGTTATGATTTTATGCTATAATATCAGGATCGCATATTTTCAAAGTGTTATATTTTAAAAGGACAGGTTTCATCAATGATCATGTCAACAACTAAAGTGCCGAATCTATTGGAAGTGTAAAGGCCAATTATACCCGAACCAAAGTCGAATGCATAAATCCCTATCCAACACGGCTATTTGTGGACGTAAAGAAATCATGCACATTTCTCTCCTATTGACAACCGTTCAATCAATCCCATTCCTGTGAAAAAACAAATCAATTGCTTTTATTGACGTGACGCAATCGATTCGCGTCAATGATTAGCGCACGGTTTAAACAATATGTGATACATGTAATTCAGCGTTTATGTCAAATATCCAAGGATAGGTTAAAATGCTTAAATAAACTTTCTTTGAATTTTATCTGGCTAAATTCGATAATAATGCACAACCATATTAAAGAAATTTTATTTAAAAATCTATTTCGGTACGTCATAAAATGTATAATTACTAATTTTATATTAAAAATCATATAGAAAACCAATTTGAAAGAAAATAAAAAACCCAGGCTTTCGATGAACGTATCCCCTTCGTCACGAAGAATGTGGTCAAATAAAATATGTGTGGTGATTAGTGACCGTTAATCGATAATTATTCAGAAATCGTGAGATGCGGTCTGGTGTGATGTAGGTTTCAGAAAAACATTTTCTTTATTGTGCCAACGTTTCGATCTTTATTGAGATCATCTTCAGGGCCTGGGATTTACAAACATTGTTTACATTTAACAAATACATTTAGGATGTGGAAAAGTGAATTTATACAATGCAAAATATATTTTTTATATTCAATTAAAGTATTTCTACTCACTCCAGGATTGATCCAAAATATCCAAAAAACCTTTATAAAACTAAGGAAATATCAAAAGTCTAAATATTTTTTTTCGATTTATCGAAATTGAAGCCTCGGTTGAGTAGAGAGTTGCGAGTTAGCGACTTTGGCCTGTTGCTACTTCAAATTGATTTCGCGTATCAATCTTCTTAAAATTTGGTCAAAATATCCACAAAACCTTTTTAAAACTAAGGAAATATCAAAAGTCTAAAGAAAAAAATTTTTTTTCAAGGATCAAAAGCTACAATCTATAGATTCGCAAGGCCCACGCGTTTCGACATTTAGCCATCATCAGTGTTCGTCACGTTCAAATATCATAAATCAAATTCAACATCAATAACATACATAAAACATGTAAAACAATCATCATATTCCACACATCAAACATTTCTGCAAAGTCTAAGTCTTCAACAATTTGGCTTTCTTTTTCCTATTTATCCCCGTCTATATAATCCTGAAAGGATAATCGGCCGAACCATCACCAATGTTTTTCCCATCGTCGGCTCCTTTCACCTCGAAGAAGCCGATTCCTCACATAAAAATGTCTTTCTATACCGACTTCCTTCTCCACCCCTTCAAAATCCAACGTATATAAACATAAAACAGCAATATCTCAATGGCACTCTCTGCAGGACCCACAAAAATGGTACAATTACGCAGAAAACAAACACTTTGAGTGAGTACAAATACTTTGATTAAATATAAAATTTTCTAGCATTGCATAAATTCATTTTTTCACATCCTACATGTATTTATAAAATTTAAACAATGTTTATAAATTCCAGGCCCTGAAGATGATCTCAATAAAGATCGAAACGTGGCACGATAAAGATGTTTTTCTGAAACCTACATCACACCAGACCGCATCTCACGATTTCTGAATAATTATCGATTAACGGTCACTAATCACCACACATATTTTATTTGACCACATTCTTCGTGCGGTCTGGCATCTCACGATTTCTGAATAATTATCAAATAAAATATTTTTGATTTTAAATCATCGCCTAGCTTTTGTACTGTACCTTCTTCACGGCTTGATTTTTAGTCAGTATTAAAAAAACTTGAATTGTTTTACTTTCATGCTAAAAACTGGAAAAAAAAAATTTCTCATTTTATTCACTAATTTCGTGGTCCGCTTGACCAATTAATACATTACAATTAATTAAGGTTTTTAGATCATTTCATCTCAACTAAAAACCTTAATTAATTGTAATTTCTCATTTTATTTTCCTTCTTCACCTTTTCAAACTATGAAATGACTAGACTAGTTTCATATAATCTCACAGACAGTAGAACTAAAATTACAATTAAAAACAACAATGAATAGACACTATAACTCCACATAGATTTATTACGTTTAAAAAAGTTCTATATTGTAAATTGATGATCATAAACTTTATTAGTAATATTTTTAATATGTGGTATCTTATTTTATGTAAATGTAGATATATGGGTCAATAAATCAGATAAAAACCAGCCAATCTGTCGTATTTTTATAGATCCCAGATCATATTCAATATGGAGTTGATATTTTGTGCAAAAATTATTCTTACTGATTGAAATAATGTACAAATCCATTAGAGTTCGTGGTCTGATTGATGAAATAACTTCTTTCAATTAATTAATCTTTACGTAAGGATTGAAAGATGGCAAAAAGGAGAGAAAATTCAAAAGGTGGGGTTGAGATGGGAAGTTGGTGTCAGAGTGGATCGAAGTCACTGTAGCTCAGTGGTAGAGCGGCGGCGTATCTAGCCGAAGGTCCTGGGTTCGAATCCCGTTCGTGACACTGGCTTTTTATCTCAACCAAAACCTTACATAAAGATTAATTAATTGAAAGAAGTTATTTGATCAAACGGACCACGAACTCTAATGGAGTTAATAAGTAAAATGGAGTTTATCTTCACTAAAGCTCTCCGTGGCCATTTCATTTGTCGCCGAGAATCGAATGGATTACACCACATTTGAAAAATGGCAAAAAGGTGGGAAAATCCAAAGGGTGGGTTGAGATGGGAAGTTGGTGTCCGAAGTGGGTCGAAGTCACTATAGCTCAAGTGGTAGAGCAGCCGCGTATTGAGCCGGAGGTCGTGGGTTCGAATCCCGCTCGTGACACTGACTTTTTAATCTCAACCAATACCTTTCATAAAAAGATTAAGTAATTGAAATAATAATAATAATAATAATATTATGAGTGAAGGTAATGTATTAAGTGCGTATTAAAACTGAGAATATGACACCCCTAAAATCGATTTCTATAGAAAATTATTAAAATACGACCGCATATAATTCTTAACTTACCTGTAATTAAGACAGATCTTAAACAGCACTTAGGAAGAGAGAAAAAAAGAAATAGAAGATGGAAATAAAATAGAAGAAATAGAAAGAAAAAAATGTTTAATTGCTATTGTTTTCTGAAATAACTTAAGTTCTGGGTTATTTAGAGCGTATCAAATATAGATCTTCCCTTGTTAAAAATAAATGTTTAAAAATATAATTTTATTTTACGATTGATTATTAAAAAAAAGATAAAATTATTATTTTCTATTTTGGCACATAAAAATTTTGAGGTTGACTGGGATAAATAATTAAATGGACACCATGAGAATTAGTAATATTTACTATTTACCATTATAAAGAATTCAATCAATTAATTATTCTTTCTAAGGTCTTGGTTAGAAAAAAAAGTCAGTGTCACGAGCGGGATTCGAACCCAGGACCTTCTACTAAATACGCCGCTGCTCTACCACTTGAGCTATTGTGACTTCGATCCTCTCGGATACCAACTCTCCATCTCAACCTACCTTTCGAATTTTCCATCTTTTTGCCGTTTTCCGAATTCGAAAGGTCACGATAGCTCAAGTGGTCAGAGTAGCGGGTATTTAGTCGAAGGTCGTGGGTTCGAATCCCGCTCGTGACACTGACTTTTTTATCTCAACCAAGATCTTAGAAAGAATAATTAATTGATTGAAAGAAGTAACTTGGTCAATTGACTACGAATACGTAAATCGGTTATAAAGAATATTCCTCAGAAGTATCATCTCATCCTTATACATATTACACCAGAATAAAGAAAGTTTGGCTGTTAGAATCGAAAAAACTAAAAGTTGAGAAATGTACGTATATAGTTAGTAAAGAAAAGAAGCTGCATAATGAAAGTGTTTCATTGTCTATACATAAATTTTGAGACTTGGTGCCTCATGAGGTATTATTTTTCTTCCATGAACCGTTTAACGTATTTATTTTCTCGTTTGTAAGCACGAGATGAGACAGTCGTGGTAAACGTGAAAATTGAGGAGCGGGTTTCGAAGAGGCCCCCCTCACTAAACCACATGTACATCGATCCGCAGCAAAAGTCGTTGCCGAGGTAACACATTTGCTCCCCGATCCTTGTAATGCTAATTCATTATTCTTATCGCTTTGACAATGCGACTTTTGCAAATTGGTCAAAAAGTAAACAGAGTAAAGCGAACGCCCGCCCTAGGACGAGGAGTTTAAATTTCAAATACGGTGTATGTCTTGTAACGAACAATTGTGATGTAGCGGACTGCATTGGCAAAATTAAACTTATAATAGAGCCAATTATCACCAATTTCGGGCAGTCCAATTTAGAATTAAGACGCGTTGTTAAGTGCATCATTATTGACACAGGAAGGAAATTGTACAAAGCCGACACATCTCAGCGTTGTTTTTTGTTTTTATCCCATTATCTTTATAAAATTTACACATCTTTAACCCCACAAGTAGAACACTAAAATATTAAATATGCTATATAAACAACTATCTGTAAAACACATATTAAAAAAGTGCGAGTAATTAGCGTCGCAAATTATGTGGCCTGGTCGAAGACTTAAAAAAAATTTAAAGCACGATAATGGTTATTGAAGAGAAGGTATCGACCACTTGAATTTAATTAGATGTAGGATCAGTATTATGGTCAAGGGGTAGAATAAAAAACGAAATTCCAACTTTGCCAAGCTTCCGACCCAATCTTATAGCTGAGGAAATTGTTTGGTTAGATTTTTGAATTGTAGGTATTTACCTGCACCAAAAAATGGTAATTTTTTGTTTTTATAAAATAACTGTTAATTTGTTGGAAAATATCGGTCCTCATGATGACCTCGAAGCCTGGATCGAAATCTTGGCAAAGTTGGAATTTTGTTTTTTATTCTACCCCTTGACCATAATACTGATCATATATCAAAATAATGGTTATAATGACAAGTTAATTCGAAACGTGAAGGAGATAAACCTATATAGTCTCATATAAGAAGCCATTTTATAAGTCGGCTGAAATAATAACTTAGTCAATTCACTAGTTTCGTGGTCCGCTTAACCAATTAATATATTACAATTAATTAAGGTTTTTTCACATCAAAGAAGCCCACGCCTTACACAAAATTGTCTTTTATATACCGACTTCCTTCCCCACCCCTCTAAAACCAAACATATATACACATAAAACAGCAAAATCTCACTGGCACTCTCAACTCGACACGCAAGAATGGCACAATTACACAGAAGACAAACACTTTGAGTGAGTAGAAATACTTTGTTCGAATATAAAATATAATTTGCATTGTATAAATTCACTTTTCCACATCCTAAATATATTTGTTAAATGTAAACATTGTTTGTAAATCCCAGGCCCTGAAGATGATCTCAATAAAGATCGAAACGTTGGCACGATAAAGAAAATGTTTTTCTGAAACCTACATCACACTCGACCGCATCTCACGATATCTGAATAACTTATTGTTAGTGAACATTCGGTTTTAGCTTAAATGGGACAGGAGTCATAAAAATTATAAATCAATTTATTAATACAGTCAACACGAATCTCTCACAGACTAAGAGAGTTGATTGCCTCTTGAAAGCCCGGACAAAATAATAGGGAACTACAGAAATCTTAATCTGACATTTTTTTTGTCTTTTTATTAAACTATTCGGCCGAAGTCTGTATTTTGCAACTGTCAACAGGGCCCGTTTATCGAGGCGTTCTATAATGCTATAGACACAAGGGAGATTAATTGATTTCCGAAAACCGATTAATAGCTTAAATCGTACGCACGCGCAAATTGCAAACTCACGCAAATTTGACCGCTTAATATATAAATTATTACAATCTGTCACTGATATCTTCATTACGTTTAAATTACGAATTTACATATTATAGCGTAGATGGTGCTTTTTAGCATTTAATTCTAAGCCTAGAGAATCGGATAAACTTAAATAGTAGTTAGTTTTCAGCTTGTTTTTAAACAAAATCAATATGCCATGGACATATTAATTATTTACGTTTAAAGTCTTTATTTATACTATTGGCAGGCAGCTTTCAAGCCCAAACAAGTCACAAGGTGTTTAGTGTACGGTTTAGAATACTCTCCAGCTAAACCAGGTATTTTTTGAAGTTTGGAGGGGATGAATAAGGATTTTAAAAAACCTTTCCTCTGTGATCTATACAGCCTATTATGGAACCTTATAAACTACTATACCATGGAAAGTCCAGCTTTCTCATAAGCTTAAACGCTTTCCTCGGTGACTCTTCTTGCACCACTTTTGGTGTGAGAATTGCCTTTGTGGATGTATCGTTACCGGGCTAGGGCTTCACATTCAAAAATGACATGAGCCATCTCTGAATTCTGTTGACAAAATCGGCATGTTTCTGTTTTTGCTTTGCACATCTTTTTTTAGGTGGTAGTTAAGAGGGAGGAATTCCTTCGGCTTCCTTTCTGAGACGTTTTCTAAATCTCTTAGCTTGCTGTCTGGTGCTTTTGTCAAATGCTTTGGTTTTGCGTTCTCAAGACATTTTTTCATTTCAACTTAAGCACACACTCCGGTGCATCTAGTTGTAGTTCATTTCCTTCTATGCTTTCATACACACTTTAAGCCGTTACCCGACACAAATCCAAAATCCTATTTTCCACAAGGTTGCATCGGGCCCGTGCATATCTTCCCGATGCTATGCTACGCTACCCTACTCTACGGCATGGCATGAAACCCTCCGCAACTAAAAGAAAGAGAAAAACTAAAAGCTTCTTTCTGAAAAAACTAGCAACTGACGAACGAATTGAAAAACAAATAGTCTGTAAAATAGTGTGTCATGTAAAAAAAATTCTCTAGACTGTTAATGTAGAAATGTAGCTTGGTCGTTTCTGATCATTGTCTGCCACCTTCAGTACTTTGTTTAGGAATATAAGCAGGGTGAGGCAACTTGACTAGTTTTGTCCTAGGAGGACCACGGCGCCAAGGGTGTCCGACTCCTATTTGCCAAGTTAGCTGTTCTTGGATCGAATCCCACCATAACCCATGAATTTTTTAACTGGAAAAGTAAAAAAAAAATTTGTAAAGTGGTTTCACCCCTCATGCGTGACACCCATGGGTAGTTGGCCGTTAAGTATGACAGGAATTGCTTGACTTAATTTAACTTATATGTTATGTTCTCTCCCTTCTTATAACCCTGGCACAAAGCCACGTTATTTAGATTTCTTTGGCGGTCTAACTTGTAGTGATCACATCAGGGACATGATTGTTTGAAAGCGGTATCCGCCTATGCTCGCTGTTTTCTGTATAACACCATTTTCACCATCTACAATGGTGGTTTTATTGTTTTCCCTTTAACTGCTTCTAACCCTGACAACCTACTGAACATGTGCGAAATGCTTTAAAAAGTATGAAATATAACAGGAAGGTTAGGCGGACCAAAATGGTCTGAAACTAAAGTTTAATCAATTTTAAATTTTAAGAAGAAATCTCACGATTAAAAAAGTTTTGTTATTTTAAGAAATTCGCTATGCAGTTTCCCTGTTAAGTACCTTCTCACATATACAGAAAAGAATAATTCACTTGATTATTCCATTAAAATTTAATTCTTTTCGACTTCAAAAATTTAAATAGATATGTAAACGTGCCCAGCCTTTCATCGTGAAGCGTTTTTCTTTCTGACAGCTTTATCGGGTTGGCCAAATTCAAACATGAATATATGTGGAAGCCCAGGGGTGGGATGACGTTCCATGTTGAAATTATTCATGCTCGAGAGGGTAAAAACGAATAACAAGTGAAATACCTAGTCTATATGAAAAAAAAAAATGGGAGACGATTCTTTTTAATTTTTTAAACAAAGAATAATAAATCTAAACTATCAATTTTGTAAATTTATTAATGTATTTGATTATTTTTTAAACTTTATATTCTGACTGAGAAATCGACAGATAGTTGTTCTTCAGAATGATTTCCTAGTTTGGATGTTTAACAATCCAAAACCAAATTATTTGTTTTGCGGAAATCATAGTCAAAAGGAACGCTAGAAACAAAATTTGGTACTCTTCAAATTATTTGAATCTTCAATGCTTGATCAGGGTTATAAGCAGGGAAAGGCAATACAATAAAACTCCCCTTGTCTGCTTATCCTTGCTTATCGCTTCCAAGGACTGATATTTTGAATTACTGTGACAGTACCAATATTGGGACTAAATCTAATTTCAAAGAAATTTGAAACCATTTATTAATAACTTAATTGTCAAATTGTAGTAATGTTTAAGATTGTTTTGCCCTGAGGGTGATTTTAAAATAGGAAAGTTTGGCAAATAACAATTGAATTTGATTTGTCATCCAGACCATACCGAGATCCCCATTATTCGACAGCCAAAGAGGCATGAAAAAATTTAAATTAATTATGTTGCGCAAATTGTATTTAGGAATGGATGCGAGCAAAGACTGTATTGACCTGACATAGCCAGACAAGCACACCAGAAAAAAGCACAGATCCATCATTGTGAAATACCAAAACTAGCCTTACAGACCAAACCTGCTAAGATAGGCAGACCAGAATAGTGTTGGAATGTATCGGTATATCAGTATAATTTGTATATAGGATGGTACCAAGAATCCCTTGCGAGAGGTCGGCCGTTAAAGCAACCATCTGTTAGATAAAATTTGAGGATTTGGTGTTAAAATGTTATCATATGTAGGAATATCTGCGGTGTATATTGATACAAGAAATAGGCCAAGAATGCTTCCCTGAGGAACACCTACCAAAGGTGAAAATTCGGTCACCTGCCGTACTGGGCAAAACAGTCAATGATTTTAGTATGAGATAATAATTATTATCTTTTATTTATTAGAGATAAAATCTGGCCTCCCTAACCATTCCCTACTTTCCAATTTCGTGCAATTAAGTTTAAAAGTTATAAAAAGTGCGATTTTGTTCAAAATAAAATTTGAGAAATGTAACTAAACCTTGCTTTTCGACCAGAGTGTATTGCAAAAAACTTTAGATTTCAACTAAAAATAATTCATTTTTAAAATAATAATGATAATAATAATGTTATAAATTATTATTCAGAAATCGTGAGATGCGGTCTGGTGTGATGTAGGTTTCAGAAAAACATTTTCTTTATCGTGCCAACGTTTCGATCTTTTATTGAGATCATCTTCAGGGCTCAAAGTGTTGAGAGTGCACGACACGCAAGAATGGCACAATTACACAGAAGACAAACACTTTGAGCCCTGAAGATGATCTCAATAAAGATCGAAACGTTGGCACGATAAAGAAAACGTTTTTCTGAAACTTACATCACACCAGAGCGCATCTCACGATTTCTGAATAATTATCGATTAACGGTCACTAATCACCACACAATGTTATAAATAATTCAGCATGACTTGGATGGAAAATATGCCGTATCGTCGAATAAAAATGAAACTAAACCTTCTAAATTGGTTATTTGAAGATCGTGAGATACGGTCTGGTGTGACGTAAGTTTTAGAAAAACATTTTCTCTACCGTGCCACGTTTCGATCTTTAGTGAGATCATCTTCAGAGCCTCGGATTTATAAACATTGTTTAAAATATGCAAATACATGTATAATGAGAAAAAATGAATTTCTAGCATTGTATAAATTAATTTTTTCACAATCTACATATATTTGTACAATTTAAATAAACTTTCTAATTCCCAGGCCCTGAAGATGATCTCAATAAAGATCATAGTCAAAGTCATCACCACCCCTATATGCCAGCTGCCAGATATAATTTTCAAACAGTGGCCGAGGGACTTCGGTAGTTAAATATGTTAAAATATTTGCTATTAAACATATTTTTTTTAAAAACGTAGAATAAAATCGTAATCATGTATAGAAGATAAAAATTAATGATTATTTGGAGGTCGTGAGATGCAGTCTGGTGTGACGGAGGTTTTAGAAAAACATTTTATCGTGCAAACGTTTCGATCTTTATTGAGATCATCTTCAGCGCCTGGGATTTATAAACATTGTTTAAATTATACAAATACATGTAGGATGTGAAAAAATGTATATATGCAATGCTAGAAATTTTAAACTCAATCAACGTATTTGTACTCCTCAAAGTATTTGTTTCCTGTGCACATGTGTCACTATTTGGCGTCGTGTTGGGAGTGCCAGTGAGATATTTATGTTTCATGTTAACTTGGATTTTGAAAGGGTGGAGAAGGAAGTAGGGATAGAAAAACATTTTTATATGAGGAGTCGGTTTCTTTGAGGTGATAGGAGCCTACTACGGGAAAGAATGGATAAAGGTTCGGCCTGATTATCCTTTGAGTATTATATAGACGGGATTATAAGGGGGGAAAGGAAAACTAAATTGTTGAAGAATTAGACTAGGTAGAATTGTTTGACGTATGGAGTGTAACGATTGTTTTATATGTTGTATTATATGTTTTGTGTGTTTTATGTATGTTATCGATGTTGAATTTGATTTATGGTTAGGCAGAAAATTTATCAGAACACCGGAATAACTTTATTTAAAACAATTAAGTTTAACAAACAATTTATTAGATGGTTGTGCTCATAAAATTTAACTAACAATTTATTACAAGGTATTGATCAAAATAGTGCATTAAGAACAAAAGATGCGTTGCGATTGTGATAGTGATTATTGTGATGCACGCTGCGTGACTGTACGTGACGTGCGCATGACTTGGCATAGATGTGCACACCCTACTAAAACGTTGCAACGCGTCCGGTAGCATCGGGTAAGTGTGTTCCCGGCTTTAGGATAAAATTCTGTGAAGTAGCCCTTGGTCGTGTTTATTATTGTGTGAGGAGGATGGTGTGATGTAAAGTTGCAGTAGCGTGTTTCTTGCTTTTTGACACCAATCTGTGATTAATGTGCCATCTGGTTGTTTTATCACGAGTGTATGTAAAAATGGTATTGTTTTGTTGTTTTCGATTTCATGTGTAAATTGAAAGCTATTAAATGTACCTAATGTAGTTTGAATTTGCTCTGAGGGTACTGCTGTCAATATATCATCTACGTATGCAGTGAGGAAGAGAAAAGTGAAAGGAAGTTGTGGCATAACTGTGTTACAGAAAAACATTACTAGATGTGTCGTAATTATCTGCAAGTATCGAGCCTAGGTGGCTACCCATGGCTATGTCAAATATTTGTTTGTAAAAATGTTACATTTGTTATATGTAAAATATCAGTTAATACAACAGTATCGATCTGCAAATAATCCTAAACTAACAGTCACTAAACACCACACACTTCTAAATTGGACTTTTAAAAAGACCTATAAAATAATTAATGTCTAATGAAAACCAAGAAAGGAAAGAAAATAGATCGACTTAATTACAAGATTTTAAAGCTAAATTTCGAAAATCAATTAGATAACAAATAGCGCAATTTCGTGCAATAAAAACCTAACTGGTCCAGATAACATTAATTCCATCGTTTCAAATTCAATTTTGAAAATATCAAATTCACCTAATTTTCGTGGTCCGCTTGACCAATTAATATCTTTTAATTAATTAAGGTTAGTTGAGATAAAAAGTCAGTGCCACGAGCGGGATTCGAACCCACGACCTTCGACTAGATACGCTGCTGCTCTACCACTTGAGCTAACGTGACCTCGATCCACCCGGACATTAACTTTCCATCTCAACCCCACCTTTTGAATTTTCCCTCCTTTTTCCATTCTTCAAATGTAGTGTAATCTATTTGATTCTCGGCGACCATAATTAATTGAAAGATTTAATTGTTCAAGCGGACCACGAAAATTGGTGAATTTATAAGTTAAAATGAAGTATATCTTCATTAAAGCTCTCCGTGGCCATTTCATTTGTCGCCGAGAATCAAATAAATTACACGACATTTGAAAAATGGCAAAAAGTTGGGAAAATTCAAAAGGTGGGGTTGAGATGGGAAGTTAAGTGTCCGAGTGGATCGAGGTCACAATAGCTCAAGTGGTAGAGCAGAAGCGTATCTAGCCGAAAATTGTGGGTTCGAATCCCGCTAGTGACACTGACTTTTTTATTCCAACTAAAAACCTTAATTATTTGAAAATATCATTCATTCATGAATTTAATAGGTACCGGGTTTAGATTGCTCCCAACTCAAAGAAAACCAAATGTTCAATTACCCAGAAATCCCGTCTCTAGACAGAAATTTTGTCTGTTTGTAGAGATAAACGCTCGAGATTGAAATGATTCAGGTTCGGAAAACAACTTCGACTGTTTGTACACAATCTTCATTTATCACAAAAATGTTTTTGAATTTTTGCGAATAAAAGTCGTGTCAAAAGGAGCGAAAAGGGAGTTCGTATCGATCCCCTGATGCTGGGCGTATCTCTCGACCGAAACCCCATCGCCACAGGTACCGCCAGACTTAATTTGAACCGGTTTAAATTAAAAACTGTTGCTGGCTGAGTCTGCAAATAAAAAAAACCACCTACACAGATGTCGGTTTAAATAAAGTGTCTCCACTGATCCTGGTTAATTGAAAAACAGAAACACAAATAGTTGAAAATCGCCGGAACGAGACAATAAATTCAAGTCAACTGTGCTTAGACGCTATTAAAATTCCATTAGGCGCACTCCTATGAAACTGGGATTCCGTGAATCACTGATAAAGCACTCGATTTAAGCATTCAGGATCCTTCCTATAAGGAATTTAATTCACACTTCACTCATTTATTATAACCCATTTTCGACTATTTCTTAATATTATTATGCGTTTAGAAAACAAACTATTTGCTTTATTGTCTTCTGACAGTTCCTGATTCTTGGCCCAGTTGCTCAATCATGGGAGATTTTCCCCATTTAATTACACTTAACAGAAATTGTGGCGGATTTTCTCTCGGAATCAATACCTCCTTGAAACCGAGGTCGGCAATAATCCGAGTTATTTGATTAAGCAAAACGAGTAATTAAGGAATAAGTCGGTCTTCGATTTAATTTATTCGGCTTGAATTCTGACGGTGAGGAAAGAAGTCGGAGGACGAAAGCGAGCCAGCGCGACCAGTCCGAACCCTCAAATAAAAATAAATCTAAAACCGTGGTTTATTCGTTAAAATCATTCTTTTGAACTTCCCGAACAGACACAAAGTGGGACAAAAGTTTTTTTTTTTTTAATATTTTTCGACTATTTTGAAAACTCACAGGAGAATAAAAGCAGCTCGCAATATAGCCGGAAGGAAACTTTTTTTTTTGTATAGATAGTGTATATATTACTGTAATTGTATATACTATAAATGATTTATAAAATTATCAATAGTAATTATTCTTCGAACAAAGACAATCGTTTGAATCGATCCAGCACAAAAAATTACATGGGAATTGTACCTACAAATATAACAAGGGGAAGCTTTGGACGGATTTTGATTGTTTTTCCTTTTTTAGGAGGGTTCGCAACAGAAGAGGAAGCCCTCGGTGTTTTTGAAAAAATAATCCCATTTGTAAGTATGTCGGGTTTGAAACCAGCGACCTTGCATTCGAACCCGAGACCTTTACCTAACAGTGATGAGCGCCGTGTCATCGATTAAGACCACCGAATTGGGTCTAGGAGCCTAAAACAAATAATAAATAAAAGTCATTTAATAAATTTTTTTTGTAGTTTTTATGACTTTGTTGTAAAGAAGTAAGAAAATCTTAAAAGGAGTTACGCTGGCAAAAAATCCTCATAAGAATCTAACGGCCAAGGAGCTATTAAAACATTAGCATGTAAAAAATCACATCAAAATTAGTCAGTGATTGCATCCAAAATCTCAAAAACCTGGGGAAACACAACAACCTGATGATATCAGGGCACAGAGGAGTTTCGGGTAACAAAAAAGCAGACACACTGGCCAGAGGAGGATCTGTAAAACTGTACATGGGCTCTGAACCTATTCTTGGGATAACAAAAACAAAAAAGAATTCGTTGCAGAATAGAGGCAAAGGAGGAGGGAAAAGGAGAAGTGGAAGGGTTGCTGGACATAGTAAACTTGCGCTAAAACAACCCACGCCAAGAGTGGCAAAATCACAGCTGCAACTGGAGAAGGCTAAACACCGAGGAGTGGTAGGTCTATTAAGGTCACTGGCATCTGAGAAAACATCTAACAACATGTACAACGATGATTCCATCTGCCGATTATGTAATGAGGAGAAGGAAACAGCCACCCATATCATCTTCGAATGCGAAGCAACAGCTCAATGGAGACATAACACGGGATACAAAGAAAACCCAGGGAATTGTAGCTGCGCCAGTCAATGACCTAGTACTCCTTAGGAGAAGGTTCGAGTCGATTGCACTTCAAGGATTAGGAAAGTACAATACGCCAGAAGGCAGCAGTGTTTGGGGAACAAAAAACACCGGCTTCTTGGTATCCATCATCATCAAGAGTTATACCTAAGCATTGAGTTTGTAGGAGATGTCTTAAACTTTTAAAGGGAGTGATTTTACGTTTAGCTCCAAATTCTGGGAAAACACAACAACCTGGGTGCCAGGCACAGAGGAATTTCGGGTAACGAAAAAGAAGACACACTGGCCAGATGAGGATCTGCAAGACCATACATAAACCGCGTACCCATACTTGGGATAACAAAAGCAAATACAGAATCCTCCATAGCAGAATGGATCCAAATAAACCAAAAGGAGAAGTGGATAAACTCTAGCGGCGCTAGGCACAGTAAACTTATGATGACGAGACAACATGGGCATACAACGAATCCATCTGCAGATTATGCAGTGAGAAGGAGGAAACAGCCACCCATATCAGATTCGAATGCGCAGCAACGGCTCAATGGAGATTTAACCCCACAAACAGGAAAAACCTAAATGAAATTGTAGCAGGAACAGTCAATGGCCTCATACTTCTGAGCCACCCCTTCCTAGTTTCATCATTATCATTATGACTTTTTGTGTATTTGTATCTGTAATTGTTATATATCACTCGATTATTGTTTTTATCTAGTGTTAAAAAAATAATATGCAGGATCGTATGACATGAGATAGGATATATTAGAAAGTTACAAAAACGAAAAGACGCCTTCTGTAAAGTCGGGCAAAAAAAATTTCTTTAAAAAATACGATTCTTTTTAAGCGCCCTTTAAAGCCCTTAAATACGAATTTTCATAGCAAATCAAAAATAGATAATTTTGGCTGGATCCGCTGAGGAAATTGTTTTCTCGTCGATGCCCGTTGTCCAAGTTAAAAAGTCACAACTACTCTGAAATCCATCCAAATTTGAGGTTATTACAACCATTTAGAAATTAATTTCTCTTCTTTCTGCCTATATCAATAAGGTTAGATTTTATGTAACTGCTTTACAATTATAAGTGTTAAAAAATAAAGAATACGCTTCTAAAACGATATATTTTATTTCTCTTATTCGAAGATTTTAATAGAGACACAATTCCTAAACTAAAACTCATGGAAAGTTTCCTATGGAACTGTTAAGTCTTTTCAGAGTCAACACTATTTTCTTGATTTTAACCAAAGGACTTCCTTCCCCACCCCTTCAAAATCCAACGTATATAAACATAAAACAGCAAAATCTCACTGGCACTCTCAACACGACACGCAAGAATGGCACAATTACTCAGAAGACAAACACTTTGAGTGTGTAGAAATACTTTGATTGAATATAAAAAATATATTTTGCATTTTATAAATTCACTTTTCCACATCCTAACTGTATTTGTTAAATGTAAACAATGTTTGTAAACCCCAGGCCCTGAAGATGATCTCAATAAAGATCGAAACGTAGGCACGATAAAGAATTTTTTTTCTGAAACCAGATCTCACCATTTCTGAATAACATGTCTAATGTTTTTCGACCTAGTGTCACCCAAAAAATTTTTGTTCATCCTAGTCTATAGCATCCCCTTTGAAGAATAGATCTCTCAGTACAGAAACTACTGACAATATGAAAAAAAAACTTGATTACAACTGGTTAATCAGCATCCGGCTGATTCATAGGCGGAATCTTTCATATTTCGAAGGGACAGCTAGATGAAAATATTATGCTAGTACATTCATTAAATAATGCTTCTTTCAATGACCTAGATTCAACAACCCACATGATCATTATAGTGTTCATTGATTTTCAATGGATATTTCAGTTTATATATTTAATTTTGTTTACGTCTGTCAGAGTTTCGAAAATACTTTGCTATTTTTTGACTTAAAATAACATATATAAGTTAATTTAAATTCAACAGATTTCATTCCAAGAATTTCATTTTAATATTCAACATTTGCCTCGAGGATCTTTTTTTTATTGAAAATACAGTGAAATCTTAGTATTGACCGATAATTCATAAGTCATACTTAAATTTCTTCTGTCTTAAGTGGTTGAAATTATTCTGGTTTATTCACTACGAAGTTCAACGTCCGTGCGAATAATTGCACCACCGTCAGCTATTTACCCGCCGTATTTGGCCCGCATTTCCTAGCTGTCTGTTCATGCAAAAACGAAATCGGAAATAAAGACCAGCTCTGATCCAACTTTTACCCGAAAAATACATCGGCTAACAAGTTTGAAGATAACAACAAGAATAGCCGTCCTAATTGCTCTAAACCCGCGCCGAAAGTATCACGAACTTGTACTAAGAAAGACAAGTTTGCCAAATACTCAAAAGAGAGCGAATGTTTGTGTGAGAAAGAGAGAGAGAGAGAGAGAGAGAGAGAGAGAGAGAGAGAGAGAGAGAGAGAGAGAGAGAAAGACTTTTATCTACAATCTTTATAATATTGTCTATCATCATGATTAAGACAGTTATAAATCCAACATGATAATAATTAGTCAAGTAAGAATTAGTTCNTCGAAACGTTGGCACGATAAAGAAAATGTTTTTCTGAAACCTACATCACACCCGACCGCATCTCACGATATCTGAACAACTATCGATTAACGGTCACTAATCTCTACACACACGCAATAAATAGTGGTAGCAGAGCGTGGTTTCGATCCACGGACCTCTGGGTTATGGGCCCAGCACGCTTCCACTTAAAACTTTATCATATTAAATATTTTCAAAAAATTATAATGCTTACTGCCACAAGAAATAATAATAGCAATAAAATTAAAACTTTGAATACAAAAAAATAAATAAAATGTATAACAATATAAAAGAAATTTAATTACTTTTAAATCAAAACATTTTTATCACATTAAAAGTACTTATTGACATAATTATTGTTTATAAAAGAAAGATATTTAATGAAAGCATATAATAATAATTTTTTACAGAAATTAATCATTATTAACAAATTGCAAACAAAACCAATAATCAATAAATAAAAACAATGCATGAAAATTTAAAAGAAGAAGAAGAAGAGCTTATTCCTTTTCTTTACGACAAACATATTAAATAAACGATAACCTGTATGGTCTTCATTGTTCGACAATTTTCGAAAATCCATATATAAACACATGTATAAAATATAAAGGTAACACTAATTACAGTAATAAACAAATAGACATATAGGTGAATTACAACATTTTTTTTTAAATTTCAAAAACTGGTCTGCCCTGCAAATGGCTTGCGTGACTAGATTTTAGATGTAGATTTATCAACAATTTACCTTAGCTTGTTTTTAGGTGTGTTTTAAGTTATGAGGCACAGCATTTCACCATCCAGTCGTTTATTATGTGCGACAGTCTTATAAGTTGTAGCAGTTATAAGTTAATTTTGAAATCTAGTTTCACGATCAGATTTATTTGTTTATTTAATATAAATACAGGTGAAAGGTAGAATTTTGAAATCAATAAAAGCCTGTCTGTAATCGACTTGACATTTTTTAAATTACCCTGACTGTTTTTTGAAGTAGAAAAAACTTTTTCTGAAATTTGAGCGTGAAAGTAATCATAATATGCTTTTATTAGTACTATTTTACTTGATATCCATGTAGCTAGGCACCACAATAAAAGTATATTTTCGTTTAATCTTTCTATTAAGTCAGCACAGTTAAGTCCAGTTAAGTTTGGAGGTATATTTTACACCTAATAGGCTGATCAGATAAGGATTTGATGGAAATTTCGGCGGTTTTTTTACGCTTTAGACACAGTCCATTTTTTTAGCCCATTCATTTGCTATTTGTCCATTTTTTAGACATTGGTCAGGCAGTGATGTGATGTCATCCGCAAAGCCAGTCAAGGACTTCGAAAGTTTATGATCGTTTATGAAAACCAAATACTGGGGGCGTCGGTGGCCGCAACGGTTTAGGCGTTGACATGGCGCCTATCATTGTAAGGCAAAGGTCCCGGGTTCGAATCCAGCGGCCCTGCATTCGAAGCCGACATACTTACAAATGGGCTTTTTTTCAAAAACACCGGCACCCCTAGGGTTGATATAACCTCTGCTTGTTGAGAACCCTCGTAAAAAAATATTTTAAAAAATATATATTGTAGGGCCCAATACAGAACCTTGTACAACTCCCATATTTATCTTTACAAAATCAGAACGTTTTTCTAACAGATTAGACGTTACATGTAGATTTATCAATAATTTACCGCATTTCACCATCCAATCGTTTATTATATGTGACAGTCTTATAAATGGTGGCAAATTGATTTTGAGATCTGGTTTCATGATCATGCACGAAAGTGCGTTTATTTAATATAAACAAAGGGGAAAAATAAAATTTTGAAATCAATAAAAGCCTGTCTGCAGACTTTATATTTTTGAATTATCCTGTTTTTTGTCAGTGATGTGATCCGAACATTTTTGGTTGTATTAATTAACGAAAAAGAAGAAAATTTATATAACTGATCATTTTATTATGAACATTTTATGATACAGAATATTTATTAATCAGAAATTATTTAATTAAAACAATTAAAACAAAACTGGCCAATCAAGACAGATCCTTGATAACGCTGTTTTTCTTTCTTGTAAACCAGAACAACCCCAAAACAACCTTTTCATTTTTTTTTCTTAATCAAAGTTGGTTGACAGTCAATCTCGTCCGCCTGACTTCGCTAAGCCTGTAAACTCGTTTCGGCCCAATAACAGAAGATTAATTACAGACAACAAGAACAGGCAGACCCAGGGGTCGGAGAACTTGCAAACTATGTAGACAAAGTTTTCACGTTGATGTTAATAATGGATCAATCGAATCAATTTATGTCGTTACGCAGCAATTTGATTTTTTCCCCCCTAAAGAACCAAGATAAACAAAAAGCTCGGGCTTTTTAAGTGTTTAAGCAAAAGTTCCGGAGTGGGTAGTACTTGTATATTCTAGTCTGAATTAATCATTGAATTATTTCCTCATTTGAATAGAATACTAATTTTTTTTTAAAAAACAGGGCCGTGGGCGAAAATAACGAAAAGGCCTCATAACCACTTGTAAGTATTTAATTGGCGCCATTTTCCCTAAGAACCGTCCGATGTTTTAATTACTGATTTTTTTTTACTCTTGCTGCTCCTGGTTGAAAAAGAAGACGCTTATTGCAAGCAAATAAGGATGATTAACGTAAAACAATAAAAAATATATCATCAAGGAATCGTGCAAGGATCGCGATTTTTCTTCATTTCAACAGGTGTTTCAACAGACTTGAATTTCTCGCATGACAACCGCTTTTCCCCCGATCTTTTACAAGCAACAGTTAAACTTAAAAATAAAGTACCTAAACTTTTATAAATTTATTTTAGCCAAAATTTATTGTATTATAAATTATATAAAATAGGTATTAGCCATTGATGTTTTTTTATCAATCCTCCAATCTATCTTACAAGAAGGTTGAATTTAATCCTAAAACCACGACATTTTTTAAATAATAGCTATTGTTTAAATAAAATCGTTTTTATACGTTGTTAAATAATTTTCCACAGACTGTTATTTATAATAGTATTTTTATAAATGTTCATATTATGCTGGCAAAAATTTTAAGAATGGATTAAAAGTTTGTTTTTTAAGTTTAATTTTTTTTAAATATAAACATTGAACCAACTATTGTGTTTTTTGGTTTCATTTTCCACCCTTCTACAACCAACAGTTACCCGTCCTCTGACGGCCAGGGCGTTTTTGAGCAAGTTTCACCAGTTTTCCCATGCAGAAATGAAATTTTCTGTACCTGGCCGGGTAGAAGTTATCCAAGAGTGGACACTACATAGCACGAACCACTTTTGCACTGGATGAGCCAGCAACACCACGCGGCTCTTCCAGGAGGGGGTTCTAGTTGTGAGGATGGCAGGCAGGCTGCGGCACGTGGCAAGAACCGTTCAACATTTCAGAAAGATGGTTAAAGCTCAGATTTTATTTTAAACCATTGATGTTTTAAATTTTAATAGCATTTTTAAATAATTTAAGCCTACTGGAGAAGACGGTAGTGGTTGTTGCACTGGCACTAACAGTAACCAGACGATGCCACTACCATGATGTCTAGTGTCTACCAGACATCTAAACAGTGTCTATTGAGAAATAAACAAAAAAAGGCTAAATTTGTAAATGTTACAGTTTTTTTTCCTATCTCCTTATGAAGTTATTTTTTTCCAGCACGTATTTCATGTGGCCAGAAGTCTGACCCTTGTGGTGTCTAACCAATACACCATCCTGGGGTTTATTTCCCAGATATTTCTGGATAATATCTGGCCAATTAGTAATGCCTTGGTGTTATGTACTATGTTCCACATAAGGCTTCACTTGATCCTTTGGTACTTAGTTTTCTTTGGAGAAGGTTATGACTTTATCTTTTAGAGTGGGATTTGTTAGCTTTATCTTCCTTCTTGTGAAGGTATGAGAGATGTTTTCTTAGAATTGATAGTTAAACCCAATTTCTCACACAATCGTTCTAAAATATTTAGGACGTTTTGAATTTTGACAATATGATATCAAATTTTCTCTTTATGATTGTTACCAGTTCATGTACCTAACCTATGGAATGGTATCCTAAGCTGTTAAGCTCTATGTTGCTCATTTTCTACTGCCTTGAAAGTTCCTTGCTTAGGTGCTATTTGTATAGTCTTATGATGAAGCTCAGCATTATCCAACTTTTAAAAATAAATAAATACGTTTTGGTGTGGCTTTATTATTCTTATCAGTTGTTTCTTGAACTACACAATATTCAGATGTCAAAAGGCTTGTTCTAAAAAAAATATATTCACAATTATTTTTTAAAGGTCGTAAAAGTTGAATAAAGTCCTGTTGTACAGGAGAGCTTTATCAAATGACTTATTGGCTGTTATAGACAAAAAATCAGACCACTCATTTCAGTTGTAACCGACAACCATTTTTGGAAGATCAGGAATTTTCTAACCTCCTGAATCAAAAATATTTCCATCAAATATATCCCTAAAGTCAGAGCAGTACGAGGCGAATGTCCCTAATAAAAATGTGCGCCATTGAAAATGAATTATTGTTAGTTATTTGACTACTGAAGAGGGCTTTTTGAAGATCAACAACAGAAATGAGCCTCTCTAAGAAAAGTGTACTGTCAACAATCCATAACTATGACGCTTTGGTACTCAGAATTGATGTGCCAAGGAGGTTTTTCATACCACTGGCTTCAGCTGGGACATAATAGTCTCCCACATGGGTCTTAACCCCAACTTGTGATTGCAACGGAGGAAATATGGGCCGATGTGCTGCTATCCTACCTTCTTAATTCAGTGAGAAAAGTGGTCTTCATAAAGACATTAAGCAGAAACAACATCCCTCTAGCCAAAAAATGTAGTCTCATTTTGGGTATAGTAGAAAATAAGGTAATAATATGTGCCCTAGGTAATAACTAATAAATTATAAATATAGATCAATTAATTAAGGTTTTTAGTTGAGATAAAATAGAAGCTGCTTGACATATAACATGGCTCCTCAAAACAATGCCAGAAGAAAAGTTACAAATGGAACAAGTGCAGAAAAAAGTAGTCAAAACTCAAAACTTTTGTAATATACTAATAATTACAAAATTACTGATCTTCCTACCTAGCACATTTAATGACTCTGCAAAAGTAGGTGTGATCATACAAAATAGACCCACATAAAATCATCATAAAATCAAAATGTTCATAATTTTTCACCCTTTCTAAGATATCTTGTACAATTTTTTTGAAAAAAATGAAAGCAGTATTGGATTCAAAAAATATTTTTGCAAAGGCAATGGACATCATTCCTATTATTTTCCTGCTTTAGAACAAGGCAATAAAAACTGGAATCTTGGAAATAATTCTTGTTATTAGGATTTGGATTTTGGATTTATATAACCTCAAATGTGCACATGTACATATATACACACACATGTACAAAGTTGACCCTATCACTTGTTGCAGTTCGTTGGCAATTTCACATCTTTTGTGATTTACAATCGAGAATCACCTAACTCGTGTGTTGGCACTCTTGGTCTTATCCATCCAGCCACCAAGTTGAGCTCTGGATGCTGCCAACAGCTAGGTCAATTCAACATCCAATGTCTAGAAGCAAAACCATTCACACTTTCACTCATTCTTAAATACATTCTCTCCATTTACATACTATTCACTCAATTAGGGTGGTGGAGGACTCAATATTCCTCTATTACCCTCTACACAAATTATGAACTAACCTAACCGAGAGTTTATGGAGTACTCAATATTCCGCCATTGACCCGTTCACACCAATAAATACATTTACTAGGTGCATAAAGTTACCATCTTTTTAAAAAAAATACTTCTTACTCACAGTTCGTTATTTTCAACCATCTGGATTTCAAGCTTAAAGCTCATCATCAGCTTCAAGGAATTTACAACCACTTCTATCGACATGAATTGTAAGGGCGAACCCGCCAACGCGACGTTCCAATGGGAAGCTGGTTTTTATTGCCGCTCAATTTTGAATGTGAGAAAAGCGGATTACAACACAACTAAATATTATCTTAATAAACACTAGACGAAAATAATTTTAAATTATTGATTATTTTGTATGTCAAATATAATTTAGGTACATCTTTAAAATAGGAGGTAAATCAAACCTATTATATAGTTAATGTATTTATCTCCATGTTTAATTTTACATTTTTTAATATCAAATTTCTAAAACCAATCCTCCCTTTGTTGAAACTGTGTGGCACTGTTGTATTTAAATTTAAATTGTAGTTTGTTTCATTTAGATGGTCCTAAAATTCAGAAAATTTGTTTGATTTAGGCAAGTGTTCTTTAACTCTCGTTTTAATTTCTCTACCGCTTTGTCCTATATATTTAATACAATCATTACAATTAAGTTTGTAAACCCCGCTTTTTGCCAAGTTGTCTCGTTTCTAAGCGATCACGTACCTCTAAAAGCTACTCTCAAACTTTCTCGTTTAATAATTTTACGTACTTTTTCTGATATACACTTTCACATAAAGCCAATATGACGCCACAAGAATAACAGCACACTCTATCCTCTGAAGTTGACCCGAATAGAGGTCGAAACGTCGGCAAAAAAATGAAAAAGGTGTTTTTTTCTAAACTTTTTAAAAAACCTACTTCTTGACCGCTCCTCACGACTTCAACAAATTATGAAACAACAGGTCACCAAGAAACACACATTGCCAGGGAATGTTACTTGGCTTAGCTTGTCAATGTTGAGACCGAGTCGTTCTTCAAGAAAATTGGAAATCGCCTGTAAAAACTAAATATGTCGATCTGTAACATATTTAAGGTTGCCTGCCCTGATGATGACCTTATGAAAGGTCGAAAACGTGCCAGTAGCAACTAAGTTTGCTTTCTTCTTGAAAAACATATTGCTCCAGAGCGTTTATAAGGGGTACTGAATAAATTAGTAACATCAAATGACACTAAAACAGTTTTAAGTTAATTGATGTTCTTTAATTCTTATATCTATTCTAAAGAATTGTTAATACCGAATGTAGGTTTCAAATTGGTGTGAGTTTTAATTATTTTATCAATTTTTATCGCAAATTTTTGTCATGGAGAATTTTAAAAGATTAATCGTGATCATCTTAATAATAATTTCAGAGAAATCAAAACGGGAGTTAAGAACACTTGCCTAAATCGAACAAATTTTCTGAATTTAAGGAACATCTAAAAGAAACAAAGCACAATTTAAATTTAAATTTAAATACAGCAGTGATACACAGTTTCAACAATGGGAGGGAATAGATTGATTTGAGAAATTTGAAATTAAAAAATTTAAAATTAAACTAAATGCATAAATAATATAATAGATTTTGATTTACCTCCTGTTTTAAATACGTACCTAAATAATATTAATCAATAATTTAAATTTTTTTCAGAATTTATAAAAGTAATATTTAGGTCACGTTGGTGAGAGCTCGGCGGGTTCACTCTTACAATTCATGTCGAGAAAGTTGGTTGTAAATCCTTCAACCTGATGATGAGCTTAAAGCTTGAAATCCGAGTAATTGAAAAAAAAACTGTGAGTTTTTATTAACATACAATCATACTAATTATCAATCAATAAAACAACCCTCTTTCCTCCCAAAATCGGAAAAGGGGACCCAGATGCCATGCTCTTGTAATTACGGATGGATTTTATAACTTATTTGTTTATTCTTTCTATCCTTATTATAATTTATCATACAAGACAGTCCGTTTAGAGATTCGACCCATTCCAGTTACTTCCATTTCAATTATTCCATTCTTCCAACCTAGTACAATGATAGTTCGTTAAGCAGTTTTGCGAATGGAATGGTTTGCAGGAGAATAACGGAAATTGAACATCCCTGGTCCGCTGAGCATCGCTTGTGTCGGTCTTTCGTTTCGGCATCCTTCGGGCGGAAGTCCGCCGGTCTTTGATCTTTTATGCAATATTCTGCAAAGTTGGACTTGTCCGTCGGCCTGGGTACAATCAATACACGTAATTGTTCACCCAAATCCGGTTCTCTTTCTGTTTACAATTGTTAAATATATTTTTAATTATTTGAAAAACTAACAGGTTTTCTTGAAATAAAAGCAATGAAATAATTATAAAAGTAATCAAATGAGGTAGCAATAAAAACACGGACATTGACTTTAGGGTCAAAGACCGCGTATATGTCGGGCATGCAAAGCTCAATGTGCCCTACCTAATTGACGGTTCCTTGGCTCCAAATAGCGAGCGTGTAGGAATGCCAACCTACATGAGAATTGTGCTTGAGCCTATTCTGTTCCGAATTTTGAAGGAAACAGAGTTGTTAACAGTGTGCCCCTAGCATGTGTTGAGAGTAAAGGTATTTATATGTGTGAACGTATAATATGAAAGGGTCGAGTGCGGAATATCGAGTACTCCGTAAACTCTCAATTAGGTTAGTCAATTTATGTAGAGGGTAATGTAGAAGTATATAGTACTCTACACCCTAATTGAGTGAATGGTTAGGGATGGTTAGGGATGGCATGTAACTGGAGAGAATGGATTTAAGAATGAGTGAGAGTGTGAATGGTTTTGGAACTAGGCATTGGGTGTTGAATTGACCTAGTTGTTGGCAGCACCCAGAGCCCAATATGGTGGCTGGATGGATAAGACCAAGGAGTGTCAACACACGAGTTAGGTGATTCTCGATTGTAAATTACAAAAGATATGGAATTGCCAACGAACTGCGACAAGTGATAGGCTCAACTTTGTACATGTGTGTGTATATATATGTACATGTGCAGATTTGAGGTTATATAAACCCAAAATCCAAATCCTAATAATAAGTATTATTTCCAAGTTTCTACTTTTTATTGGCTTGTTCTAAAGCCGAAAAAAGGAAAAATAGGAAAATGACCGCTCTTAATTGCCTCTGCAGAAATGTTTTTGAATCCAATACTGCTTTAATTTTTTTCAAAAAAGCTCTAGAAAATATCTAAGAAATTGTGACAAATTATGAACATTTTGATTTTATATGTGAGTCTGTTTTGTATAATGAAACCTAATGATGCAGAAAAATTAAATGTGCTTATAGGAAGATCAGTATTGTAATTATTAGTATAGTACAGAAATTTTGAGTTTTGACTAATTTTTTCTGCCCTTTTTCCTATTTGTAGGTTTTTTTCTGGCACTGTTTTGAGGAGCAATAACCATGAGTGAGAGTTCGATGGTTTTAGATCGAGGCATTGGGTGTTGAATTGACCTAGCAGATGGCAGCAACCAGAGCAACCAACATTGGTAGCTGGACGGATAAGACGAACGAATGCCACCGATACCGGGGTCGTTGATTCTCAGACCTGCTCTTACTTCATTGTAAAAATGTGTGGGGTTCAGTTACTGTTAGTTAATCATTATTTGGAAATCGTGAAATGCGATCTGGTGTGACGCAGGTTTTAGAAAAACATTGTCTTTATCGTGCCAACGTTTCGATCTTTATTGAGATCATCTTCAGGGCACAAAGTGTTTGTTTTCTGTGTAGATGTGTCATTGTGTGTCGAGTTGAGAGTGCCAGTCTGGTTCCAAAACCATAACAGCATTCTCAACACGAATGAATGAATGACACATCTACATGGAAAACAAACACCTTGAGCCCTGAAGATGATCTCAATAAAGATCGAAACGTTGGCACGATAAAGAAAATGTTTTTCTAAACCTACCTCACACCACAGCGCATCTCACGATATCCAAATAACTTCATTGTAAAGTACTAAAGTCGGAATTGCCGGTGGATAGCGAGAAGTGATAGGCTGATGCACATTCTTTATGACTTTATATTAATGAGAAAATAAAGTTAATAAGCATGTTGAATAATGCACCAGTTACTAGCCTGAAACACACCCAACGATAATTTTTTTATTTTTATAACGACTTGATTTTATAAGCAAAATGTCTTTTGTTTCGACTGTAAGAGGACCAAGAAAATCATAAAAAATCTCAGATATATTCATATATTTTCCAAATAAGGAAATTCGATGAATTTGAATTGCAGAAATGAAGCTGTACCTTTGAAAAAAATAAAATCTGACAAGCTCCTGCTAAATATCGTCTCCCTTTACGAAATCGTCAAATCTCGTGCAAAAAATGGAGAAAACACCTTACTCAAAATTTATCCCTAAATTGATTTTTTTAACAGTCAGAATTGGCATGGAAACAAAAACGTAGTCGTTCACTCCAACGCCTGCCAAATGGTGCGAGGTCAAAAATTAAATATATATCATGGGCCTATTACGAGCAACCTCGAATACAATTACATCATTTATTGAACTAACGTCTAGATTTTGCTCAATTGATTTATTTTAATTAATACCTAAATTAATATAAATAAAAGAGTTAAATTTCCCTAATATACTTAATACTTTGGCAGTATAGGATTTTCTTTTAAAATAGTACAATTTTTAAACTTTACCATTTTTTTTCTTATTTATCAATAATTAATATAAAGTAATACGCCAGTCATGTCTTGTTCTTCACACTTTTCCCACTACATTTTCCAATAGCCTAGATGCCTCACTCGAAAACCCTGCAAAAGTGCAAATATTTGCAGACAGAAGGCAAAATAATCGCGTTTTTTCGGGTCGAAATCTCACTGTGTTATTCTCGTCTCATTCGCGATTACTCTTTTCCCATTATAATTCTGATAACGAAACGAGTAAACGATGCGTTTCAAGGATCTGACCTTGCGTAATAATTTCAACTAGCTCGGCCCTTATCAATTTTAGTGTATTAGTAAGAAATACGTACGTATAATATGAAAAAATCAACTGCGTAATAATGATTAATGAATCGAATCAGTTCAGCAAGAAAGAAAATATGTTGAGTATTTGGTGTGAAAAAAACAAATCAAAATGTAAAGAGAATATTTTGGAATCGTGGTTTTTAGGTACGATTTGGTAATCATAAATACTATAATAAAAATACAAAAAATTTCGGCCTTATTTATACCTACGCCAATTGTTGCGCTTAAGTAAAAATTTAAAATAAACATCTTAGAGCGTAAAATGAAACCAAATTAACACGAAAAATATATATAAAACCGAAAAAAGAGGAAGTAGTTCAGTCATTAAGTCATTCCCAAGTAATTAGCGTTAATAAATTTCACTGTCACTTAGGAGGAGGGAGGCCAGTGACGCTTCAGCCGTCGGGGAGGATTAGTAAGGGGTTGAAACGTTTCTGACATAAGGGTCGTGTGACTGGATAGTGGAATGATGGCCGTTTTTTTAGAGACGCGAATTTGGTCAAACACTGACCACTCTTCCATTCAGTCACATGAGAGAGAGAGAGAGAGAGAGATAGAGAGAGAGAGAGAGAGAGAGAGAGAGAGAGAGAGAGAGAGAGAGAAGGTAAGTGAGGGAAAGTCAAAGATTGGGAGGGAAATTATAGAGTGAGAAAGAGAGAAGGTAGGTGAGGGAAAGTCAAAGATTGGGAGGGAAATGATAGAGTGAAATAGAGAGAGAGAGAGAGAGAGAGGAGGGAGAGGGAGAGAGAAAGAGAGAGAAGGTAAGTGAGGGAAAGTCAAAGATTGGGAGGGAAATTATAGAGTGAGAAAGAGAGAAGGTAAGTGAGGGAAAGTCAAAGATTGGGAGGGAAATGATAGAGTGAAATAGAGAGAGAGAGAGAGGAGGGAGAGGGAGAGAGAAAGAGAGAGAGGAGGGAGAGAGAGAAGGTAAGTGAGGGAAAGTCAAAGATTGGAAGGGAAATTATAGAGTGAGAAAGAGAGAGTGAGACGGTAAGTGAGGGAAAGTCATAGGTAGGGAGGGAAATTGAATGATAGAGAGATAGATAGAAAAATAGAGAGAGAGAGAGAGAGAGAGAGAGAGAGAGTTTATTCTGGGACTAGAGACCCCTAAGAATAACAAAATGGTCACAAGAATTTTAACAAACTTGGCACTTGATTAATGAAGGTTTGACGTTAACATCACGTAAAATAAGTTGAACTAAATCACATCATTTTGATTGATTTAGTTTTCTGGTCTACCACACTATTTTTTTATTAAAAAAATAATAATAGTAGCATAATAAAGACTTCTTTGTCTTTTGCGAACATAAGCACAAATTATAAACTTAAAATTTGGGAAAAGGAAAGTAACAAGTTTTCTAATGTAGCAAAAGCAATTGTGAAATGTTGTCTCTGTTTGGAGGGAGATGAGGTGATGGTGGTGTTGGTACAGGAGGGTTTTAAAAGAGGTAAGGGAGACAGCTATGCGGATTGGCAAAGGAAGAGAATTCTAAAGATTTGTGGCTCGAACTAGGAAGGACGAAAGTGGAGGTTTTATGACGAGGAAGGTATAGGTCATTGGGAAACAAGCGGGTGTTAAGAGGGTGGATAGAAGATTTGAACTGAAGTAGCTTGAAACTATAGTGAGGTTGTTGAGAGTCTATGAATTGGTTAAGGAAGGAGCCTAGGAAATACCTTTCTACGGAAGGAGGTATAACGCCAGGATAGATCTGAATGGAGGTGTGAGACTCTAGTCATTCAGACGCGCTTCTTGTCCCTCCGAAAGTCCACCATATGCGTAAAAGCTGTAGTAAGAGGGGAAAGAAGAGGGCGGAGACAAGGATTTTACGAGTGGTGAAAGGTAGGACAGCCAGAATTGATTGTTGGATCCAATACAGCTTCGGGAAATTTGGTAAATGTGTGGTTTTTAGGAAAGGTTTTGGTCGAAGGAAAGGCTTTTAATAGTGGAACAGAAGGAGATATGCTGATGGTGAAAGGAGGGATGAGGAGATTACAAGATCCTATAGCAATGGCTTTGGAGTTTACAGTTTTTAATTCTAGGTTCCTTTCATCTGCTAATTCGTTTATGGAATCATTCTATATTTTTATGGATCCTCCTGAATTCTGGAGATAACGAAATGTATATCGGAGGGACGGAAGGCCTTATAAATTTGAAAGTCATTGGCATAGTGGTGGAAATCGCAGTGGTGAATGAAGTCCGGGATTGATGTAAATGCTGAACACAAGAGGGGAAATTCTAGAGCCTTGAGGAACACCTGAAGATAAGAGAAGGAAGGAGGATGTGTGGCATTGTTGGAAAAGGAAAAGGAAGTGTTGGATTGATGTATGATCGGTGGAATAGAAGGTTTTGGAAAAATCAAGGAAAATTTGTATGGTGATTTTTTTATTACTGCATTGCGCTGTGTAGGACACTAGTAATGACCACTAAGGCGGCTTGGGCGGAGTGATCAGGTCTGAAGCCGGATTAGAGGATGTTAAGAAGATGAAAATTTTCTAGATAATTGGTGATGTGGCATTGAACTAACTTTTCAAGAGGTTTGTACAGGTTAGATTTACCCCCGAATCGTTGGGGAAGTTAGGTCGGGAGTTTTGTTCATAAAGGAAAAACGGAGTTTTGGAAAGAGTAGTTTTGGATATGTAGTATGGTCGTATGACCTAAAGCCTTAGTATGGGATTTCAATAGTGCGTTAACAACATCAGCTTGTGTTAGATAAAAAAGAAATTTGATTAATTGTAGGGAGTGAAAGAGTGAGGGAACGAGGACGAAAGAGAAACAGAGATCACAAAAATGAAAATAATTAATATACCAATAGTACGAGTTATTTAGATGAAGGTTGATCGATGAATTCCACAAATTGAAAGGTGCCATTTCTTGGCTCCTTATAGAGAGCGAGTAGGAAAGCTATCCGATATGAGAATCGTGCTTGATCACAGAAACAGGTATTTAAGGCCTTTGTTCCGATTTTTGGAGGAAACATGGCTGTTTCGTTGTGCATATATAGTAAAGAATATCCAAACTTGTTCTGAAAATATTTACAGAAATATTTGATATAAAAAGTAGAGAATACTGAGCATAGCTTCAGGCTACTTTCTACAAAACATTCCAAAGTATTGTCGCAACACCTGTACAACAACACAATCGTCCAAGAGAATCAAAAACGTTCTTCGACAGTATATATATGTGTATATATATGTGTGTATATATACATATATCTGTCATTTCCATGTATAATTTCAATCGATTCAGTAAATATCGTGAATACTGTCGAGAGACTTTATTAGAAACTATTCAAAACTGCGTCAGGATGCCATGTTAGACTTGAACTTGTGGCTTGTTTCTGCTCCATGAAAAAATTTCAAACACCGAACATTGCCGCAAAACCTGACCGATTTATAATTTAAGACAGCTTCCAATAAATCTTCCTGCCTTTTTAGACCGCCGTTTTTAAAGTTTCAAAAGCTTGTGCACTTTGGTTAAAACACCAAATCGTCCCTAGTCAGCTCAACGGTTTTTATCAAACGGTTGACACCGATCCATAAAATTCTCTGGCATGATAAATGATGGATTTATTCAACGGTGCACTTTTTTTGCCATGTTGTATTAGATCAGGCTTCTGCGATTTCGGTCGAATTTGTTAAAATTCATTTTTGTGACCGAAATTCTCTGGTTTTTAGTCCAAAAAATTATCAAAATCAGGAAAAAATATATTAAATTATGTACATTTTACATCATTTTGGTAATAAATTGTTATTTAAGATTGTTGATAACGTTTGTAACTGTGCAGATAAGGTTATACAAATATTCGATTTGAGGATTTCATCTGGTTATCATATTTTTTGAGCCAATAAATAAATTAAATAGAATCCATAAATCGTATAATATTCATGGTGTCTAAGGTTATAGTCAATTTTCCAAAAGTTAATAGTGTGTCCTCAAAAAAAGTTCATACATTGCTCAAATTATCAGTTGTTAAACTAAATGACCAATTCCAGGTTTTTAATTTTAAATAAAATAAATAAAAAATTAAGGCTGGTAAAATCTAAAACTATTTCTATTTGAAAATTTGATTTTTTCTTGGCTGGCATACATTTTATTTTCAGCCAATAATAAATAAAAAACATACGTAAATTGTGTAACAATTCCTCGTGTCTAAGTTTATAGTCTGTTTTCTAACTTTTTACAGTCTATCCTCAACAAAATATTTTTATTATTTAGACATACATTGCTCAAATTATTTGTTATTAATATAAATTATCAATATTAGGTTCTTCACTTTACAGTCAATAAACAAAAAATAAATCCTAATAAAAACAAATACCATTTTTATTTGAAAATTATATTTTTTGAAGGTATATTTTTTATTTTGAGCCAATAAATAAATAAAAATGCATAAATTGTTGAATATTCATTGTGTCTGTTCATAGACCGTTTCCAAATTTTTACCGTTTATCCTCAACAAAATATTTTTTTTCTTCATTTTACATACAGTAAAAAAAATAAAGCTTAGTAAACACTAATACCTTTTTTTTAATTATGTTTTTTCAAGGCTGGTACATTTTTTTTATTTTGAGCCAATAAATAAATAAAAATGCATAAATTGTTGAATAATCATCGTGTCTATGTTTATAGACCATTCCCAAATTTTTACCGTCTATCCTCAAAAAAATATTTTTTTCTTCATATTACATACAGTAAATAAAGAATAAAGCCAAGTAAAAACTAATATCTTTTTTTTAATTATGTTTTTTCAAGGCTGGTAGATTTTTTTATTTTGAGCCAATAAATAAATTAAAATGCATAAATTGTTGAATAATCATCGTGTCTATGTTTATAGACATTCCCAAATTTTTACCATCTATCCTCAACAAAATATTTTTTTCTTCATTTTACATACAGTAAATAAAAAATTAAGCCTAGTAAAAACTAATACCATTTTTTAATTATATTTTTCCAAGGCTGGTATATTTTTTTTTATTTTGCGCCAATAAATAAATAAAAATGCATAATTTGTTGAATATTCATCGTGTATGTTTAAAGACCGTTTCCAAATTTTTACTATCTATTCACAACAAAATATTTTTTTTCTTCATTTTACATACAGTAAATAAAAAATAAAGCCTAGTTAGAACTAATACCATTTTGATTTGAAAATAATATTTTTTCAAGGCTGGTATATTTTTTATTTTGAGCAAATAAATAAAAGTACATAAATTGTTGAATATTCATCGTGTTTATGTTTACCGACCGTTTCCAAATTTTTACTGTCTATCCTTTTTATTAGAAAATTATATTTTTTCAAGGCTGATATATTTTTTATTTTGAGCCAATAAATAAAAAAAGTGCGTAAAATTTTGAATATTTATCGTGGCTATATGTTTACACTTTCCCAATTTTAACAGTCTATCCTCAACGAAATATTTTTTTATTTAGTCATACATTGCTCAAATTATCAGTTAGTAAAATAAATTATCAATCTAAGGTTTTTCATTTTACAGTCATAAAAATAAACATATCATTCATTTAAATATTACAATTTTCTGACTCAAATTAATAGTTAGTAACTCTGAGCTATTGTTTAAAATGACTAAGTTAACTATGTTTTCAGATCTTATCTACGAAAAATTGATTTTTGAGCGGGTCTTCGATAATTCTCCCTTCAACATTTAAGTATTGTGCACTGGTGAGAGGGATTTCAGAGCCCTTTTACCAAAGATAACCCTTTTATCTCATATTCAATAGATAAATTGTACAAGTCGGAAAAACTACTCAACGAAATGCCCTAGTCGAAAAGAAATTTATTTTTAAAATTTCATTCATTTTTTTATTCAAGCCTTGAAATAGCGCGACAAACAATTTGAAGAAAATATTTACGCTTTCTTCCTACCCGTAACTTCTAAAACCTTTGGTAAACAATTTTGAATAAACACAATTTTTATCAACAAATAGATTTTTGTTTTGTTTTGGAATATGTCCATTTTGTTTTTATCAATAGCTTTCCGCAATTGATTTAGCCACTGTACACAATTTTTATCGCACATTTACAAGAATCACAAGTATTGGTTTTACAATATAACCCACTCTAAACGACACTAAAATGAAGGTTGCTCGGTTTTTTTAATTACTTTTTTTTCATACTTTTAAGATGCACTTTAAGAAATAATTGTAATGGTCTGAGTTTTCTATTTGCCAGAAGAAGCCGAGTCTAAAAAAAATTAGCCGAATGGTTTCAATACTTAAACCTGTGATGAACTATGTTTAATAAATTTATTGTCCAAGTTTTGTGTAAAAACCGTATTTACGCTTGTCGATTTTGATTATCCCACTATCATCATCATCGACCAGCTGATCTTTTGGACTAGCGCCAGATTATTTTCGTCTGGTATTGCCCTCCTTACAGTGACGCTATTTTATTCCGTGCTATTTTCATAGCCTATAGAAATCATCAGTTTATTTCCAGAGTTCCATTTTCTAGTCAAGTGGACTGAACTAACTCTACCGTTTTACCTTAAAAATGGTCAGGAACTTGAAATATTAGAGAAAAAACCCTATCTATCGAGTTTGTCCTATTAGATACATTGAACACAGCTTAGTTATTTATTTAAAAAAAAACGTATTGAACGCTTTTCTCACTTTTACTGGGAGAGAAATTCACTATTCCGCAGGTTTCGAACAGCTTAAGCATTTTGATACAATGGTTATGATTTCAATCATGAGGCAAAGGGTCGACAAAGGAGGGATGAGATCATTGCACTTTAGCTCTGAGTCCAAGGCCGTCGTCACACATTTTGCTCTTCCTCCAACAATGGAAGACTTTCCTATACCTTAACGAAACAACTGAAATAAAGAGAGAAAAGAACAGAAATAAAAACTCGAGAAAAAATTTCGATTTTCAAGCCAACAGTCGTCACATATTGAAAATGAGTGGAAAGACAGCATTTCTCATGGCTTAACGAAATATTAACTTAAACTGAAAACGAATCTTTGGAATATTTGTCACATTGGCCAAAGTCATCTCAAATTTTGTTCTTTCTCAAAGAATGAAAAGAAAGCAGTTTTCATACTTTTTCTCTCATTTACTGGACATTTACAGCAGTAGAACAACTACAACAAGTACTAAGGTAAAATAATTGACATGTGTAGTCTTAAGCGGAGAAGTTACTAAGTAGGGACACTTCGATGTACGTATTTATAAGCATTCACTTGTTCCATCGCCAGTTGAGGATTATTAGGAAGTAAGGCTGAGGAAATCTGGGTTACGAAGTGATTGGGTTGAAGTGAGCAGTGGAATTGATTATATCGAGATTTTATGGCATGGGAGACGTAAGGGATGTTAAAGTGATGATGAATGGCTTGGATTCACAGACAGAAGCTTTTGCAGCACAACAGAGAATTTTGGATTCGAAGGATTGGAATCTATAAAAGTTGGATGCCTTTGAAGATTTAGGTGACCTGTAAGGAGGAGTGGACTTTGTTACAAGGGGTTTTATGTCGTGGGAAACGTAAGGAATGTTCAGCTCATGATGAAGGGGAAGATTTGACAGACAGAAAGGGATGCTGACATGATCAAAGGGTTGGAAAGACAGAAAAGAGCTTTTTCAATACAACAGAAGATTTTGTACTAGAAGGATTGGATTCTATAGTAGTGGGATGCTTTTGGGGATTTGGATGTCCAGTGGGTGAGGAGTGGACTTTGTTATATGGGGAATTTTATGTCGTGGGAAACGTAAGGGTTGTTGAGGTCATGATGAAGGTATTGGACAGACAGACAAGTGCTTTTTCAATACAGAAGATTTTGTACTGGAAGGGTTGGATTCTATATTACTTGGATGCTTTTGAGGATTTGGAGGTCCAATGGGTGAGGAGTGGACTTCGTTATATGGGGATTTTATGTCGTGGGAAACGTGAGGGATATTGAGCGCATGACGAAGGGTAAGATTGGGTAGATAAAAAGAGGCGTTTGCAACGAACGGTGGGTTTTAGACAAGAAGGATTAGATTCTGTAGGAGTTGGATGCTTTAGGGGATTTGAATGACCAGTGAGTCAGGAGTGGACTTGTTATATGGGAAAAATTTCATTATGGATTTTATAGGAGTTGAAAGCTTTGGTTGATCGGGTTTGAGTTGTATGATTGGTTTTTGTTATTGAGGCATAATGATTGTCTGCCTAAGAGTCTACCAATCCTTGGTTGGATTTTTCCGCATTTAATTTCTACCATGTTTTTGCATCATTTTTCAAACAGTGTGAGATGATGATGCAGTGGGTGTTCTTTTCTTTTCAGTCTAGTATGAGAATTCCACGTGGGACTTTTTCAATATATCACCAATTCTAAGTAGGGAGCACAGTTTTTCTCCATATGGAGTCCTAGAGATTTCTCTCTTTAGCATTTAAACTGTCGTCTATTGTGCCAATCTCTTCCAATGCATTTCGTTGAAGATTTTGTTTCGTTAATATAATAAAGAGTTCTTCTCAAGGGAATGGTACCAAGGTTTTTCTTCAAGAGAGTTTTTCCCATGTATCATAACCTGTTCTAAGCTATTACAGGGCAGTGCATAAAATATTTTCATTTGAAGGAGATATTTAACTGGAAGCATGTCCTGCGAATATACCAGTTAGAGATTTTTATTCCTTTCTGTTGAAAAGATGTTCTCTTTTTACCATTGGGTTAATTTTGTGAGTCTCTTTGCTTACTTCATGCCGATTCATATACCCAAGGTACAAGCAGTTCCTTGTTGCGGTCTTTAGTCCTAATTTCCACTTCTCTTTTATGACGGCTGTAGTTTATACCACAAAATGGATTTGGGTCTATGGGTTGTGCCGAGGCATCTTTTTTAACAAGTATATCTGCTACCTCGTTGTCTGAATCTCGTTGGCTTGGAGATTTGTAGAACTACCTGGCTGTCTTAAACAATTATTCTTGTTCACCTTTGAGATGTTTTTTTGTATTTATCTCATGTGTTTCTATGATTAGCAGTTAGGCTTGAAACATGGTTGTGGTCGGGCGGAAAGCCATGTGGTGCGGATAGAGCAACACTGTCGAGGAATATAGAAGGAAGCTCGCCTTAGTATGAAGGTAATGTATTTTTTTATTACTTTTATCCTCCACTTCTTTCGACACAGCTCAAAGACGATTACGTGAGACTGCAGGAACAGCAAGTAGTATAGGAAATTTGTAAAGAGATGGTATTGCAGTATCGCCTACAAAAGTGAATAGGGGGTATTGGGATAATTAGTGGTGCCAGAAGTATATATTGAATGAAGGAACTAAGGGTATTCCTGCCCGGACCGGATGGATTTGGTAAGGCGTAAGGACCGTTATCCAGTAGGGAAGGTAGGAGCTTAAGACGGCAGGTAAAGAATAGGACGTTTTTGAGTTTACTTAGCAGACCATTACTACATTGCCAACATCATGTCTTTTTAATTGTAAGACAGACCGTTCAGAACATTTTGGCTTAATATAAATTAATTTGATAGTATATATACTAGATATATCTCATAGCTATGATGATGGAAAAATACAGAGATGAAAAATTGAAGGGGGGTTTCGAATAAATTATATATCCAGGCTGAGGCTGTCTTAAGAATTTCTTAAATTATCCCTCGAATTCGTCAGGATATAAAATTAAGATTTCATGTGAAAAAAAAAATAGTAAGCACATTTATGGGATTTAAAAGACACAATTAAGAGGATCTGAACTTTTCATGGGAAGTATAAACGTAGGTATAAATAGAAATAATTAATTAATCTTTATGTAAGGTATTGGTTGAGATAAAAAAGGCCTCACCTACATTTCAAATTTTCCCTCCTTTTTGCCATTTTTCAAATGTCGCCGAGAATCGAATCCTGATTACACGACATTTGAAAAATGTCAAAAATGAGGGAAAATTCGAAAGGTGGATTGAGATGGGAAGTTGGTGTCCGAGTGGATCGAAGACACGATGGCTCACTCAAGTGGTAGAGCAGCGGCGTATTTAGCCGAAGGTCGTGGGTTCGAATCCCGCTAACTTTTTCATTTCAACCAATACCTTACATAAATATTAATTAATTTAAAGAAGTTATGTGGTCAATCGGACCAAGAAATATAATAGAATAATAAAAGTTACTGGATTCACAATAGATTTTCTATTCAGTTACCGTCATACTATTCTATAAAGCCATAGTTATTTACAATTTTTTTTTTTAATCTATTTATTGACCAGTAGCCTATGACCTCGTCGGCCGTGTGCCAGTTCGCAGTTAGGTCACGAATCACCTGCCAACTTGACCAAAACGGAGATGGTTTTCTTTCGTTCAGTACTTAAAAGTATGTAGTCTAATTATCGAAAATAAGAGAATGTGAAATGATTATTAAACAAGGCAATTTATATTTTTTTTTTATGTTCTATCGGTGATTGAACGAAACCAATCAGTAGATAGGCATCGCATATTTTAAATTAACTGCCAAGATGCCATACTAACCCAGTCAGACCCTGTATACTGAATTTATTTTTAGTTAGAATAAATTACTAAGTACCTAACACTAATCAAGTAGTTCGTGAAATTTTCTGGATTTAGAGTTCGTCATTTTCTATCTAGGATGATTTTATCGCATTTATTGACTTCGCGTTTCCCTGACGACGAACCAAGTCTTTGTTGTGCCTGCTGTCGCTGCGGGGTAAGCAGGTGTCAAGTCCGTCTGTTCAAAATCCAAAAGGGAAACATCACCTGGCATAGGGGAGGCCAAGTACAAACGTACGAAGTGTACTTGTCAATATTAGACGTTTTATAATTCAATATATCAAGATTTATTTTGAATATTACAAGAATAACTTTACCGTGAAGGGATAATAAAAAAGAAAAATAAGTTTTTTACTGAAAAAAACAGATAAGTAAGCGACAAATTGAAGACTGATAAACAATTTGGTTATTCATCTCTAATAAAATTGACACATCTCGCTGGGGACGGAAGCCGGTATTTGTTAGAAGAAAAGATTTTATGCTAATCTATGGATGGGTTTGATTAACAAAAGTAGAAAAAATGTGAATCTTAATAAATCCTTATACATATATTACTAAAAATTTTACTTTTTAAAATTTCATTGTAATTGAAGTTATTTCAAAAAACTAAAATGCTTTTAGGTTTAAACCTGACTGCAGAAACCACAAAAATTCTTGTATCAAAGTTGTTGTTTTTTTAAATTGGTATTGTAATTACCGTTTAATTGGACAACTTAAGGCAGTATTGATTGACAATTCACTTTGTTTAAACTATGGTTCTAATCACAGGTAACTTTATTATTGGTATTAAACGAGGTTCAAGTTCAATTATTTACTCGTAAAAAATTTGATTGGATTTTACTTCCCCATGTACACTGACAGGCAAAAAATTCCACCCACTTGTAATATAACTTAATTTGTTTATATTTATATACAATAATTAAAATTTTCACTTTTTTTGTTTAATAATTGAGTCTAAAAAAGTTTGAAAAATTTAAATTGCTAAGGAAAATAAAAATTGAAAAAAAGACGGACAGATAAAATTTGTTTCAATTTCGTTTTAGATTTTTAATTAACTTTTCAATATTGGGTATTTCCTCCTCGTTAATTACATCTGGAAGACGCCTCGGCATACTTTCTACCAGTCTGGAAATGTCTCTTTGCTGGAGGTTAGCCATTTTTCGCGAAGAGTCCTTTCGAGATCGTGGAGTGTGTCAGGAAGTGATGGACGTGGTCTTATTCGTCTTTTGAGGTTATCACATAAAGTTCGATTAGGTTTAAGTCTGGAGAACGGGCTGGCCAGGATAAGACCCTAATGTTATGCTGCTGAAGATTTGTCCTATGCGAGCGACATGTAGGCAACCCATGCCACAATTTCATCCACATGACCGTGGCCGTCAAAGACTCTCCACGAACAACCCAACTCTGCGCGGCTCTCCATTGAAATTCCCGCCTACACCATCACTGAGCTACGTTGACAAGATTGGCTCAAGGAAAAATCACAGGCTTCGTACTTTTCATTTCGCCTTCTCTACACTCTTTCACCCCCATTTGGAGATCGTAGAATCTCATTGGTAAAAAGTACAGCAGACCAATCGTCTAAAGACCAATGGCTGTGTTCTCGAGCAAATGGGAGCGGTGCAACACTGTGTGGTCTGGTCAATCCTGGTCTTCTGGCAGCGAAAAGCCATCATAGCCACTGATTTAATCTTCTTCAAGAAGTGCGTTCAGAAATTTGGACACCTCGGACTTCCTGGAGCTGAAGAATCATGAGGTGCCGGTTTTGCAATGTTATCCTGATACCTGATGGAACGTCCATCATCAATAAGTGCCACACCACGCGCAACATCCTCAGCACTAAGTGGCATTTTTAAGTTTAAAAATTGAAATTAAGAAAACAAAGACGAAACCTAAACAGTTTATTGCTTCGGAATTCAAATGAGACTGAATAAACATTTTAAATTCCGTAAAAATTAAACATTGAAAAATCCTTTATCCTTGCTTTGGATTAAGAATGAAATGTGTTTACCTCTAATTGATATTCCCAATTTAAAACATAGCATAAACAAATATTTATTGATAAAAACAATGCGACAAACTAAGGGCAGAATTTTCTTTGATCGAGAAAATAAATAAAAAAATCAACTGGGTGGATTTTTTTGCCTGTCAGTGTATTTCTATACACCAATATTATTTGTTCAAAGTATAAAAATCTTTACACAACTATCGAAATTGATAGGGACCGTTGAGCATAAAGATAAGGAGTGGAAGTAAAAAATTAATTTTTAACTTGCGTTTACGTGACACGGTTCTTCTGTTGTAGTTTATGCGAGTCGAGCGTTCAGTTGAAACATGAAAAACTTCAAAGCATATCGCGTCAAAAATGCTGCTTTGAATGAATCATCGGTCTGGACGATTCATAAATACCATCCTTGCACAATTCTGAATTCAACAGGAATTCGCAAAGCGAAGCACATAGAGAGAGAAAGTTCGTTTTTTCTATAATAGTTTGGATATTGGTGTTATATTTGAGGTAAAGTTAAATTAAAATTAATCGTAACTTTTCAAATTTGACATTTTTAAAGGCAGAGGAAGACCAATTTAACTATAACTTCTATATCACTTTTTTAAAAATATGATCAAGAAGTGGAACAATTAACGAGCTTTCCATTGACTTAATTCGCAATTAAAATTTAATTAAAACAATTTTTTATATTGAAGTACAATGAGTTAAGTTACAATAAAACACACAAGTCAAAATTTAAGTTTTACAATAAGTTTAACCTATCTAAGATTTGATCTGAATGAATTTATTCAGACTTGCACAAGAACATGTTTGTTTTTTTGTTTTATCAAGGAAAAAGCGTTATCTTGTTACTCGTACCTCGTTCCAGTCGTAAAAAGTTGATAACTGAACGTTTAAAATTATTTTCTTTTTTGGATTTAAACATTAAAACATCATTTTTTCTTTTTATATTTGCATTTCTAAGATCGCTTGAATCAATAATAGAAGTCCCTGTATTAAGCTAGATCTACGTTATGACTAGTTTTTTCAATTAATTAATTTTTAAGTAAGGTATTGGTTGAGATAAAAAAGGCAGTGTCATGAGCGGGATTCGAACCTACGCTGAATACGCCACTGCTCTACCACTTGAAGTATCGTGACCTCGATCCACTCGGACACCAACTTCTCATCTCAAACCCACCTTTTGAATTTTCCCTCCTTTTTGCCATTTTTCAAATATCGTGTATGCCTTTTTTATCTCAACCAATTCCTTACTTAAAAATTAATTAATTTACAAGAATTTATTTGGTCAATCGGGCCATGAAACCTAATAGAGGTTATGACTAGTATAAATCATATTTCATGATGAAAAGCTTATAAAAGGTCATAAAAGGTCACTTATTGGGTCCGTCTTCACTTCGCGGATTTGTTGAATTACTCAAACGCGTTTCGGTATTGGCCATCTTCAGTGAGGAATAGTTTTTATCTTAAATTGAACAGTCCCGATAATAGACCCCACGCCGGTTCCGCATGAGTTATCCGACTCGCAGACACCGTGCATCAAACACAGCCAGTCAGGCAACGTTATTTAAAAGGTACGCGTTCCTCACTGAAGATGACGCAATGCCAAAACGCATTTGAGTAATTCAACAAATCCGCGAGTGAAGACGAACCCAATAAGAGACCCTATGCCGAATTTGAGTTAACCGACTCGCAGACTCACACCCGTCATCAATTCCAAATCACATGTCTTTAATTAATAATCATTCATGGTGTAAATTTATGTAGTGTTTAAACTAAATTGTTCTTTTTTTATATATTCAGGATGTAGTAGAAATTTAATGTCGTTAGATAAAATTGCTCATGGGCGTGTGACATTTTTGAATATAATTTTTTTTTAATTGACCACTTGCTTTTCTCGCTTTTTTCGCGCCTAGATCCCACATTTCCGGCGTCAATGAGTAAGCCAATAAAAATTTTATCAAGAGATTAAAGAGTGAATGAAGAAAAAGGCCGATTAGAAGTTTAAATCGATTGGTCATCACGTGTAGAGTTATTGATTATTCATTTGCAATCTATTGAAAATCGAGGATTTAAACACTAATTACATGATTAAAATTTACTCGAACGTGTTAAATTACACAAAATATTTTATTTTCTTTAAGAATGTCAGATCGGTTATGACGAATTTTCAATTTGGTATAAATGTTTTGCTTTGATGAATTGTTCAAATGTTTTTGGTCCGCCCTTTCTCGCTTAATGTCAGACTAACACCAATTTTGGTATTAATCTCGTTAATTTGGTGGACTAAAGCTTAACAAAAATAAGCTGTTTAGAAATCAGGCATTGGGCAAATATTGGCAAGATTATATATCACCGAGGGAAAGACAACCATTTACTGTCTTAGAAATACTAAAGTATATTCTATTGGGTTGTCCGGAAAATAATGCAGGATTTTAAGTTTTCATTAAAAAAATCTATATAAAATATTCTGTTTACGTTTACAGGATTACTCATTTGTATGAATGTCAACACTTATTAATCCTCTTCCAAATGATATTGTTTGTTTACCCNTTTTGATTAAAGAACATTGCTTTAAAGTAACTAGTTTCTTTTTTTTTGTTTAATACCAAAATCCTGCATTATTTTCCGGACAACCCAATATTTGGGCCCAAAATATGTGCAATCTAACTCATTAAGGAAGTAAACCTAAATCTTTCAAGGTGAAATACATAATGGAATAGACGTAAAAACCTTAAAAGAAATTACGCTGACAAAAAAATCTTAATAAGATCATTAAGTATTAGCACGTACAATACTGCCGGTGCATCCAAAACCACCAAAACTTGGGAAAACATAACAGCCTAACAATATCTTCAGTGCCAGAGCACAAAAGAATTGTGGGTAATGAACAAGCAGACCAAAGGACCTGTAGGACCAACTATAAGCCCAGAACCTATTATTGTGATATCAAGATCGTACAGACGACTCCATCTTAGAATGGGTCCACAAAAACAAAAGGAGAAGTTGACGAATTCCAGAGGTGCCCGACAGTGTTTACTGTTAAAGAACTGGCAAACACGTTTCTACAATTAGACAGGGTAAAATTCAAAAGAGTTATAGTGCTACCTCTATACCGGTCATTGGCATATGAGAAAATATGGTTAATTCAACCAAGACAACGTTTTGGTAGGGTAGGCAAGGAGGAAGAAACTGCGAAAAAACTGCTCAATGAAGAATACCTTAGAGTACCAAGAAGACCTGTGGGGAAATGTCAGCAATGCCATTCAATGACTTACTATTTCTTAAAAGAAAGATCAAGTCAATTGAACTGAACTAATGAACTAGGAAAAACCCAATGAGCCAAAAGGCTGAAGTGTTTTTGGAACAAAAATCCCAACTTCGTAGTAACCTCATCATCAGTCAAAAATCATCTAAAAATTCGTCACATGTTCTGACAACTCACAATTAGAATCCATGATCGTACTTGTCGTGGTCGAGGGTGTTACAAAGACCAATGCAAGTGAAAACGCACAGACCGAAAAAAAATGAAATGTCAAAACACTAATTAAAAAGGAAGCACCTTACGAAGCAGCAAGGTATATTTTATATCAATAACTGCATGCATCTTATGTGCTTCTCTTTAAGCAGTAGCAGTAAAGTACGGTTTAGCTGTTTACAAGACAATGTCCCTAAGTTCGGCTTTTCGCACGAGTTAAAGGTGGGTTTGTTTTTATGTAAACGTATTTGAGCACAAAATCAACGTTTTGGCTTGGTACATAACAACAACATTGTGAAATGTTGCGTTGAGGTATGCGACGTGATGAAGCGAGATCGTCTCTGAAGGGCACAATCGACAGAATAACGCACAGACCTACGACTGAAGATTTTAGCCAAAAGAATGAGGATAGGTGCACCAGGATGATCAAGCAAGATAAATATTGATCTTTCCTTCTTGCACCTAGCACGTCACCTTTACCAATTCATCCTTTCATTGAACTGGTACATTCCTCTTCCTTAGGTCCAGCTCATCTTCACTTGATCACTACTTCTCTAACTCCTCGTTCTACTTTTAATATATGATTGTGTTTTCAATTATGCGGCGTCTTTTAACCCTGTATCATGCCGATTTCCGGTTTTCTACCTACCTTTGTTGTTAACGACCAACTTGAATAATCATATGTGCGTGAAACTGCGACTTTCGCCTACATTATTTGATAAAACTGGATCCAACTAAAAAGCAGCGCTAATCTTGTTTGCTATTTTGTTTAATGTTCTTTCATTACAATCACAAAAGAGAGTAGAAATGTGTTTAAAAAAAGCATTTTTTTATAGTGTTTTTGGGTGGCCAAATATTGTAGCGATGGTAAAAGGAAATAACAAACTCTAGAGGTGATTTACGAGCTCTTTCCAGTCTAGCACTAAATTGTGAATTTGCAAAGATTAATAAAGATAATGCTTTAGAACGTTGGCCAAATTTTTAGTTTATTTTTAGTGTTTTATTAGAACCTGAAAACTAACCATTATATTGTCCTTTGTTTAAATCTTTGAAGATATTTCTGGTTAAATAAAAAATGCTATAAGAAAATTTACTTGGTGAATAGATGCTTTTTTTCTATTTTCTGGGATGTTCGAGTTAAGATACTTAACGCTGAACGAATATCTTTTTATCGATTTTCCACGTTCATTGATCTGCCTCGAATATGGTACACCCTGGGCTTTGTAGCTTTTAATAAAGCTTTTTTATTATCCAAAACATAATTGGATGTGGCAAGCTTTGAGAGAGTTTGGGATTGAAAATATATAAACTGGGGTGCGGGTTCAGTAACCCAAAATGTCTATGGATATCTATGGACCCTAAGGATTGAGATCTTAACGCGATTGGATACCTTTGAGATGTACACTTAGAAAAGAAAGTTCCAATTTCCTGAGTCGACAAAGTCCCCAATGCCCAGGTCCTCGACAAAAGCATAGATCGGGACCTGCTGACAACCATTCAGTTCATATAGGACTATTTCGGGCATCTCTTGGGGAGGAATACTACCTCCCCAATTTATTTTAAAGGGGGAAAAATGCTGAATAATAACAGCCTGCACGGTAAAGTCCTTCCTCGTGGACATAGTATGAACTTCAAGCTTTGTCCTCCTGTTTGATGCCTATGTTGAGACCCATGAGGATCTTTAACGGACTTATCCCCGAGGGGACTTCTCAGACGCCCAGTTTCAAAGAGAACACCAAGATTTTACATGCATAGACTTATCTCATCCCTTGGCTAGCGAAGTGGTGCAATGCTTGGGTTTCTAGAAGGATTGGGTTCTTAAGGCAACTGGATGCCTTTGAGAGGTGGACTTAAAGAAGAAAAAGCTCCTAGTTCCTGGGTCGACAAAGCCTCTAATGCCCAGGTCCTCGACCAAAGCATAGACGGGACCTTCTGACAGTCATGAAATGCTTGTCATGAGGACATGAAATAAAATGAGGACCATAGGAAAGCTCCAAAATTAGTTGGCTACTTCGGGCACAGCTTGAAAAACCTAGTCAATTCATTTTAAAAGGAAAAATTGATGGACGTCACCAGATCGGGAGGAAGAAACTCTTTTGGGTAACTTGGGGGGGACACCCAAGAGCGGGATAACATTCCGCATGGTGCAAGACAAAGAAGCCTTTGCCGCGGTGATCGTCAACATAGCACTTCATACCAACGAGACGAGATAAAATCTAAAGAATAATTAAGTTGAAAAGGAAAGGTTAGGAGGTTCGAAAACGGAAGAGGAGTAAACGAAAAAGGACGATATACCAAACCGAAGTCTAATACTGAACTGCTAAAAACTCCGGACCAGGTGGCTAATTCCAAAACTGGATGAAAAAAATATTGATCTTATACAAGATTTTTAAAGGAAACCTCTCTATCGAACTAAATGATCTTTCGATTCTGCCATGACATATTACTGTCCAAATAGATTGTTAACAAGCAAGCTATATACAAAACCTAAAATGTATATAATGCTGAGTTCAAAGAAGAGAAAGCATTAAAATGTAATCATGTCAAAAAACTAGCAATAAAGAATATTTTGAGTGAGAAGCACATGGATAAATTGGATATGTACTGTCCACATGGATGAGAGGAGAATCAGATTTAAAGTGGAGAGATGAATTTTGAGAACGGTAACATGTGGTGCTGAGTGGCTAGGGGCAAGTAAAGAATGATCAAGCTTAACAAATAGTTAGACATGTAGTTTGGTCGTTTTCCATCATTTTGGTCCGTCTGTCCACATAGTTTTGGCCATAATCTTCAGTTCGATTTGGTCCTTCAGTTCTTCCTATCTTGAACCGGCACTGGGTTACTTATTGGGTCCGTCTACACTCGTGGGTTTTTGAATTACTCATACGCGCTTAGGCTGACTGTCAAAGACAGTTCCTCACTAAATATGGCGGAATGCCGACTGTCATATCAACACCCAGCCACCTCTCTGTTTGTCCACCAAGCCAAAATGGGATTGTACTTAACATGTCAAAATCAAATAAATATAACCAAAAACAAAACCAGTAATGAAGATGGAGAACGCCGAAATGCATCCGACAAACCAAAACATCGATGAAAATGACCGAAACTCATGTTCAATTCCGCAGTCTTCAAGAAACACCCTTGCAATAATAACAATATTTTTGCTTCCGAACTACCGAAGTTGTATTCACGCGAGATCTCGAAAAAATTTTTGGCCTCAAAAATCAAAATTTCCAATAGCAATTTGCACCTTTCTGAACAAATATGGTTCCGTGTCTGTCGGTAGTCAATTCCTTGTAAGCGGTAAAACTCCGAAACTATTAGACCAATTTTTATGAAATTTGCAGGGATTATGTGAATTGGTGGTTTCCAGACAGTCCCCAATGAATTTCAATCAATCGTATCAACGGTATCGCCTACGCGCGCGCAAACGTAAAATCTCGTGGATAGCCATACACCTGAAACCATTTGTCGGATTCTTATGCAATTTTCTGGGATTATGCTGGTGGCTTCTAGATGAACCCCTATGAATTTTATTCCAAACAGATTATTATATCCGCATGCGCATGCACAAAATTACTCATACGTTAAACCCACTCGGTAGACGTGTTTTTAATCATGTTTAATTAAAGAAAAATCATAACAATTCACGCATCTCTTATGCGATGGCTAGTGATGGATGAATATTGAATGCATTATATAAATTTAAATTTAAATTATACAGTCTTAGATAATATTTTATTTAGTAGCATTTCGTACTTTAATGGCTATCAATGAGACGATTAGGTTCATGAATTTGACTTGCTTTCAAGTCAGCAAAACTCGTGGGTCAACACTCAAGTCAAAAGAATCAACAATGTCTAACTTCTCTTTACATTTTCATTGTCAAGTCATGAAAAAATAAATAGAAAAAGACATAATTAACGTTAGTAGAGAGATTCAAATTATTCAGTCAGCACGGCTCGAGCTAACTCGTTTCTAAATAGCCGGCCAAGGACGGGTTACGGCTGTTATCACGCTTATCCAAGCTGAAATTTTAAAACCGAAAACATAAAGAAGTTGTCCAACCTCTACCTCTTTCCCTTCCCCGAAGCTATTCATCCTTAAGAAATCCTGCAGAAATCTAACACGTAGACAAAAACAGTCACTCTACAAAACATTACTAAAACCGATTTGGACATAAGGACTAGAATGTGTGACACAAATAAACCAACGAATTTAGTCCTTCCAATCCAAAGTCTCAGAATCGTAGTCAACGCTCCCTAGTATGTGCCCAATACCAAGGCAACAACGACCTCAAAATACCCTTTGTAATTAACCCCACGAAATATTCTAAGTTCCATGACAAACTCTCTATTCATCCAACCGATGTCCAACAGAATCCATCCCTATAATCAGACGACTAAATTGGCCCCGGGACCTCCTCGCCAAGAACTAGCCCTTGTGAAAAGTTGGAAGAACTACAATGGTCGCTATGTCCCGTCATGACATAGTGTATTGTGTATGATATTCCAAAAAATTAAGAGTCACTCTCAACACGACAGACAAGAATGACACATCTACACGGAAAACAAACACTTTGAGCTCTGAACAAGATCTCAATAAAGATCGAAACGTTGACACGATAAAGAAAATGTTTTTTTTTTTAAACCTACGTTACACCAGACGGCAACTCACGATCTCCGAATAATTATTGACTAACGGTCACTACATACCTAAAAATGCTATCCTAAGGATTACTCACTTTCCTTTATAATGAAAGTTTTTCACCTCATGATCCCAAAGCCCTAAAGCTAACCATTTACCAAAATCCTATCGCCCGATAAGCCTAATCTGGCATGAGGGCTGGCTCAAGAGCATCCTTCCCTTCACCTACTTCCCATATTCCGATCGTACCTTACTGACTGCTTCTTTCATGTCAGCCAGGAAATATCTTTCTCTACCCTGCATGTTAAGGCTGGAGTCCCACTGTAGTATCCTCGGTCCCATTCAACGTATACTGCTGACCTCCCGACACATCCGTCCACACTTTTGCGGATGATTCTGCTATCCCTCCAATAAAGATCCTATTTCACATCGCTCCTTACAGGCCACCTGATCAACATAGATACTTGGCTGAAAAAGTGCCGGATAAAAAGAAATGTAGACAAAAGTCAACATATAACCCTCCGACGTGGTGCCACCACTCCTACATCATGTACCTCTTTTTAGTTAACCACGTCCGCTACCTCGGGCGGTATATACAAAGAGTGATTTGTAATCCACATACAAGACTAAAAAGTTGGAACTGACCAGACCTTACAAAACACTATCTCGATCAAAACTGACAACAAAAGACAGATAGACGATTAAACCCTTTTGGACGTACGGCATTGAACTGTGGGGTTCAACCAAACCACCCAGATTTCCCAATCCAAAATCCTCCGCGAAGTACTAAACGCTCCCTTCTACGTATCTCATTTCACAATCCACAATGACCTTAGAATTCCTTTTGTGAAAACTGTCATAAAATCCCGATACATTAAATTTCACTTTCATTACACCCCACTATCTTTGTTTTAAACCTAACATCCCGAACTATCCCCAAGGATATTAAAGGAGCACTGGCCTCACGACTTGTCGGGCAGCGAGATTTAGCACGTAGAACCTATCAGAAGTGTCATCCTTGGGTTTTTGTTTTCTTTTGTGATGGCAGATTTTGTTTTAGTTTATTTTAAAATTTGTACATACCAACAACTTTACTTGTAGAAAAAAACGAATAAATTTCCATCCGTTTCTCATAGTTTTAACGAAAAGGGTCAATTTAAATTGGGCCGAATCTTTTTTTTCTGTTTATCGAAATTGAACCCTCGGTTGAGTTGCAAGTTAACGAATTTGGCCTGTTGACTATTTCAACTTGATTTCGTGTATCAATCTTGTTAAAATTTGGTCAAAATATCTACAAAACCTTTATAAAACTAAGGAAGTATCAAAAGTCTAAAAAAATTTGAAAAGTATCTTTTTTTTTTCGATTTATCGAAATTGAACCCTCGGTTGGAACCCGTGCCCGATCATTGAACGGACTGGGCTGGGGACTGTAGGCCAAGGCCGCGAACCAATCCATTTAAAACCAACCTTCAGCTAGCTTCTTGCTGTCCCAGCTTTTTTTTTTTTTAAATTTATACTTTAAATCATTTTTTTCAGGTTCCAATTTGATGCATAAAGTACAAGAATGGGGAAAATATGACAAAGAGACCTAGAACCATCGGAATTCCAGACAACGCTGAGGTCATTAGAAGAAAAGAAAAATGTAAATAAAGGACATGCAGAAATTTAAATACTGATTGGTTTTTTGGATGATTTTCACATCTTCAACTACGCTGAAGGCTCGTTATTCCAAAAAAATCCAGCCTAAGGCTTGATACCGAATCAAAAAGATCGACGGTTTTTCAAATTGATTACTCTAGGTGATTAATTCAATCCAAAAGGAAAATTTAAAATTTGGCTGAAAGTTTGCGAGAATAAACAGAATTTTTTTTGTTTAATATTTCGTGAAATAGGGAAGGTTCGTCAAATAAACAAGTTAGTCCGATCCAATTCAACCAAGAGAAGTACTATTATAAAAATTACCATTTAAAATACACTTTATTATTGTTTTAACGTCTTTGTTACAATTAATTGTTTGAATTAAACAAATTGTTTAGAAAACCCTAAACGGTCTCATTGCTATTGTTTCCACAGCACTGACTACACTATTAAAAAAACAATTCATCCAAAGGAAATTTGTGGCCATTTTTGAAAACTCGCCAAAGGCTTAAAGAGAATTTGGACGCATGTCAAATTTCTCCCTTTCTGGCGATATTCAATCAGAAATGAGATTCTTAGGTGGCCTTTTGTAAAACATTCAAAGTACTTGAGGTCATCCGTGATGAACCTGTTTGGTCATTCATCATTTTGAATTTGTAATTTGGTCTTTATCGTCTTAGGCTATCTTCTCTGGGTCGGTTACAAGAACTACTGGAAGGAATAAAAAAAATCATAAAATAACGCAAGCCGACTGAAAATGACGAAATGCCGCAATATGAACGTCAGCAGCACAATGAGGAATGACCGAAATGATCAGGAAGAAATTGAAGGTTTATCACCCCATAGACCAGAGTAAGAAATTCTTTTGGGTCTGCCCAACTTTGCTATTGACAAACCAAAACAGCAAGAATAGGCAGACCAATTGATCCAAAACGACCAAACTATATATTACGACTGTAATCTTGTTAAATCTTACAACCCTTCATCAGAGAACCTGAATGGAGAATCAGTGGTGTTGTGGTGGTGATTTAATTTTGCAGGTAAACCGCCTATATTGATTAATACAGTTTATTGATCGATGTAGAGCCATCTTGAATTTAACTTCTACAGCCGGAATTTTTTTTAAATTAATCTTTTGTGACCAGTTTTCAACATAGTTCATGATCTTCCAGGGCCCACACAAAAAAAAAGGTTCAAGAAAAAATGTTCACAGTCTAGTGGTCAACGGTGGCACCTAACGCACCAATCTTCTCACGACAATGGCTTTACTTGTCGACCCTTCAGACTCGGCAACATCAATCTCGGCGGAAAAGTCCGGCTCATTTTAGATGATGAAATTTTTTGAATCGTTCGACAAAATTCAAAATTTACTGTTTTGAATGCGGTTGAATTAGAAGTTGAAGAAAATCCCAAATAAATATTAAGAAGGAAATGTTTCTTCTAACCTAATAGATTTATAATTAAGCTCATAAGTTAAAAAGCGAGAGTACTAAATCTGACAGATTGTTGAAATTGGAGTGGTCTATATATTTTGATTTATTCTTTTTCAAGTTTTCGTTCTCAAAAAAGGGTTTTTCAGTACAATTTCACGGCGAAGTTTTAAATTTTTACAGTGTCTGATCAGAAGAATCAATAATCAAATGAGTTAGGACCTTCCCAAGTATTGATATTTGGTATGTTCGTGAGTTGTTTGTTTGTTTTTCCACGATCGTACAGGCCTGTATCCATCGTCCAATTCAAAAATCAGCGTATAAATTTCTAACACGCCTATTTTTGTAAAAATGGTCACGGTAGAGTACATATATCAATTTATCATCGGTGAATAGAACTATCCTTTTAGATATTGCCTATTTTGGGTTCGTCTGTTTCTAAAGTGTTGAAGATAACAAAAAATCTTTCGTGATAATGCTTAGTTTTCATTTTAACAAAAACACCTAGGAAATTAAAACCCTAGACAAATCATATCTTCACAACAGCCAAGGAAAATATACAAGAAAAAGGATCTCCTGATAATATTTAAATAATCTATGGTTGAAAATGTCTTCCTCCTACCAGACCAAGTTTAATGGCTGTAACCAATTTTCGGTTTTATAAGACAAAATGTTGTAATGGTCAAACTGGTGAAAATATTCCAGCCAAGCCAGATATATTCTCAATATAAAACATGGCCAAAGGTTTTTCAGCGTAATTTCGAGGCGAAATGTGAATATATTACATTGTTTTATCAGAAGAAAAGAAGTAGATAAATTAAGGCCCTCCCAAGTTTTGATATATGGTAGGTTCTTTTGTTTGTCTTTCCACTATTTAACGCTTTTAACACCGAAACTGTCAAATTCGACAAAAACGTGCTTATAATATGTCTAACACACCTACTTCAGGGATGGTTAGACATATTACATAGTCTGCATCTAAATTTTGCTAAATTGAATGTGACACAGGTTATTGACTTACTGCTTAATGATTACAAAAATTTAATCAAATACGCGCGCCACGTCTGACCCTATCGTCAAGAGTTAATATTAGAATTTAATTTTTGAATATTTTAAAGACTTGTCATTCTAAATTGCTGGCCCAAATAATTTATATATCTATACTTATTGTAAATTAAACGAAGAACAAAAATTATTGTTTATAATGTATGTTAGTAATTAATGTAATTATTAAAAATTAAATTATCAATTGTAATATTTATTTAAGGATCAATTTTTTTTTTGTACTTTTTTTCTCTGTATCGACCAAAAATTTAAGTCAAATGAAAATCGACCTCCGGCAGACGGACCCTCCATGCCGTAATTTTACTTTAATTTATATATTGGGGACCGCGGTAGCCGAGTGGTTAGCATGAGAGACTCTCACGCCGCGGTCGTGGGTTCGATTCCCACCGTCGCCTCTGGCCCTTTTTTCCCGATAACCCCCAATTTGAACAACATATATAAGAATTCGTCATGGCTAATATGCAAAGATCATAAGGCAAAAAAAAAAAATTATATATTATGTAATGTTTATAACTTTTCGTTTTTGTAATAAGTATTATTATTATTATGACCTACTTTAGTTTGATCGTGTCAAAACTTTAAACTGCTAAAGATAAAAAAAAAATGTTTTCTGATGATATTTGAATATCCCATCAGAAAATATTTCTTCCTTCTGCCAATAGATATTTAATTAGGTTTATTAGTAAAAAAAATATCAATGAACTGAGAGAATTAGTTATTGAAGTTATTTAACAAACTAATTTTATTTCAATGTCAGTTCGATTCGATGTCAGTCCGAGGCATCCTAGGCTTTCACCAATTTTCAGTTTACACGATAAAATTGAGGATAGTCAAAGTTAGAAATTTGAAATATTCAATCAAGCCCAGAAATATATATATGGTCAATGTAAAACTAGGTCAAAGGTTTTTTGAATGAGGATGTCTATTTCGACAAAAAAAATCGGCAAATATATCTCTAACATGATTATGTTTGTTCGATCTTGTCAAAATTTCAAAATTATTGAAGACAAAAATGTGCTTCCTGATTATATTTGAATACCCCATGATGAAATATATTTTGGTTAGTTAGTAAAGTTAATTAATGTAGCTCCATGTTGTCCGATTCGATGCACCTAAGCCAGCCTGGGGCTCCTTGGACTTCACCAATTTTCAATTTACGTGATAAAATTGAGAATGGACAAAGTTGGAAGTTTGAAAAATCAATCCAGCCAAAATATATGGATATGGTCAATTTAAAACTTGTGGCCGAAAGTTTTTCGAAGGAGACTCCATTTCTACAAAAACCCGACATATATATTTCTAGCACGCTTATTGTAGTTCGATCGTGTCAAAATTTCCAAAGTATTGAAAATAAAAAGTGTTTCCTCATATTTGAATATCTCATGGGAAACTATATCTTCGTTCTGCTGAGGATTATTTAATGAGGTTAATTAACTGAATTCCATGTTGCTCGATTCGATGCACCTAAGCCAGTCTGGGGCCCCCTTGGACTTCACAATTTTCAATTTACGTGATAAAATTGAGATGGACAAGGTTGAAAATTTGAAATATTCAATCCAGCCTAGATATTTGGATATGGTCAATGTAAAAGAAAGGTTTTTCGAACGGGACTGTCCATTTCGACAAAAAAAAATCGGCATATATATTTCTAACATGCTTATTTTAGTTTCATCTTGTCAAAATTTCAAAAGTATTGAAGACAAAAAGTGTTTCCTGAAATCATGATTATATTTGAATATCTCATGGGAAAATATATCCTGGTTAGTTAATGAAGTTAATTAATGTAGTTCCATGTTGCCCGATTTGATGCACCTAAGCCAGTCTGGGGCCTCCTTGGACTTCACCAATTTTTAATTTAAATGATAAAATTGAGAATGGACAAAGTTGGAAATTTGAAAAATTCAATCCAGCCGAGATATATGGATATGGTCAATGCTTTTCAAAGATTTTTTTTAACGAGATTGTCCATTCGACAAAAAAAAATCAGCATATATATTTCTAACATGATTATGTTTGTTCGATCTTGTCAAAATTTCAAAAGTATTGAAGACAAAATTGTGTTTCCCTTTTTATATTTGAATACCCCATGAGGAAATATATTTTGGTTAGTTAATAAAGTTAATTAATGGAATAATTATTTCAATGTGTCGGTTCGATTAGATGCACCTAAGCAAGTCGGGGACATCCTTGGCTTTTAAAATTGGGAATGGTCTAAGTTGGAAATTTGTTGAAATATTCAATCCAGGCCAAATATAAAGCACAATGTAACTCTTGGCCATAGGATCGATGCCTGACCCGAGTGGTGTCTGACATTCCAGACAACCCGTCAGACTGAAAAGTCCCGATGCTTTCGTTCTACTTTAAAGAAATGGTTTAAATAAATAAAAAATAAAAAAATAAAAAGAGATTTGTCTAAAATACCGACTACCATGCAATTATAAATGTGAAACTCAGACGTGGAGTCGGCGCTCTGCATCAAGGTCTCAGCCTAGCCAACGTACACCGGCAGCTCGATTTCCCCGTTTTATCACCAAAAGTATTTCGTGGAGTTTCAGTTGAAAAATTATGGATAAAATAGTATAATGTATGAATAAAAAATAATATTTCGTTTTTAAGAGTTGGTTTAACCAATAGCCGTGTACATAATGGAGATTAAGAAAAATTCTTTGTAAGTTGAGAGGGGGTCTGATGCATGGAAAACAGATCTCGGTGTCCAAAGTAGAATTTTTTCTTCTTCTTGTTTTTTTTTTTAATCAAAGAATGTTTAGTGCATTAGGCTTCATGTGAGGAATTATAGGTTTTTCAAAGGTACAGGTTGCTTAAGACGGTATATTGCTTCATGCCTCATCCTCCTGTGACATGAGAAAAGGGGAAAAGAGCACATAATCAGTCGTGCAGGCAGTAGTTCGACTGCAGCTCGCCTAAGTAGGTAAAATTCTCGAAGGGAATATTCCCGTTTTTCTGCTGAAGAAGTGGGGGAGCCACGTCGAGTACCGATAGGAGCCGCTATTGATCCCCCACTTGGTTTAGGTGTCCTTTCCTGCACAGACTGTCGGAGAGTTTGCCTCGTTCTTCTAACACCAATTTCTTCTGAGAGACCAATACAATAATCCAGGAAAATGCAGCCGGCAATAACTGATCCAGTCTCCTTCGCAAAGGATTTCGTCGCCGGAGGTGTCGCAGCGGCTATCTCCAAGACGACCGTAGCTCCGATAGAACGAGTCAAGCTTCTCCTCCAGGTCCAACACATCTCCACCCAGATCTCCCCGGAACAACGGTACAAGGGTACGCTGATTTTGTCTGTTTTGAGTAGAATCCGGGCTCGCCGGTTGACCCACTTGACGCCGATTATCGGTTTCGTCAAGAGGGACACGACAGAAGCCTTCCTGTTAATTTTCTGCCAAGTAAACTTTTTTTTAACCGGTTTTCCCGTCTTTTTTCTTAAAACCATGCCTGGAAGAAAACGTGGTACCGGGTCCACGCCTTACAGAAAGGACGGAAATTCCCACCCGGTGCGCATGCGCCCTTCGGCCTGCAGAAAATCCCTTGCGTAACCGTGACGTGCTCCATTTTGTGAAAAAAGCCTGCAATTAAATATAGTCGGGAGAGGATTCTTTCGAAATCGGAGCCAAGCTCCAAAAGATGGATTTAGATCTTGGTATGGATCCATCTCGTCTCAAGGTCGGCCGACACGTGGTGAAGGTGCCAAAATGGCGCCCGGCCTTTCTGCAGCCTTTGCCAGGGGCATCGTTTCAATTACGCCGGGTCGACTTTTAAAAAAAATCCATTCTTCTGCATTTTCTTCAGAGGGTTTACAGAAGAAAATCATAAAATGAAAAACCTACCATAGGCGCTTGTTCAAGGGCCCTCAGCCGTAATTGGCCATTTCCTCCACAATGTACCATGGTGGGAAATAAAAGTTACTCGTATGACAGTAACACCAGAAAAAGTACTTTTCTTCAAGTTATTTAGCAGAAGAGGCTCGCCGAGTAAACGAAACGGCATGGCGAGATGACCTTTGCCACATTAGAAATTATGAAGGTGGGGCGAGTACGTAGATTCACTTTTTATAATTGATAAAACTTTGCCTTTACCCACCTCGAGGAGGTCTCGACCGGTTCGACCTTGGCACCCTGACGTCAACGTAAAATATGTGTCATTAACCATTGAGGCGCCGGCAGATTTTTTACAAAAATAAAAAAAATATCTGCACGCCTATTAAAATATATAAGTATATATATATAAATAAAACACCCCACACTTCAATTAATAATCTCATAGGTTCTACCTATAATTCGAATGAAGTTAGTAATGGTAAAATATTTGCAGCAACACCAATTCTCCACTCTCAGACACACTTTTTAAAAAAAAAAACCTCCCATAAAACACCCTTAAAAACATACTCATAGGTTTTACTACTACTCGAGTAAAGGGAGTAATGGTAAAAAATTGGCAGCATTACTAATTCTTCACTCTCCGATCAAACCGGATACATACAAAATAAAAGCATCTACACGCTATTTGAAAAAAATAAAAACGGTCCCATAAAACATCTTTAAATACATAATCTCATAGGTTTTACTACTACTCGAGTGAAGGTAGTAATGGTAAAAAAAATTAACAGCATTACTAATTCTTCACTCTCGGATCAAACTGGATAAATATCTACACTCCTATTTAAAAAACTAAAACACCTTTAAATACACAATCTCATAGGTTTTACTGCTACTTGAGTATAAAAAATTGAAAGCATTAATAATTCTTCACTCTCAGATCAAAACTGGTTAAATAAAAAATAAAAGCATATACACTATTAAAAAAAAAAACTAAATACATAATCTCACAGGTTTTACTACTGCATGAGTAAAGATAGTAATGGTAAAAAAATGAAAATATTAATAATTCTTCACTCTCAGATCAAAACTGGTTAAATAAAAAATAAAAGCATATACACTATAAAAAAAAAAAAAACTTAATACATAATCTCATAGGCTTTACTACTGCACGAGTAAAGATAGTAATGGTAAAAAATTGAAAATAATAATTCATCACTCTTGGATCAAAACCGGTTAAATAAAAGCATATACACTGTTTAAAAAAAAAATCTTTAAATACTAATCTCATAGGTTTTACTACTGCACGAGTAAAGATAGTAATGGTAAAAAATTGAAAATATTAATAATTCTTCACTCTCCGATCAAAACCGGTTAAATAAAACATAAAAGCATATACACACACGCCTATTTACAAAAAAAACGCACTCATAAAACATCCTTAAATACATAATCTTCTAGGTTTTACTACTGCTTGAGGAAAGATAGGGCTGATGAATGCACTAGGTGAAAAAGAAATTCCTTAGTAAGTCTATCAGGAAAACAAAAATCTACCTCGCTCTTATTAGACAAGGAAGGAAAATAATAGATCTTTATACTGGTCACTGTTTAGTTAATTATCACAACTGATACAGAAACATGCTGACTATGTCATGAAAAATCAAAGATATTGGAATTTTCTTTTGTGACTGCATAGTACTAGCCTGGAAACATTACAGCCTCTTTGGGAAGGTGAATTTGACGCCTAAGGAAATAAATAAAGAGGAACTGCAAAAAACCTAACATGCTCATTGCTTGTTACCAGCACGGAAGTCATGATGTGCAACGTTTCTAGGAATAAAAATTTTTCCCATATGGTAAGGGGAAATTGAAATACCAATCATCCTCTTGCCCCCTCACACATCCCTCACACTGAGTGTCTGAATTGGCTGGTTTCTAATGGCATTTGTACTCCAAGGTGGAAATTTGGCAATAGTGTGCTGTGACAATCACATTTGTAATATATACTAATATGAATTTGTTACAAATAAAAAATTTAAAAATGAAGATGTCTTGGGATGCCCGGAAATTAATGCAGGTTTTCATGTTTTCTTTCAATTACCCCTCTATAATAAACTGTTTGATGGATTTTTATTTTGTACAAATGTCAACACTTTTTAATCCTTTTCCAAATAAAAACCTCTGTAGCATTTTGTTACTTGGAAATATTGAGCCTTTAGTAAGATTTCAACACATGCTTTTTACCTAATTTCGTTTTATGAGTTTAAACTCGGTCTGAATGGTGCCCAAACAACCAGAAACATTAATGAAGTCTGTAGCGATGGCAATATGGGTGAGAGAAACATCAGAGATGGTTTAAAAAATTTCAAGAGAGACACTTTCCTTGAAGACAAAGGTCGTGGAAGGATTTCTTCCTGTTAAGGTTGCGAGCTTTGGTTAAAGTAAATCCCAGAACCTATCAAAGGACCATCGCAGAAAGTGCTTGGACTAGAGTAATAGTTGGACTGCTAACTGCACACTGCACATATTGCCAAGAAGAAGAAGAAGAAATAGCAGAAAACGTCCTCTGTGGTGCGAAGGCCTATGTAGGCATGAGATTATTAATCCTGGGAGAGGAAAATCCGTGGCCTGAAAGATACAAACAGGAGCCTTTGAAAAAGCTTTGGGATCTGGTATAAAGCCTTATGCTTAGCAAGGAGCTCTAGATTTAAAATATTTAAAAAAATGGAGATGCACAATAGTCCAATACTGGTCACGGTACACAGGTCGTAAAGAGGCCGACTCCTTTATAATCTATCTATGTAAATCCCATAACAACTGTTCTCAAACTTTCAGATAATCTTTCAGTTAGCAAATCGACCATCTTAAGGCAATTGGAAATGTGAAAAGCTCGAAATTTGGGTTCATCATGCATTAAATGAAAGCAAAAAAAAAATCATTATGAAGTTGGTGCAACACCTCTTTGCCAAAACAGAAACGAACCTTTGTGGAATTGTTACTTGTGATGAAAAGAGGATTCTTTACGATAACAGCAGACATTCTGGCAAGCAGCACCACATTTTTAAAATCCCCCCCATTCATAAAAAAGTGACTTCTTGGTGGGTGGGATTCATTTGCGCTGATCCTTCACAGCTCCTTGAATCCTGGCGAAACAATTTTAAAATGTATCGCTCTCAAATTGAAACAATAGATAAAATTGGCATTATTATAGCATCTTCACCAGAAAAAGACAATTCTGTTACACTACATTGCTCAGCTCCAAGTCTCACATGTGACAACATGAAAACTGTCAGATCATAGTTATGAGGTTCTGCCTCAACTTCCCTATTCTCCAGACTTATCGTCTACCAACAACCATTCAGGCAATCTGGACATTTTACAACATATAAAATGTATTGATAAAAACCGTTAGAAAATGCTTCTTCTTTTTTGTTAATTTGTTAGAAATAAATTTCGATTTTTCAAAAACAAATAAAAGAATTTGTTAGTAATAAAGACTCAAAATTCTAGTCAGAGAGTATAGAGAAGTTGCCAAGTTATTAATTTATATTTAATTTGTCAGGTATGATCGACTGCTTCGTCCGTATTCCGAAAGAACAGGGAGTCCTCGCATACTGGAGAGGTAACATGGCTAATGTCATCCGTTACTTCCCGACCCAGGCCCTCAACTTCGCTTTCAAGGACAAATACAAGCAAGTCTTCTTGGGAGGAGTTGACAAGAACACACAGTTCTGGCGCTATTTTGCTGGAAATCTCGCCTCTGGTGGTGCTGCTGGTGCCACTTCTCTTTGCTTCGTCTACCCGCTTGACTTCGCCCGTACCAGGTAAACCAAAAAACCCTTCTTTTAAATTAGATGATATGCAGAATCTTATCATTTATATAAATTTGTTTAAGGAACATTTCTTATTTTTGCAGTGTTATAGCAAATGTATTTTAGCAAACTCTTCTGTTTTAAGGGATTAGACTGATAGCTTGTAGTAAACTTGTTTTTAAATGTTTACAGGTTAGCAGCTGATGTTGGAAAGGGTGACGGACAGCGTGAATTCAAAGGTCTCGGTGACTGCTTAACTAAAGTCTTCAAGAAGGACGGTCTCGTCGGTCTCTACAGAGGATTTGGCGTCTCAGTCCAGGGTATCATCATTTACAGAGCATCTTACTTCGGCTGCTTTGACACAGCTAAGGGAATGCTCCCCGATCCTAAAAAAGCTGGTTTCTTTATTTCATGGGGTATCGCACAGGTAAGATCTTCAACTGTGTTTGACAGTATTAATTGACCTACTTCTCACTCAAGAAATTTCAACTTTATCAATAACTCAAAATAAAAATTTTGTTACAGGTGGTCACGACTATGGCTGGTATTATTTCCTATCCATTTGACACTGTTAGGAGGAGGATGATGATGCAGTCTGGCCGTGCAAAAGCTGATGTCGTTTACAAGAATACCATCCACTGCTGGGGTGTTATTGCTAAGCAAGAAGGACCCAAAGCTTTCTTCAAGGGAGCTTTCTCCAATGTCCTCAGAGGCACTGGCGGTGCTCTCGTACTTGTACTTTATGATGAAATCAAGAACTTCATCTTCTAAAGTCATTGTCGTGTGTCAGCATTCTACCCCCTCTTCATCTGTAACATTGATTTAGCATTCCACCTTGCGCCAAAACGAAACCAGCCCCGATGAGGGGGCCCCACACGATTTAGGTGTTACTCTGTAGTTTTTGAGTAAGGAAAAAAAAAAGAGAAAAAGTAAAAAAATTAGGAAAAACAAACTGTGAACTGCGATCAACACGAAGCGAATGTGTATATAATTATTATATCGAAATTAAATAAAGCTGTTACTCGACAACTGGACACAATTAAAACAAAAAACAATAAAGGTTTTGAACCGCCCTGGACTGAACAAAAAGTTTGTAACCTCAGGTGAAGTTATTTATTGTCTTTGTTAAACCTTGAGGTTTTTGCCTTTTTGTCTTGAAGGGGTCAAAACAGAATTTGTTGTTTTTATTAACAATCCTTTTTCTTCATTTATATTAATCAAACATCGATTTGTGGTGTTCTTCTATGTTCAATTTTAAAAAACAAGAACGACTTCTTTTATTATAGATTTATTTCATGCCAAGCAAACAGTTGGTTATATCTGTTCACAACATATTGTATCGTGTATTTTTTTAATATACATTCATAATTCTAAAATTGTGGTCACATTTTCTTCTATTGGGTTGTCCGGAAAATAATGCAGGATTTTGGTATTAAACAAAAAAAAAGAAACTAGTTACTTTAAAGCAATGTTCTTTAATCAAAATAATTNTACAAATGAGTAATCCTGTAAACGTAAACAGAATATTTTATATAGATTTTTTTTAATGAAAACTTAAAATCCTGCATTATTTTCCGGACAACCCAATAATAGCCTCATGTCTAGTAAATTTGCGATAAATTAGAAATTTCATATAGTTTCCTCATTTTCATTTCCTAATTTCATGACATCCTTTTTTTCTTTTTCTTTTTTTCATTAATAAAATATCTTCCTCATTTTCATTTCCTACTTTCATGACATTTTCCAAATTTGATTTTTTTTCTCTCTTTTTTATTAATAAAATCCCATGTTATAGGATTGAAAAACAAAGCTTGGCTAAATATACACGAATATGAACAAACTGCAAATTTGAACAAGAAGGGATTGAATTTTATTTTTATTTTTTAAATTTAATCATAAAAATTAGTTTTAAAAATTTGTCACTAATTTCAACAGCAACTCTTACTAAAATTTAATTGGTACTGGATGTCAATTAGTATTTGTTATTAATAATTTTTATTCTACATGCAAACTTTTGTGTGCAATGAATAAAAATTTAAGAAACCACATTGTGTCATCCTCTCCAAGAAGTGAAATTAGATGCTGTGTCAGGTAAGAGAGTAAAATAAAATTTCATAAATTGTATATTCTATGAAAAAATGAACAAAATTTTTTATAATCAATTAAAAATTGGACTGGCTGGTTATACAGTATACTCCACAGTCAGTATGTTGAACACTATAATCACATGCAATGTGTGTTACAGATTTTTTATTACAAATACTTAGTCAAGATTTCATTTCAAGTAGAAGGCTGGTTTTGGGTTTCGACAAAACGTTAGTATGGATGAAACAAGAAAGCTAATAATTGTAAGGTGTTAGTAGTAAAATGTGACCTGAATGTAACAACAGAGATCAGAATATGGTGGGCAAAAGCCTTGGAAAATATGACGCAAAATCATTTTAAAAAAATTAGCATGTCAACATTAATAAGGCAATGCATTACGTGCTCAGTCCAGCAATGGAAGTGACGGATTGAGATGGAAAAGGATTCAAATCATCCTGCTAGTGACTTTTTCATCTCAAACTAGGCTCTAGATAAAAAGTGTAATTAATTGAAATAATACACTCAATGTTACAAATTTGATCACAATATATTTTCCACATGGTCTCATAGATAACACTAAAGCCAGCACCCCTCATCGAGACATCGGAATTAGCCCGGAAAGGCGAATTGGTGCCTAAAGAAATAAGTGAAGAGGAACCATGGACAGAGCTAACTACCTTAAAAAGTAGTGCTGGTGACTTGCCTGCAAATCATTGTTTAAAGTTTCTGCGAATAGAAAATTTTGCCGTACAGAAGGGGGAAAATTGAAATACCAGGCTGCGCTAAACCTGAAGGGTTTGTTTGGCTTGGAAATAAAAAAGGGTCAATTTTACAGTAGGTCTTTAAGGTCGCAGTGGAAGAAACTGACTGGTCACCATTGACTCCGAGGAGGAAAAACCAACATTTTTACATACCACGCATATATTAGCCTAAAATTGTAACTGATTCTCTAAAATATAGTTTAAAGTTTAACATAAAAAATGCTTAGGGCTATAATTAGCCAGTAGACGAATTCTCTCACCAAACTCGAGCGACAAGAACTAAATTGATGACTGAACAATGAACTCTTGTAGGACCAAAATCAGATGACTGTAAACCCTGGAAAGTCCTTATTCAAGAACAGTATAAATAATCAATTACAACCCAAAAGTATTTAAATTATATTATCACTGAATATATAATTTAAAGCTTTTTTTAATGAGGGTATTTGAATTACGAGGTTATATGAACCCTCAAGGTGCCAGTGTTTAAAAGAAAAACCATTATAATTATGTTGGGGGCAGGGCTGCTGGATTCAAACCCAGAACTTACGGCTTACAGCGATGAGCGCCATATCAACGACTAACCCGTTGTAGCTTCCAATATGGACAATTAAAAATTAAACCTTAAAAAATGTAACTTCAAAAATTAATATGTCAGGACCCTCAAAGTGCCAGTGTTTAGAAAAAAAAAACATTTGTAAGTATGTTGGGTTCAAACGCAGGGCTGCTGGATTCAAACCCAGGACCTATGGCTAATAGCGATGAGCGCCAAGTCAACGACTAACCCGTTGTAGCTTCCAATATGGATAATTAAAAATTAAACCTTAAAAAATGTAACTTCAAAAATTAATATGTCAGGACCCTCAAAGTGCCAGTGTTTAGAAAAAAAAAACATTTCTAAGTATGTCGGGTTCAAACGCAGGGCTGCTGGATTCGAACCCAGGACCTATGGCTAATAGCGATGAGCGCCATGTCAACGACTAACCCGTTGTAGCTTCCAATATGGATAATTAAAAATTAAACCTTAAAAAATGTAACTTCAAAAATTAATATGTCAGCTTTCTATCATCAGAAAATTAATTAAATAAAAATTTTTCAATTAATAATGTAAATATTTTGAAAGAAAATTGTTCTGATAACAATTCAGCTGTTCATGTGTTTTGATATTGATATTTTTGTTTTTGCTTGAATGTGTAATTATAACAACAATGCATTTTTAAGAAAATTAGTCAATAATTTAAAAAAAAATGAATAAAACTACTTACATAAAGTCTCTACGAGTTGGCTGGAGTTACGTAATAAATTTCTTGTTCTTATACTTGTACTTGTTTATGTTAACAATGAAAAAACCGATTATGTCTTGATAAATGAACATTTTTAATTATTGCCGAAAACTAATTAAAAACTGTTGATAATGATAATTAACGAAAGGGATACGAATTGAATTCAACATTAGAAAGAGAGAAAAACTTAGTGAAACATATGGCTTTCAAGGATTATTTGAATAGACTTTATACTTGTCAAAAAATAAGCAAAGCTTAACAATCACTGCCTCTGCCTTTATACACTTGGATTTATTGTACATAATCAATTTTTCGGGTTATTTAATCTTTTTTTAAATATAATTTATCAACATTTTAAATTTGATTGCAAACAAATAATTTGGGGCCTATTTGAGAAAAAAAGGTAAAAATTCTCTGCCTCCTCAATTTAATTCGTTAAGAACAAGAAGTTTTCAAAAGGTACAATATCTAGCCATATAAACCACCCAAACTGCCATCTGTCTTGTAAGTATATTTAATTAAACATTATTAAATTATTTAAAATTGGTTATTTATATGAATCCATATATGTATTTAGTAATCATAATTAACCTTATTAATTGTTTTGATTTAAGGGGTTAAATTTGGTCTTTATCTAAGGTCTTGTTTGAGATGAATTTACATACGTATGTATATGGATTAATATAATAATTACAGAAATAATTACTTCGCTAACAGCTCCCCATGGCCACTTTATAAGTCAACGATTATCAAATCCTGATTAAACGATGTTTAAAAATATGGTAAAAAGAGGGAAAATTGGAAAAGTTGTATGTTGAGATGAGGAGTTGGTGTTAGAGTGGATCAAAGTTGTGATAGCTCAAGTGGTTAGAGTATTAAGATGAAGGTCGTGGGTTCAAATCTCTCCCGAGCCACTAGATTTTTCACTCCGCAGAAAACTAGAGTCCTTATTAAACTCATAATAATTCCTTTATTCTCTTACTTTCCTTAGACATAATCTGCTCATTGCCTTCAATTTCTAATAAAAAGTATGATTAATAATTCATATAATATTCATAATTCATTTAATAATTATAGAACTACTTACTTCGCTAACAGCTCCCCCATGGGCACTTCTTAAAGCCTAGTACGCACTGGAATTCTGTCTCGGATACATGTCGCAGAGTCTTTACTCAGCAATATTGTCGCTCTGAAAATCGTTTCGCATCTAGTTCGAGTCTGACCCATGTCAAGCGAGGTCACACTCTCAGAATGAGTGAAAAAAGAGCTAACCAAAAAGCCACCACGTTGGTGGATTCGTGAGATGTTCAAGGATCGGAATAAGAAGAAGAATAAAAATAACTTTATTCTGGGACTGGTGTCCCCTAAGAATAATTTACATGAAATAAATAAAGGAACTTCCTTCTATGAAATTAAAAGTAAAAAAAGATAGAAATCTTGGCACAATGTATACCAGTAAGGCAGGCCAGAAGAGAAAATTACGAGAATATTAAACAAAACTAACGAATGTTAACGTGAGGTCTCTGCTTGGAGGGAGAGGAGGTGATTATACAGGTGTGATTTAAAGGAGGAAAATGAGGCAGCGTGATGAATAGAAGGGGGAAGGGAGTTCCAGAGTTTAGGAGCTCAGATCAGAAAGGATCTTCCGAAGGTATGGGTTGTATGTTGCGGAAGGATAAGGTCGATTGGGGATGAGCGGGTCTTACGAGTGTGATGTGAAGAGTTGAATTGGATGGATTGGATGATGTAAGGAGGACGACGAGCGTGGATGGACTGGAAAAAGCAACCTAGGAAATACTGTGCATGGAAGGAGGGGAATAGCCAGGAAAGTTGGGAATACAACCCCGACACCTGGGATCCCTGTGGGGTGTTGTATATAAATATTACGCAACAATTCATAATACACTTCAATCGCGCGTTCCCCCCTCCAAGAGACCACCGTATGCCACACAGCTATAATCGAAGAAGGGAAGTATAAGGGAAGATACAAGGAGTTTGTGGGTGGAGAAAGGTAAGAGAAGCCAGGACTGAAGAAACAGGCTGAGGGAGGCAATGCAATGGCGGGAAATTTGGGAAATGTGAGAATGCCAGGAAAGGTTTTGGTCAAAGACTACTCCTAGGTTTTTAACTGAAGAACAGAAGGGGAGGAATTGAGGAGTTGTCTGGACCCGATAATTATGGCGGAGTATTTGGTCGGATTGAGGACTAGGGAATTTTTATGTGCCCATTCATTGATGGAATTTAGGTCTTTTTGGATCTTGAGAATGGCCGAGTGAAGATTGGAAGGGTGGAAAGATATGTATATTTGGGAGTCATCGGCATGTAGGTGATAGTTACAGGACTGGATGGAGTCCGGCAGGTCATTGATATAAATGGAAAAAAGGATAGGAGAGATGCTAGAGCCTTGGGGCACCCCAGATTTTAGGGGCAGGAAGGAGGAGGTAAGGCCATTGGGAAGGGAGACAGCTTGATGGCGATTGGTAAGGTAGTAGTGGAACCAATGATGGTCCTGGTGTAGAAGGAAAAAGGTTCGAGTTTAGAGAGTAGAGAAGAGTGAGGGACAGAATCGAAGGCTTTGGAAAAATCAAGAAGGACAAGTATTGTAACTTTCCATGGTCCATTGCTTAGTGGAGGTCACTGGTAATTTTTATTAGTGCTGATTGGGTGGAATAACCTTGGCGGAAGCCAAATTGGAGGGGGTTGAGAAGATGGGACTGTTCAAGTGCCTGGAGACTTGTGCTTGGACTAATCTTCCTGGGGGCTTGGACAGGTTTGAGAGGATGGAAATGGGACACAATCTTCTTGACACACCGAGATCCAAGTTCCAAAATTTTGTTCGGATGAGTCCAGTCAACTTCGAATGTCTTATGTAAATGGTTGGACCACACATTTCGAAAAAGGAGACGAATTTTAGGGTGCCAGTTTCTGCTACCGACAGGCTAGCAATCACTCTCCGTTTTCTCTAAGTCTAACTTCATATTTTCAGACTAACTCAGCCACATGTCTGGTTTCTTTCTCCTGAAAAAAAAAATCACAAAAACACAACACACCAGATTCAAGACTCACGTCATGGAGCGTCCCGGATGCAAGAAAATGAATCCCAGACTCAGCTCTGCAACAAAGAGTCTGAACGAAGAATCCCAGTGTGTACTAGGCTTAAGTCACTGGGAATCCTGATTACACAATATTTGAAAATATGGAAAAATTGGAAAGGTTGTAGGTTGAAATGAGGAGTTGGTGTCTGAGCGGATCGAAGTAACAATAGCTCAGGTTAGAGCAGCAGCGTATCGAGCAGAAGGTCGAGTGTTCGAATCCCGCATGTGATACTATCTTTTTCATCTCAATCGAGACCTTAGATAAAAAGTATAATTAATTAAAATTGTTAATTTCCTTATATGGCATGACTAACTGAGCTCTATTATTAAACATGTCTTCCAAGCCTTCGAAATTAACTTTTTCACTCTGCAGAAAACTAGAATTCTTATTAAATCCCTAATAATTTATTTATTCTCTTACTATAGCATTATTTTTTTCACTTTTCTTACACTTATCTGCTCATTGCCTTTAAATTCTAATAAAAAGTATAATTAATTTAAATAATTAATAAGGTCAATTATGACTACATATATGGAGGATTCATATAATAATTACAGAAGTATTTACTTCACTAAGAGCTCCTTCATGGCCACTTTTTAAGTCGCCAAGAATCGAATCTTGATTAAACAATATTTAAAAATATCGCAAAAAGAGGGAAAATTGGAAAAGTCATAGGTTTAGATGAGGCATTGTGTCAGAGTGGATCAAAGTCACAATAGCTCAAGTAGTTTGAGCAGCGGCTTATTGAGCAGAAGGTCATGGGTTCAAATGTCGCTTGTGACACTAGCTTTTCACCTCAACCAAGACCTTAGATAAAAATTATAATTAAAATTGTCTTCTCAAGTCGCCATTCTCTTTGACACTAGCTTTTCACTCTGAAGAAAACGAGTTGATTCAGTTTGAAGAAAGCAGTTCTTATTAAATCCCTAGTAATTCTCTTATTATAGCACATTTTTTCACTTTCCTTAGACTTAAACTGGTCATCGCCTTCAAACTCTAATTCATTCCTGTATTAGATAATATTATTAATATATTAGATAAAGTATTTACTTCACTAAGAACTCCTTCATGAGTTATGATCTTAAACTAAGAGATTTCTTCCTATATTAAGTTTTCAATAATCTTGCACTTATAAACTTAAATTAATTTTCCTCAATACCTATAAACTTTTTGCCCACATTGCTTATCCAAACGCATACCCCAAGTGTTCAACACTTCTCTAAAGCTTTAATCTTTTCCTTCAGAATTGCAGGGACAAGACTACGGGATTTGCTTCCCTGCACAGTAAGTTCTGCTTCTTCGCAAGGTTGAAGTTTTTACAAATGACATTAACAATTTCCTTTTCTTTCCTCCTCAAGACACCAATTCAAGATATTTCTTTCTTTTTGACAAGAGGATCCATGGTGATCTTTGATTTTATCAAATAATTTATAGTTGTTCAATTATTAGTTTTTTTATTGTAGAGGAATAGAAAATATATTCTAATTATCAAATCCACATAATCTTTTTCCTTCAAATAAATATTCTCTAAGTAGAGAAAGAACATTTATTTTTATTAATAATATTAAATAATATTAATGTTTTTGTAGTTATAAAAAAGTTTAAATTACCAATTGAACCAATTTACTATATGTCATATTGGGAAATAACCAATACACAGATGTAGGAAATATTTAAAGAAAAGTTTGGTTATTTATATTACAAATGTGGAAGAATTAGACAAATGGAATTAAAAGAATGGATGAAAATCCAGAGATATTTTGTTTGGTGTAAAGATCAGTGGACTGAAGTTGTTAATATGCATCCAATCAACTTGTTTAATTCCAGTTCATTAATTGAGCCAATGTTTCTACAGTCAATAAAAGACGAGTAACAGTGTTTCAAAGAAAGTTCTGACAATTGAGTATTTTTCTGATGACTTTTACACCATAATATTAAGTAATTTTTATTGTACAGGAATGGAAAATATATTCTTAGAAGAGAAAGAACTTGTATATTTCAACAAATATTTAGTACATTATTAAAAACAATAATACAAAAGTTTTTGGAGTTATTTGTTAAATAAAGGAAAGTTCATTTCAATTGACCTTGTTAAAGCACATTGAAGCTATATTGAGTTAAAAAGAAGGGACACCAAAACTGCCAATTTCTGCAAATAATTAAAACTTGGTTCATATTTAAATTAGTTTGTTTTCATTGTATATTCTTATAAGGTTAAAAAGACAACAGCAGGTTCTCACCTGTAAAATTCTTAAAAAAATATATAGAAAATAAGCCAGTAATTTATATATAATAGCAGCGTTGGTGGCCCCAACGGTATAGTTTTTACCTTAGGCTCATCACTGTAAGGTAAAGGTCCTGGGTTCAAAGTCAGGAGCCCTGCATACGACCCCAACATACTTACAAATGGGCTTTTTTTTTTTCAAAAACACCGACACCCCGAGAGTACATCTAACCTCGTAGTTGAAATGCCCTCATTAAGTTAAAAAAAAAAAAAAATTATAGATATTCATATTGTGTTTTGTCATGAAAATTGAGAGTGAATGTATTTATTAGTGTAGGCATGTAGTGTGAGAGGGCCTATGGAATAGCGAGTACCTCATTACCCTACAATTAGTTTAGTTAGATATATAATATGTGTAAAGGGTGAGGAATATTGAGTACTCCACTACTCTAAGAGAATCGTGTGTATTTATAAGTGAGAGTGTGAGTATGTTTCAATTTAAAAATTGATGCATTGAGGGCTGAAATGACCTAGCTGTTGACAACCCTTGGAGCCTAAATTCAACCGTGGGACGGGTAAGACCAAGACTGCATAATTTATTAATTTGTATGTATATTTTTTTTCCCACAAAATCAGGTGTTTCTGGCAGGCAGCGAGAATCACCCACCTTGGGTTTTGGCTGTTCAGGGTCAGACGTCAGTCTTATCCGTCCTTCCACTGAAGAGCTGTCAACAGCTAAGTCATTTCAACATCCAAACTCACTCACTCTTAAATACATTTTTTCCTATTTACATAATATTAACTTAAGGTTTTCAATTGTTCCCCCCTTGTCACCTGACCTTATATTACTAGTGTAATACTCTACCTCTTTTTATCCAATGCTTGAATTTTCCTCTATTATCTGGCCTCCTAACTACTCTCAAATCCGCAGTATCGAAACAAATCAACATTGATTTCTTAGATACTTGTTTTTGAACCACAATTTTGATTACAACGATGATTTCACAATGTCAATTTTGAATATTGAGGCAAGAAGAACTAGGTCTGACTGTGTTGTTAAAAAAAAAATTAATTTCAAATCCTGACCTATTTTCCTATAAGGTTCGATGTTTATAAACATAAAACTCATAATTTTTCATTATTTAAAGTACCTCATGTTGCAACAATAACTGCTAGTTACTCTCTCCCATAAAAATTAAATTAAATTTTGCCCCCCTTTATTTATCTTACATAATATTTTGTATTGTGTATATATCCTATGTTTCCAATATTTTAAATGCTTTATGTATAACTTATAATTATAACCTATAAGGTTCGATGTCTGTAAACATAAAACTCATAATTTTTCATTATTTAAAGTTGCAACAATAACTGCTAGTTATTCTTCCCATAAAAATTAAATTAAATTTTGCCCCATTTATTTATCTTACATAATATTTTGTATTGTGTATATATTCTGTTTCCAATATTTTAAATATTTTATGTATAACTTTATAATTTATCTATATGTTATGTATTTTAAAAAACCATCAGCCTGTATTCGTAAATAAATACAGAGAAAGAACAACCCCGCTGAAGATCAAGGAATTGGTCAGTTCGTTTTACAGTAGTTTTTACATCTTTAGACATCACAACCGAACTAGACTTATAAAGGAAAAAAATGAAGAAAAAGCTTGGTACAAAATAAATGAAAATAATAATGTAACAAACAAGTAAAGAGAATATATTGCAAGGACAGAGGAAATAACAAGACCATTGGCACTTTAAGTGTCTCAGGATTGATTCTCTGCGTTGGTTTTGGTACAGGCTTAATTAATAGTGGCATATGTTTCGACTTGTTATAGTTTTAAGGATAAATGGGATATTGTATATATGTGTGGATTAGTAGTTAGATACGAAGAAAGCTTGAGCAATGGTTCTAAGGATTTCATACTGGGGTGACTAGATTCTTTGGACTTCGGATAGTTTGGAGTATGGGGAGGTTTTCTAAGTAAGTCATTTGTCCATGTAAAGTCCCAAATAGTACTAAATTGGAAAGGTGGTATTGCAGAGGATAAAGGCTGTTAGTAATGACATGCAGTGTATACTGAATAGAGGACTAAGGATGGTGCCTTGAGGCACACCCATTTTGACATAGCGGGTGGGGAGAAGGTTGTATTGATATGTACTTTGTAAGTACCTATCGGATTTCATGGTTAAATATGTCAATGGAAGCTGTAGAGTTTTTAGAATATGCACAGGTGCCACAAGATCAAAGGCCTCATGTCTAAATCATACGAGCAGCATTCCTTCCATCGAAAGGAATTTGAAGTTGTCATTAAGTTTGGATACAAAGCTGGGAGTATGAGCAAAGGTTCGAAGAATTTTGGACTGGACTGGCTAAATTAGTTTGGATCGTAAAAGGCAGACCTCAGAATGTATTCTGTGTTATATTTTGATGTCTGAGAATGTAAAAATATAAAGTGAAAGATTCTATGAATAATTCGAGTTTGGGTTCCCTTTTAAATTAGTTTATTTACTTTCGTTTTAAATTATTACAGCTAATGACGGTCTTCTTTTAAGAGATTTTTTTAGAAATTTGGTTTTTGTAATATGCTACTCCCTCTTTCACGTTAGATTTTTATGTACACAAATTAATATATTATTTATATTTTTTATAATATTATTGCTTGTAGGATTTTTATTCTTAAAAAAATTAGTATTAATTTTTTTATAAAAATTAATTATAATGGGATTTAGCGCGTGAGATGTTGTCGTGTGGTGCCCGTGACCGGCAGCCGGGACTCCGCAGTTACACGTCACGTCTGCCGAATCGTCTTCGTCGACTGTTATAAGCTGTTGCTGCCTGCTGTACGAAGGGCGTCTCGGGGGTGGCTCTCGACCCTTTTCTTGCTTATAATGACAGTCACGCTTATAAAATGACTTTGAAAAGCTGAAGGCAGATGCGCCGGGACAAGCGGTCATGCTGTCGTCACTCGGGTTCTCTTTGTAAAGTGTTCTCTTCTCTTTTCCTAGAAGATTTTAACAGTTTGTAGTCATGTTCGCAGTCACCGATACACAGAGTAAGTCATTCTTTAATTTTGTCAATTTTTTTTCGGGAAAAAATGTTTGTTTTTTCAAAGATTTACAAGACCGTCTCAGTCTGTGCTAAAGCTGCAAACAGCCTGGTAGTTTGGCATACTCATACTTGAGTTATTCCAATCTGTATTTTAAAAAAAGAAAAACAAATAACTTAATAATGAATTTTATTTCAGAGATAGGCGTCGGATTGGCCGGTTTTGGCATATTCTTCCTTTTCCTAGGCACCCTGCTCTTATTTGATAAAGGCCTGCTAGCTATTGGAAATGTAAGTACCAGTATGGAACTTTTAAACATTAATTGTAGAGTACTGCGGTAGCCAAGCGGTCAGTGTGATAGACTCTCAGGCCTCGGTTCTAGACCCTGTAGTCATGGGTTCGATTCCCACCGTCACCCCTGGCCTTTTTTTATGCAACCCTTCCCCCCGAAAAGAATACGCACCACATATGAGATATACATTCCTTTGCTAACATGCAAAGTTCATAAGGCTGTTAAAAAACAAAAAAAAACATTAATTATCAAAACCATAATTCTTGTGAATAAGCAGTACATAACATGATGACATGTTTCATCCGCACTTTGAACATCCTAGTACACTTTTTATTTGTTTTTTTACAGTTGTATGTTGGCATATCTGGTATAATTTCACATTTTATTCTGAGATTTATTCTATTCAGTGTATGTTCGCATTGAAAAAAAACAGCCCTCCGCCGTACATCAACAACAAATACAAACCAACTTCCATTCAAGTCAAATACAGTAATCCCTTAACATTCGCGGGTGTTTGGTTCCAGAAAACTGCCTTGAATGTTAAATCCGCAAATGTTTAGTCTATCTTCCCCTATGCTGTAAGGAGGGATACGTTTCATGAAGTCAAAAATTGAGATACAATTCAGAACTAAAAAAAAAGTTTATTCAAAAATAAAGTAATGGAAGGCATAAAGTGTTTGAACATGTTAATTGTTTTTGATGTGCAAGGAAAGAAATAAGTATTAATTGTTTGCTGTTCTGCCGAAAAATAATTTATTTAAGAATTTCCACATAAGGATTTGAAACAGCCTTGACATCCCTTTTAAACTTAAACTTCGATTTGAAGGTGGGTCGAAATCCATTGCTTTTTTTAATAAGTTGGTCCCTCGAGGTTAACATTTCCCTGAGCAGTTTTGAAGGAAAGCCTGCATAAAAAAAATTAAAAAATGTAACGTCCAAAATTTTTATTCGTTCACCGAGGGTCAGGACAGTTTTTTTCCGTTTTGGAAGAGGAGCCATTTCGAGACACAAAATCCACGAGAGAAAAAAACAAAATGAGAAGAAAGAAGGAACAGCATGTTGAAAGCAGGCAAAAGTTTTCTGAGAGTGAAAATTGAGCAGACATTCTGGACAGTGGCAGGAGAAGCAGCACATTTTTCAAAGCCCTCAACTCTTCAAAAAAAGTTATACTGACTCTTTGGTGGTCTTCATTTGGGGTGATATATTACGGCTTCTTGAACCCCGGCAAAACAATGCCAAAACGTATTCCTCTCAAATTGAAGCAATACACTAGAAATTGCCATTATTAATTAAGGCCATCTTCGGTCAATCGGAAAAGGCCAATTCTGTTACATGACATCGCTTGGCCTCATATCTCTTATTTAACAACATGAAAACGGCCGGACCTTGGTTATGAGGTTCTGCCTCAGCCTCCGTATTCTCCAGACTTATCGCCCCTCGATAACCATTCAGACATCTGGACGTTTTAGAACATAAAAAATTTATTGATCAAAAGTTAGAAAATGCATTTACAGAATTTTTTTTATAATAAAGACTAAAAATTTTGTTCAGAGGGTATAGAGAAGTTGGCATTATGTTGGGAGAAGTGTATTAGAGTGATGTAGGGTATTTTAATTAATAAAAAAAAAAGTAAAATAAATTATTTAATGGATTTTATTTTACAACCATAAGCCTGCATTATTTTATGGAGAACACAATAATATTTGGTGTGTGTTACCTATAGTACCTATAGCACACTGGTGAGTCCTAGTTTTACAGCTTCTCACATATCCACATTAATTTTTAACTGATTTTAAACTAGTTTTTCATTGTTAAAGAATTAGAAAATTTACAAAAATGATAATTTTTTGCATTGTTTTTCAGATTCTTTTCATTTGTGGTCTCGCATGTGTGATAGGTCTGGAAAGGACGTTTAGATTTTTTTTCCAGAGGCACAAGGTAAAAGGTACTGTTTGCTTTTTGGGGGGGATTTTCGTCGTCCTGTATGGATGGCCGATTACGGGGATGATCGTTGAAACTTACGGATTTGTGTTACTTTTCAGGTAAGAATATTTAAAGCATACAATTTTTGTATTAATATAATAAATTGTATTTACCTTTCAGCGGCTTTTTCCCGGTAGCGATAAACTTCCTTAGAAGGATCCCGGTGTTAGGAACGATCATGAATCTTCCCGGAATATACTCTGTAAGTGAATTTATAGCATCAGCCTCCTCAGGTCAAGAGTGCCCAAAAATTTAACAAAACACAAATTTTTAAAAACAAACAAGCAAACTAGCTAGTTATACCTGGTGTGTTTCTTCTGTGATAATTGAAATGGAATTGAGGCATCAAGTTTGTTACAGGTGGTTGATTGGATAACGGGCGATTCTAAAAGAGTAACTGTCTGACATAATGCAGTAAAAATGATATCTACATTCAAGTCATGTTGTTAGTTTCGTATTCCTAACCGCTAACGGGATAAACTTTTATAAGATAAAAGGAAAGTTTACGCATATACCTATGTGAAAGTGAAAAAAGGACAAGTTTTCTTTTTCTAATTATTATACATACTATTATGGATTGTTATGTGCCATGTTCATATTGAACATGCACGTTTTATTGTGCTCGGTCCTTCAAGCACTGGATACAGTTATATTATAAAGCAATGTACAGTTTTAATTCATAATTCAAATGATTAAAACTTTTTATAATTCTTATTGTAATTTATTTTAATTAATAAAATCATTTTCTTTTTCCAATAATTTACTACCATGTGTCTGTACATTTTTGTTATATTATTGATTTTGATGAGTAAACATTGAGATAAAAAAATGTATAAAAATCATTAACAATTTTTTTGTTGATTTTTAACGGATCCTTGTGTATTCTCATATGAACAGGTTAAGTAGTGGAGAGGCAAAAAATTCCACGGTGATGTGGTCTTGCCTCAGCTGTTGATGGCGTAAAATCTCCCTCTTACCTGATGTGTATCGACTTTCATGGAAAATTCACTAATTTTCGTGACGTAGCTTGACCAATTAATTAAGGTTTTTAGTTGAGATGAAAAGTCAGTGTCACGAGCGGGATTCGAACCCACGATCTTCGGCTAGATACGCCGCTGCTCTACCGCTTGAGCTATCGTGACCTTGATCCACTCGGACACTAACTTCTCATCTCAACCCCACCTTTTCTAAATTTTCCCTCCTTTTTGCCATTTTTCAAATGTCGTGCAATCCTTAATTAATTGAACGATATTAATTGGTCAAGCAGACCACGAAAACTAATGAATTTAATAAGTTAAAATGAAGTAAACCTTCGCTAAAGCTCTCCGTGGCCATTTTATTTGTCACTGAGAATCAAATAGATTACACATTTGAAAAATGGCAAAAAGGAGGGAAAATTCAAAAGATGGAGTTAAGATGGGAAGTTATTTCCTGAGTGGATTGAAGTCACGATAGCTCAAGTGGTAAACCTGCGGCGTATCAAGCCAAAGGTCATGGGTACACAAAAGGATCTAAAATTAAGAGTACAAATTTTGACCTTGCATAACCTCAAAAAGTTGCGATCTATGCAAAAGAAATGTTTACAAAGGGTGTATGTACATACATATTCTCACTCAAGAAGCACCAAAGGCCTGTGAATCCTCCATTTTCAAATCAAAACTGATCTGATAATCCCTTAGAAAAAGTTCTGGGAAAACAACCAGATGCGTGAGGATAAAGGTGATCAAAGTCAATGAACAAGCTGACAAACTAGTAAAAACAAGTAATGTTCACACCCCTTGAACCAGAACTGAAAATCAAGCTAAAAGTGTAACTAAACACATGGAGGAAGAAATTACTAAAGAATGAACAAATTCACCAGGGTAGCCTAGTCTTTAAGGCATGCTAGTTGTTCATCCGCCAGTGGTTCTGGGTTCATTGGCATAGTCTATGGTTTTTTAATTGAAAATTATATGAAAAGGTCTTGTAAAGTGTTTTGACCCCTTGTCCATAACACCCAATGGATAGTTGGATGTTAAATCCTCCTTTACAACAGGAAGTACCGTTGGAGCCGTGATGGCCGAGTGGTTAGGGAGTGTGACTTGTATTTTCCTAACTAGTGATTCTAGGTTCAATTCCCATTACATTTTAAATGTTTAAAATATGTAAAACGTCTTGCAAAGTGTTTTGACCCCTCGCCCACAACACCTAACAGGTAGGTGCACATTAAACCCTTGTATTTTCCACACTGGTGGTTCTGGGTTCGAATCCAAACACAACTCATCAAATTTCAATTGGTTAAAATATGTAAAACATTGTGTAATGTGTTTTACACCCTCGTCCACAACACCCAATGGGTTTTGGTCTGTGAACTCAGGTTGAACCAGCACAGGGCCACATATTGCGTCTGTCTCCACTTGCTGGTTTTTGATTTATTCAAAGCTGCACCCCCAGCAACAAGCGATGGACCCAATGCTATTTAAACCTTTCTCAAAGTGACAGACAGTTCCTTACTGAAGATTGCACAATGCCAAAATGCGTTTGAATACTTGAAAACCCGCAAGTGGAGATAGACCCAGTAAGTAGCCTTGTGCTAGTTCGACATTGACCCAATGGGTAGCTGAACATTAAACTTTCCCGTATAAAAGTTTTCTTTTAATAGATAACTGTGTTGAGGACTATGGTAAGAGAGTCCAACTTATGTTTTTTGCACTAGTGGTTCTGGGTTCCAATTCTGCCAATTGTAAGATTTTAATTTGGAAAAAAATCTGGTTTTGACCCCTCATCTGTAATGTCCTCCTGCTATCAGAAATTACTTTACCTAATGACATCATTAAGATAGATTGTCTTATGCAAGGGTACGTCAGTCCTGACTTCCAATGGGTCAAATAAATAAATCATTGAAAGGTAAAGGTAAAAAAGGTAAGGTCCTGGGTTCAAAGCCAGTAGCCCTGCATTCGAATCCGACATACAAATTTTTTTTTTTAAACACCACCACCGCAACGGTTATACAACCTCATAGTTGAAATACCCTAATTAAAAAATAAATAAAATAATTAAAAAAACTGAAATGAAAAAGGAGATAAGCTGTAACTTCTACAAAATTTCAATTATTTTCTGACCCAAAGCCTTCAATAGTAAGTTAAACTTTTAAACAAATTTTATCAAAATCGGTCAGATCGTGCACATTGAATTAAGAGCTTTGTAATATCATCTTGGAATATCGGCATGTCATTTCTGTCTGAAAAAAAAAATAAATATGCCTACTGTTAAAAATGAGAAACCATCTTTAATTATAAAGCTACGACTAGGATGAAGTATGAGGCAGTATAATTTAACAAACAAAAAAAATTTTAATTATCAATTCTTAGATCTTACCAAAAGCGGCGCTTTGAACTCAGGAAATATCGAGGCATGATAAAAGTTAAGAATACAATAACACCTTTATACAATTATAATCCGTGTTAATATCCGGATGAAAAGGTACAATTCACGGCGAAAAGGATATAAACAATAAAAAATATTTTTAAGGTTTATCATTTGTGTATTAAAATTTTTTTTTATCTATCCAACTTCATTTGCCCCCCCCCCTCTTGAAAACAGATCTTTTACAATACATAAAAAGGAACCTGCATACATTGCACATTACGTTTTATAAACATTCCGAAATTATTACATGTTACAACTCCACAAATGTTTACAAAAGTTACGTTACTGTTGAAAACAACTGTTGCGAAGAAAAATTTTTCATTTTTTTTGTAAGATTATATACATCTCTCTCTACAATTACATTCACTCTTACAGTATATACAAAAATATATATCACTCAAAGTGTAACAAAGATTAAAAATTATTTACAGACGAAAGTCCAATGAAATACACATAGTTCAAATAGTTTTCCTTTGAAAAAAAAAAAAAAAAAAAAAAAAAAAGCTTAACAAAATTTGTATTAAAATTATAAAAACAAACATCGATAACAAAATGGGATGATATTGACACTCGGAGAAACTGTTCAGATAATAAGGTGTGTATTTAAAAATAAATTAACGTCGCAAATGTATTTTTTTGTAAGTTTCAAAATTGTGAAAATTCTCAGAAGTCTTTATCCAAAACAAAGTGCCTTTAAAGATGGTCTTCCTTATTCAAGGCACTATTTTTAATAATTCACACATCTATGCGGCTAAAAATTAATAATAAAAAGGCAATTACACAAAACGGGAGTTGAATGCTTTTAACAAACTATTTTCATGTAATGATTGTTTCATTCTTAAAGCTAATACTTTACTACTAATGAATCACTTATAATTTTTTCAAAAAAATCTAGTTTTACAAACTAAATTCATTGATTTTTAAATCTTCGATCATAGAAGAAATTTCATTCAGCCTATAATTAAAATACAATTACATAAAAAAGGCTTTTACGCCTTCATTTAATTCATATTTCATTACTCTCAGCGACTTTGTACAACTATTTACTTCATGGGCGTAGGGCAACTTTGAAAAGTCAAATCAATCACCTAGAGTTGAACTAAAAAATTTTTTGAAGTGATGTTAGTAATATATATATGGCTAGAATAAGTCTCGTTAAAGGAGCAACAAGAAAAACTGGAGAGAAAAAAATTCGCAGATGGATAAATTTCTACGCTAAAAAAGATTTGATAAAACGAAATTAATAACTTTTTCCTCGTTTGCAATTTTTTCCCTTTGAACGTGCATAAAGCAGATTGTCAAAAGACCAGAGATCCAGAGAAAATGACTACAGCCACCCGGTTCGGCAAAAGTTGCCAACAGACTACTAAAATATAAAATGATGAATAAATTAAATAAATAATTCCAACAATAACAAAAGAATAATTAAGTACATATTCAAAAAGCAATTTTTTTAAATTTGATATTTGTATACGAATCAAATTGTTAGTCCTGTATAAATTTGCCTAATTGAAATCATTATTAAATTAACAAATTAGTAATATGGCACAATTTATTTTTAAATAAATTAAACTATTGGTAGGTAACAAGAAACCAACTTGGTAAATCGTTGTGTTTGAGTTGTATAAAATAACGTTTAGTTTGGATTTTCCTTTGAAAATATTTTTTAGAAAAAATTGGGCCTGTTGTTTTTTTTTTTAATTGTATTGACTATTGAATATTTTCCACCAGTTTATCTTTATTGCAACAGAGACGGTTTGGGGTAATATCAGTCATGAGGAAAATCAAAAATGATCCAAAGGGTTATTTGGCTTCTTGAGGCCGGGAACAGCCTGGAAAAGCTATTCCAGCAGTAACATCACATTTATAAAGTTCTTCTAGCCTGGGTTGCGCCACGGCCAGGTCCATGTTGGCTTGTTGCGCCTGGTTTTGCTGCTGGTTGCTCGGAGCGGTCTGACCGTATTTTTCATGAATCCCCCTGTGCCTTTTCAGCGCAAACCGGTCCGAAAACCCGACATCGCAGATATCGCAGCGATGAGGCTTTTCGCCCGTGTGGACTTTGGCGTGGTTTTTAAGGTGAGTCGCTTGGTTGAACGCAGAGCCGCAGATGTTACAACGGTATGGTTTTTCCCCTGTATGGATCCTTCTGTGGTTCCAGAGCGTCGAGTGCCTGGCGAACGTCTTGTTACAGATTTCACATTCGTACGGTCTTTCCCCAGAATGGATCCTCTCGTGGTTTTTAAGATGCGGCGCTTGTGAAAACTGCATACCGCAGACTTCACATTTGAAAGGTCGTTCTCCACTATGGACTCTACCATGATTCTTGAGGTAGGCGGCTCTCGCAAAGGCCAAACCGCAGAATTCACACTTAAAAGGCTTATCACCAGAGTGCAACCGTTTGTGGCTCCAGAGAGAGGAATAACGAGAGAATGAACCGTCACAGATGTTACAGTGAAAAGGCTTTTCCACTTGATTTTGTACACCGCCAACAAAAAGGATTCCAGAACCGTTACATTTATGACATTTAGTAACTGTCCCCATGCCCCTTCTTTTGACTGGATGGATTCCTTTTGGCGGCTCTTCCGTTTCAGTGCCTACTTCTTGAGTGCCTTCAAAACCCGAATCCCTTTCTGAAGCGTCCTCACAATTTTCACACTTGAGAAATTTGAATTTCTTTTTACTACTAGTGAGATCATCAATTTCGACTCCACACGATGTACAACACTTGTTTTTTGTACCCGTATTGTGAGCAGTCTGTTTATGTGTTTTCAAATCGGAAGCCTGATTGAAATTGGAGCCGCACAAATCGCAGACGTATATCCTCTCGGTGGTCGGATTCGAATGTATCCTTTTGTGATGGTTGAGGAGGGAAAGGTGAGCGAACACTAAACCGCACACATCACATTTAAAAGTTGCAGTCGACGCTGCTGCTGCGAGTGACATTTGATTAACAAGCGCATAATTATAAGAAAACGGCTGCGAAACATCAAACCTGTACTTTTCGTCATTCGCCGCTGCGATGCCGACATTGGTCGCAGTTTGCTGGTGTACCTTCTGCAACATATTTACATTATAGCAAAAAGGGAATTCAGTCACTGTCGTAGGCACTTTTTCTTCTTTCTTCTGTAAAGAGTAAAGTTCAGTGACATGATGCTGTTGAGTCTGCTGCTGCTGCTGCTGTTGTTGTTGTTGCTGCATGTTATTATCGAACATCACCTCTTTATCATTTTCCACACATGTCTGTGTAAATCTATGACAAAATAATAAACAATTCAAAATTTTCCTTTATACAATTAAAACAAATATACAGGGATTCATGCAAACCTATTAATGCTTTCTGCAGGCATAATAAATTGTTTGACGGGGATCTTCAGGATTCCCCTGGCCTGTTGGTGACCATCATTGTCAAAAAGTTGCTTGTGGTCATTCGCAACAACTTTAACTTGTTGCTGCTGTTCCCTACTAATCCAAGTGTTAGTATCAAGAGACATTTTGTTTATTTCTCATATTTCAATTACTATGCTCTTTTTAAAAAAAAGAGATAAGGGGGTACTGTAACAAAATAAAATTAAATAAAAAAAATTTGGATAAAATAAAATTAAAATAAAGATAGGTTTGCTTCAATGAACACTCCAAGATTGCCTAATTAAATATCATGTTTATTATCAATTCAGTAAAAATTCTCCCATAAGAGCAAATATGTTTTATTATTCATTATTAGAATTTATTAGTTCTTGTGCAAATGGGCAAATAACCAGGTAAAATATTGTATCATAAAATAAGTCCTTAGCAGTTTTAATGGCAAATTCCAATTCCTCTACCAGTTGCCATCTTTCATTTAATTTTTTTTGTCCTGCCAGAACTTTTCAGGTTTTTGATCGACGAACCCCTCAACACGTTTCTGCAGTCCTTGATCTCAACAGTTTTTCCCAATAATAGAATTTTTAAAGCCCAGAAGAGGAGAAAATTTGAAGGGGCCAGGTGAATACGATGGATTTGGTAGCTCATATCAGTTAAAAGCACGTCTGCAAAGATACATGGGGGCGAGAATTATCCTGGTGGAAAGCAATCCCCTTGCAATTGATGCCAATCATATTTGGTCAATCAGTCTAATTGTGCATACAGTACTCTAGAATTAACGGCTTGGTTAGGCGGAAGAAAATAATAAAGCACCTTCTTCTAATCTCACTAAATGCTCACAACTTCTTAGGACATTAAACCGGCTTTCGAAGTTGTTAACAGTGGGTAGTTCCATTTTCCCTAGGATTTTTCTCTCATTCTGTAAGGTTCTACTCACATGGGTACAGGTCACCACGTGGATACTAGAGGACCTGACCTTGTTGACCTCTTTTGTCTCACAATTGCATTCATACCATTGGCATGCACAGTGAATGAAAATTTTGGGCAAAAGTGGAAAAATTTCCGGTATTACATAATTACAATTTGAAAGGAATAACCTACAATTTATTGCTTTTTCAATTTAAAGCTGTACCCACAACTTTCTCCCTTTTCTTGTTCAGTACCAGCTAGTGTGAAGTTGAAGGGCTATTTAAGTTATGATTGTGTGAATGTGAAGAGTTATTCAAGTCGTGACAGTATGAAGTGAGGGATACTCTAGGTCAAGAGTGTGTGAAGGTGAAGGGCTACTTCAAGTCATGTCTGTGTGAATGAGAAAGGCTAATCATGCTGTGTCTGGATGAAGGTGAAGGGCTAATCGAGTTGTGACTGTGTAAAGGTGAAGGGCTATTTAAGTTATGACTGCGTGAAGGTAAAGGGCTATTCGAGTTGTGACTGTGTGAAGGTGAAGTGCTATTCGAGTTGTGACAGTGTGAAGGTGAAGGGCTAATCGAGTTGTGACTGTGTAAAGGTGAAGGGCTATTTAAGTTATGACTGCGTGAAGGTAAAGGGCTATTCGAGTTGTGACTGTGTGAAGGTGAAGTGCTATTCGAGTTGTGACAGTGTGAAGGTGAAGGGCTAATCGAGTTGTGACTGTGTAAAGGTGAAGGGCTATTTAAGTTATGACTGCGTGAAGGTAAAGGGCTATTCGAGTTGTGACTGTGTGAAGGTGAAGTGCTATTCGAGTTGTGACTGTGTAAAGGTGAAGGGTTATTTAAGTTATGACTGCGTGAAGGTGAAGAGCTGCTCGAGTTGTGACTGTATGAAGGTGAAGGGCTGAGCTGCTCGAGTTGTGACTGTGTGAAGGTCAAGGGCTATTCGAGTTGTGACTGTGTGAAGGTGAAGTGCTATTCGAGTTGTGACTGTGTAAAGGTGAAGGGCTATTTATGTTATGACTGTGTGAAGGTGAAGGGCTATTCGAGTTGTGACTGTGAGAAGGTGAAGGGCTATTCAAGTTGTGACTGTGTAAAGGTGAAGGGCTATTTAAGTAATGACTGTGTGAAGGTGAAGAGCTGCTCAAGTTGTGACTGTGTGAAGGTGAAGGGCTATTCGAGTTGTGACTGTGTGAAGGTGAAGAGCTGATCGTGTGTGAAGGTGAAGAGATATTTAAGTTATGACTGTATAAAGGTGCAGAGCTACTTGAGTCATGACTGTGTGAAGTTGAAGGGTTTTTTTAAGGTATGACTGTGAAGATGAAGGGCTACTAGAGTCGTCCAATCACCCAGTCTCCTGGTTATCAGGCAGTTGGAGACCAGATATAATCTAACAGAATCGATTTTCATCCCGTTACCCATGTTTTTTTAAAAACTGGTTGTTTACATAGCATTTTAGAAGGGAATTGCGGTAGGATATTTGGTTTAATAAACTCTTCTCAGAAAACAGTCGAGGAACCCAAATATAGCTCCAATAAACATCCAGATACGCTCACACTTGTTGAAACGTATGAGATACTTTAAGTGTGCAATGTCTCATGTCGTTGAATGGGGGTTATTTGTGACAAAAGTTTGAATTTGGTCATCATCACGGTTGAAAAGCGACAGATCTCTTTGTACCTTCGAAATCATACTTTTTACTTCCAATCGAGCAAACCACTTATAGGCGGTAATTTCTCTTAAAGTGTCATCACCATAAATCACAAATTTTCCTAGCAGTCCGAGCTGCAGTTTTCCTTTTGTGGTAATTAAAAACACTTTACCTAATCCCTTTTCAGAATGTGTAAACAACATTCACTAAATAAATATTGCTCCAAATACAAGAGAGATAAAATTGAATTATTGAAAAGCACTACGGACTTATTTTCAAACACAACATTATTACACATCAATATGCAATTTCCATCAGTACTATAATTCATATAAAATAACTTACATAACCAAATGCTATATATTAAGTAAATATTTTTTTTTAAATATAACAAATTACATTGGCTTTAAGTTTTCAAGCTTTAAAAAATAAGGCTGTAAATAAAATAATATATAAACAAAATCGCAGATTTTCTTTATGGAAGAACTGGCAAAAATCTTTTCATCCTGGAGTGTAAACAAAGAAACAAAAAAAAATCAATGCGTTAATTGAATGATTCAGGGTTTGATACATTTAAAAATAAGAGGAAATTTGTTAATTCCAATACCAGTATTAGCAGATAGAATATTAGTGTTTATGTGAATAAAATGGACGTTATAGGTTGGTGATGTACTGTGTTCTTCTCTAATTAATTCAAAACAGTTGAGCCCACAATTTTTTATAATTTGAACCAAATTGCAGTCGAGGTAAGTGAATTTTCTGTTAAGAAATAAAGAAAAAGTGTGGGGTTGTTGGAGTTGACAATTTTTCTCTAGACAAATTTACTGATGATTGGTAATTATCGAACCATAGGCTCATCACCCTGCAGACCACAGGAGGAAATCTAAAAATTTAACATAACCAGGCTACATTATTAACAAGAAATCACCCAAATTCAACACTGAAGATGGCAAAATACCAAAACGCATGATTCACAAAATCATTGAGGTCGGCAAACCAAGACGATAAAACTATTAAACTATAGGTACATCACTCCACAGACTTCAGGATCTCTTCATTTAACATTTTACATAGCCAGGCTACGTTATTGCCAAGAAAACACCCAAACTGAACACTGAAGATGGCGAAATGCTAAAACACATATGATTGATAAAATCAGCAAGGGTAGGCAGACCAGATAATAGGTAACTATCAAACTATAGGTACATCACCCCAAAGATATCATCTCTTAATTTAACACAGCCTGGTTACGATATTAACAAGAAACCACCCAAACTCAACAATGAATATGGCAAAATGTGTCTGACTGGCAAAATCAGTGATCATAGGCAAAAAAGGATAAGTAACTATCGAACTATACTTCATCACCTCGCAGACTACAGGAGGAAATCTCACAATTTAACATAGCTAGCCAGGCTAAATTATTTAGAAGAAATCACCCAAACACAACAATGAAGATGGTAAATTGTGTCTGACTGGCAAAATCAGCGAGGATAGGAAGTAACTATCAAACTGCAGGCTCATCACCCTACAGGCCTCAGGAGGATACCTCTTAATTTAGCATAGCCAGGCTAGACATAGATGTAGATCTAATAGTTAGGGTGTAATATACTTCGCCCTTTAAGAGCTTTTGTTCTTTGCCTAAAGCACATCGGTGAGTCTTATTTCATCAAGAAACTCGATTGATAGGCCCAGGTTTCAGTGGTTGAAGCTCTTCTATGGTCACATTATACATCCCAAAACACTTGGCAATTGTAGCACCGCAGTCTGTTAGTAAGTGTTGTCTCCTCTGCTTCTTTGCAGAATCTTCATGTGCCGTCTTGGATTGTTCCAATCTTCTTTAAGTGTCCATTTAGTCTGCAGTGTCCTGTTAGGAATCCTGTTAGGATTCGCAGTTTATTCCTGCTATCTTTGCCCCATTCTGTAATTTCTTTTCTTCCGAAATTTGTTAAGAGATTCTTGGATTGCCTGTCCAATGAGTGAATTTCATTATTCCTTCATTTTCTTTTTGTCCTTCTGTCCGATATACTCATTGATAGTGTGGGTTCCTATGCCACAGAAGGGTTCGGGTCCTTAGCCAGGATAAGTTTTTAAGTAGAAATCACCCAAATTGAAGATGGCAAAATGCATCTGACTAGCAAAATTATTAGGCTGACCAAGAGAATAGGAAATTGTCAAACGCAGGCCCATCACTCTCCAGACCTCAGGAGGATATCTCTTAATTTAAGTTAACCCGGCTAAGTTATTAACTAGAAATCACCCAAACTTAATATTGAAGATGGCAAAATGCATCTGACTGGCAAAATTATTATAGGCAGACCAAGATGATAGGAAACTACCAAAGTATAGGTACATCACTCCACAGACATCAGAAGGATATCTCTTAATTTAACATAGCAAGGCTAAGTTATTAACTAAAAATCACCCAAAGTTAACACTGAAACTGATAAAATTATTGCGAATGGGCATACCAAGATGATAGGAAACTATCAAACGATATATCAGATGTACTTAACCAAAATAATAAATCAAAGATCATTGATTAAACTGAAAATATCTTATTCTGACTACAAGGAAAAGTGATTTTAAGAGAAAAATTTTATAAATGATTACGTTGTTTAAAAGACCATGACCAAAAAATAGTGCGATTTCCTCCAGGTCTGCAGGGCACTCTAAAGATGGTGAAATGCCAAAACACATCTGATAGACCAGCTGTAGGCAGACCAAGATGACAGAAACCATCAAACTGTAGGTACATCACCCCGCAGACCTCAGGAGGATATCTCTTCATTTAACACAGCCAGGCTAAGTTATTAACTAGAAATCACCCAAACTTAACACTGAAGATGCTAAAATTATGATGAATAAGCAGACCAAGATGATGGGAAACTATCAGATGTAGTTAACCAAAATAATAAATCAAAGTCCATTGATTAAATGAAAATGTCTCTTATTTCGTCTACAAGGAAAAAGTATTTTTAAGAGAAATTCTTTATAAAATCATAGAACAATGCTTACATTGTTTAAAGGGCTATGATTAAAGAACTGCGATTTCCTCCAGGTCTGCAGGGCACTCTAAAGATGGCGAAATGCCAAAACACATCTGACCAGCGAGGACAGGCAGGGCAATATGATCAGTGACAATCGTGCATGTTCAAAGAATTAAGATTTAAGAAATAAAAGATCTTAAGATCTTTAAGATCAGAAAAAATTTCAAATGTTTCTTGTCTTCATCCATATAAGTTATGAAGGCAGACCTTTTAATTGATTAATTTTGCAATTTTTATTGAGGAAAAAATTAAATTGGCCTCACTGATTCGATGTTTTTCAGCCAAATAGGCAAATGGTTGTTTGAGACAGTAAAACTATTAGATTTGAAATATTTTAAAATGTTCTTTTTATGTTTTTCATGCATTGTTGAGTGTAATTAAAAGCAGAGGGAGCCACGAATTCTGAAATGGTTTTTGATTTGCATAAAAAGGAGGAAAACAATGCAAACTGATGGCCAAACAATAGAAGCCAAAAGGTAAATGTCAAACAATTTCGTGGGGCGTTAACAGATGAATGGAAAAGTGAAACTGGTCCGTTTCCCGATGCTAAAAGCGTTAAGAAAAGCTCGTCCAGTGTTAAAATGTGTTTAAAAGGAGGCGAAGAGGCAATAATTGAATTATGTCCACAAACCAACATTAATAGATTTTGTCCATAAGGCGTTAGTGTCGAACGAGAAAGAAGGAAAACTCGGCTTACCACCGGCCTCTCGGTCCTTTTCCACCAACGGCGGAGTTTTCCGGCGGAAAATTGTAAAATGCTAAAACCAAAGGGACGCTCCCTCTCTCTCGTACATTCCGCTCTCTCTCTTTTTGCCCTAGGGGTAATGGCAGCCTCCTGGCAGCCCCTTCCACCGGGAGCTTAGCTGGAGGGATCGATCCTCGAATCGATCCCGCGGGAAAACCTTTTTCTTCCGAGGAAAAGCCGGAAAGAAAAGCGCCGTGGGGAAACGGCCGTCGGAAAAATACTGGAAAACGCTTTTCCTTTGTTCAGGCGATTTCTTTTCCACGGCTTTTCTTGTTCATCAGCCGGTGCCGTTCCATCGATAAGTCGCGCCATCGTTAAGTGCCCATTACAAAAAATAGAGAAAAAGAATGATTTGTTAAACGTAACACCCAAAAACCGGAATTCTTACCGGTAAGAAATTTCATCACCACTCCTCCATTCAATTAATCAAGTAGATAAATGTACCAAGATAAAATTAAAACAAATTAGGACTATTGACCAAAAATATGAACTCAAACATTCCATCTAAGGTCATCTACCTTGATTTCTCCAGGCGTTTGATGGTGGGTCTCATAGACTTTTAATTTATAATCTATACGGGCTTGATATCGATGATACTTTCCTCAAATCATCATAATCTGACAGTTTTAAAGTCAAGGTTGATCGAGCATATTCTAATTGCTACCAGTGATTAGTGGAGTTGCGCAAGGATCGGTCCTGGGTTCCATTCTATTCGCCATCTATTCGTTATTCATAGTGATATAAATGACAAAATTCATCGTGAAATCAGTACTTTTACAGTTTAGAGTTGATGATGGGTTTTGAACCGCTGTTGAACATGGTCATTTACTGGGTCAGGAACTGTTCCTCACTGAAGATGGCGCAATGCGTTTGAATATCTAAAAAAACCTCGAGTGGTGTGGTAATAAGGATACTATAAGCGGAGTTTGTGCTCCACGGGCCCTGCAGCCTTTTCGCTTACTGTATTTTTCTAGTTTCTTACTTCATTGTGTAATGAAACGTGCTGTTGTATATTAAAATAAGATTTTCGAAACTTTTCTTTTTAATTGAATCTTATCTTCTGTCCAAAAATAAACATCTATCATGCTGGAGTTATATATTTTAATTTAAAAAAATTATTCCTTGTTCTTGAGAAGTTATATAATGAATTCTATAAGAAGACAAGATTCTTTGAATTCTTAAAAAAAAAAAAAAAAAACAAAGGTACGTGTGCAATGAGCAAAAACTATGTACATAAATGCTTGCTATACTATAAATAGTATCCTTTTGAATATCTTATATTAATTTAATTAGGGAAAGATTACAAATTAAAGTTGATGTTATGGTATGGTATGATGGAAAGGGTACTAGGAAGCGGGGTTTGTATTCCCCAGGCACTGCAGCCTTCTGGCTTATTGTACCTTCCTAGTTCCTTAGTTCAGTCAATAGAGTCAATCCTTCTTCTTAGAAGTATCAGGTCATTGACTGTTGTTGCTGCAGTTTGATTCTCTAAGTCTTTTCCGTACGTTAGGTTAAACCTCCATTGAGCCGTTGCTTCGCATTCGAAGATGATATGAGTGGCTGTTTCCTCCTCCTCATTACATAATCTGCAGATGGGATCATCATTGTATATACACCCTTGTTGTGTAGAATTTTTCTCAGATACCAGTAACCGGTTAATAGTCCCATCACTCCTCTGAGTTTGGCCCTCTCCAATTACAGCAGTGTTTTTGCCAGTCTCGGTGAGGGTTGTTTCATCTTAAGTTTACTATGTCTAGCACTGCTAGAGTTTATCCACTTCTCTTTTTTTTTTCTTGGATCCATTCTGTGATGGAGGATTCTGTGTTTGTTTTTATTATCCCAAGGAGCCTATGGTCTTGCAGATCCTCCTCTGGCCAGTTTGTCTGCTTCCTCGTTACCCAAAATTCCCCTGTGTCCTGGCACCCAAGATATCATCAGGTTGTTGTGTTTTCCCAGGTTTTGGAGATTTTGGATGCATTCACTGACTAGTTTTGATGTAATTCTTTTACATGCTAATGCTTTAATGGCTGCTTGGCTGTCTGATCTTATGAGGATTTTTTTGTCAGTGTAACCTCTTCTAAGATTTTCCAGGGCACAAACATTGATGGCATGTATTTCCGCTTGAAAGACCGAAGTGTACTTCTGTAATGAGTTTGATTGCTCATATTTTGGGCTTGTACAGAAAATGCCTGATCCGGTTCCTTCGTTTGTTTTGGAGCCATCTGTGTACCATATCATTGTAGCTGATGCTCTCCTGTGTTCTTCCTCTCCTTTATAGTCTGTTGAGACTTTATAGGAAGTTGTGAAAATTGTTTTCGGGATTGATGGTTGATAATTGTATTGTATAATTGTATGTAAGTTGGTAATTCTTGCCTCGCTATGCTGTAAATTGAAGAAAACTGGTTTTGAGCTCGAGGAAATACTATTCTTGAATATTGGTCTCCGATGTGTGAAAGAGTCCTCTTGTATGACCCTGAAGCCAAGGATGTCTGATTAAGTGCAGATAATCAGCTCCCAAAAAAAGTCCTGTCTTCACCCAGTACCGTTCATAACTCTCTTTGTCCTCTCACCCTCTCTCTTCGGGCCAGCGCCACAATGTATTTGTTATAATTGCAATTGATTCAATCGTCTCAAGATCATCTACCTTGATTTCTCCAGGCATTTGATTGTGAGTCTCACAGACTGTTAATTTACACACTATACATGCTTGGGATCCATGGTACTTTCCTAAATTTCTTGAAATCATACCTGATCATCATAGTCTGACAATTTTAAAGTCAAGATTGATCAAGCAAATTTTAATTTTACAATGCGTTTGAATAACAAAAAAAAAAACAACTTGAGTGGTATGGTAATGAGGATACTATAAGCGGAGTTTGTCCTCCACGGACCCTGCAGCCTTTTCGCTTACTGTACTTTTCTAGTTTCCTACTTTACTGCAATTGATTGAATCGTCTCAAGATCTTCTACCTTGATTTCTCCGAGCGTTTGATCATGAGTCTCACAGACTTTTAATTTACAAACTATATGTGCTTGGGATCCATGGTACATTCCTAAAATCATCATAATCTGACAGTTTTACAGTCAAGGTTGATCGAGCATATTCTAATTCCTACACAGTGATTAGTGGAGTTCCGCAAGGATTGGTCCTGGGTTCCATTCTATTCGTCATTTATATCAATGATGTAAATGACAAAATTCATTGTGAAATCAGTACTTTTACAGATTAGAGTTGGTGATGGGTTTTGAACCACTGTTGAACATGGTCACTTACTGGGTCAAGAATTGTTCCTCACTGAAGATGCGTGAAACACGTTTGAATAACTTTAAAAAAAAAACTTGAGAGGTATGGTAATGAGGATACTAGGAAACGGAGTTTGTGCTCCACAGGCCCTGCAGCCTTCTGGCTTACTGTACTTTTCTAGTTTCCTACTTTACTGCAATTGATTCAAACGTCTCAAGATCATCTACCTTCATTTCTCCAAGCGTTTGATCATGAGTCTCACAGACGTTTAATTTACAAACTATACATGCTTGGGATCCATGGTACTCTCCTAAATTTCTTGAAATCATACCAGATCAACATTTATATAGAGATTTAAAGTCAAGGTTGATCAAGCATATTTTAATTTCTACCCAGTGATTAGTGGAGTTCTGCAAGGATCGGTACTAGGTTCCATTCTATTCGTTATTTATATCAGTAAAAAATGCACAATTCACTGTGAAATCAGTACTTTTACAGATTAGAGTTGATGATGGGTTTTGAACTGATGTTGAACATGGTCACTTACTGGGTCAGGAACTGTTCCTGACTGAAAATGGCGCAATGCCGAAACGCGTTTGAATAAAAAAAAAAAAAAAAAAAGAGGATACAAGGAAGTGGGGTTTGAGCTCCCCAGGCCCTGCAGCCTTCTGGCTTACTGTACCTTTTTAGTTCCTGGTTCAGTGCAATTGACTCAATCCTTCTTCTTAGAAGTATTAGGTCATTGACTTTCATTGCTACAATTTCATTTCCTACATTTTTTTTTTTTTTGTATTTTAGGTTAAATCTCCATTGAGATGTTGCTTTGCATCCGAAGATGATATGGGTGGCTGTTGTCCTACAACTCCTCTGAGTCTAGCCCTCTCCATTTGCAGCAGTGATTTTGCCACGCTTGGTGAGGGTTGTTTTAATGTAAGCTTATTGTGTCTAACGCTGCTAGGGTTTATCCAGTTCTTTTGTTTTGTATGATCCATTCTGTGATGGAGGATTCTATATTTGTTTTTGTATAGGTTCGGGGCCTATGTATGGTCTTGCAGATCCTCCTCTGGCCAGTTGGTCTGCTTTCTCGTTACCCAAAATTCCTCTGTCCCCTGTCACTCAAGATATTATCAGGTGTCAAAATAATCCTGACTTTCCAACTCAATTTCAGGACATTTGAATGCGCCAAACGAATGAACCCTGGGACAGCTGAGGCAAAAATATTTAGGAAAATATTTTAATATTTAGCACATCTTATAGATTTTTAGTACAACATTTTAATTTAAGAAAGTATTAATGATTATTGCTGGTGCAAGTGCATGGAATGGTCTTTCTCGGTGCTCTCCCTTGTGCTTTAAGGGCTGCAGTTAATTATGAAGTTTCAGTCCTTAATTCTTCCATTCCTTTTACATTTTATTTATAAATTGTAACAAATACCTATACTATTTTACATCAAATTCTTATAATTTTCCACCATTATCTTATAATTTTATTTTTCTCATTGTGAATTATATGCAAGTTAACTTTTAAATATCTCTATATTTTACTTGATTTGTGTTTTATTTTTCAATGCTCATGTCCTTATACATATATACAATAGATAGGTAGTCAGTAGTATTAGGTCTCTTTGGTATTTATTTAAATGTCGTATTACATTAGTATCAATGTATTTTTAAGTTCAAGGTTATTAAAAAGAGAAAGTCTTTCTTTAAGAGAATGCCATGATAAACAAATAGTGCATGAGTAAAAAAAATCGTAGTATCACGTTGAGTAATTGAGTAGGATTGATGAAGGGCGTGTTATGATTGGAGGGGAGAGACTGCGAAGTGCGATCGCACTGCTGTACGTTGTCGGCCGATAACAACGCTGTAATATATTACATCTGCGTCCATAGTATTACGGTATTACAGATACGTGGGATAAAAGGTTACCCCGTATACCCTTCCCCTTTTATCGATTCTACGGTAGCCCGCACTGTATCGAGTGAGATTTTAACCAAAGGCTTTACGTCTCGTTCTGGCGATTTAATCCCGGTCCATCGTATCGTCGGCCGGCGGGGTTCTCGTATCGAGAAAAAAAGTCCGGGGAAAAGTGTCCGTATCGACGTTTAGTTTTATTTTTGGGGTTTTAGTGACGGATCACCTGTCGAAACGGTGTTAAAGGCGTTCGCTCGCTCTGTTCTTTTTGTTGTTTTTTAACTGTTGATGTTATAATTTTTCAAAACAATCGCCGACACTTTTTTTCAACAATTTCTATCGTAGACGCTTTCTGTTGTAACCGACAAAAGAAGATGAAAACACGAGATAACTGAGGTATGTCGCCTTTTCCCCTCTGTAATAACTTATCGGGTTATGTTTCAATGTCTTTATTAACCTTTCAATACTGTTCTGTTGTCAGTACGTACTGTAATGAAGTACCGCTCTTAAAAAAAATAAACCTTTTCCTTTAATAAAATATCTTTTTTAACTTTAATACTCAATCTAATTATCTTAAAAAAAGCAGAAACAAAAAACAAACAAGTCCGATCAAAGTATTTTTTTAAGCCTTATTTTTTAGGTTTTTTTTACACTTGATAAAGATCCAACGCAGTATTATAAAAACAGATCAGCATTTTGAGATACAAAGTTAATAACTAATAATTTATAATAAAAATCGAATCGATCGAGCTCGGCGTACAAGCGGTGATTTCCGAATCGGCCGATTTGCGTTATAGACAATACTGGTCGATCTACTGTTTCGTAATAGAAAGAATATAACAAAAGGCCTGGAATTGAGTACATGTTGCATGTATTGACCGCAGATCGAGTCGGTACGGTCGCTGTAATATTATTACGCCGTTACTGTGCTGTTATCAGACCCCCCTCCCCACTTCTCATTTGTCCATGAACTCATGAATATTGCTCATGGTACTTCGTAGATCGTATTGATCATTTTTAAATTTAGCATAATTAATTTTTTTTGTCTCAAACACTTAATTGTACGCAATAAAAACGATGATAAAAAATTACATTTTTTAATTATTATATTTAAAAAAACTTCAGTTTATGTAACAACACTATTATTATTTTTTTATTTTTAATTACAGGGGCATCTGACATCTAGGGTCCTTTCAGCCCCAATCACATGCAAAATATAACAACACACATTTAATACGTATTCACACAAATAAATACATTCACACCTATGTACATTGTGCTCATTCTGTTTAGTAGATGGAGTACTCAATATTCCTCCATCAACCTGCACACAATAACAAACATATCTAATTGGGGTCGAGGGGGTATTTTTATAAATATTGCGCCTTTGACCCAAGTCACACGTCGATTGAGGGGCGATGGAGTTGCTATTCCACATTAATATATAGTCTCACTTATACAAAACAGAACCACAAAAAAAAAATTCTTTAATTTAAGTTAATTATTCATTTTATTAGTATCGCATAAATTGCACAATATGAAAATAAGGTACCATACTTGGCCGATGACCAATTAGGCTTGACTTGATTTACCCCCTGATTGGTTGTCCGATGCTAGAAAATAAACAAATTGATACATTAAAATGTCAACTCTTTTAACATAAAATAAACCAAGACAATTTATAGATAAAGAGTAAAATCTGCACCCTATATTAAAATGAAATACCATACTTGGCCAATGACCAATTAGCCTTGACTTGATTTACCGTCTGATTGGTTGTCCGATGCTAGAAAAAAAAATGATACATTAAACTGTCAACTTCTTTAACATAAAATAAATAAAGACAATTTATAGATAAAGAGTAGAATCTGCACCCTATATTAAAATGAAATACCATACTTGGCCAATGACCAATTAGCCTTGACTTGATTTACCGTCTGATTGGTTGTCTGATGCTAGAAAAAAATGATACATTAAACTGTCAACTCTTTTAACATAAAATAAACCAAGACAATTTATAGATAAAGAGTAAAATCTGCATTCCCAATTTGAAAATGAAATACCATTCTTGGCCGATGACTGAACAGGCATGGTTTGATTTAGTGATATTATTTATTGGCTGTCCGATGCTACGCTGATGGACAAATTAATGCACCACTCAATTTGTTTAGTTTAAAATTAAATCTATGATCCTGTTTACACGAAAATTAAAAATATGCCATTCCATTCTGCTACCCATAAAGATTGCTTTAAGTTAATCTTTCCCCTTCATTGATTTCAGTTGATATTATTCTTATTTTTAAACTTTTTAATGGCTCGTCAGACATTTGAGCGATTATGACAGTGTCAGAGTCATAATATTATTAGAGGAAGGATACAGCCAGTGAAGTCGCCAGGATTGTGTAAATCACTCTACAATAGGAAGGGTTCTTCGGCACTTCAGAAAAACAGGGCTTTACACTAGAAGGCCAGTACAGGGTCGACCTATGTGTACAATAGAGACGTTCATCCGTCATCAGGTTTTATGAAACCGCATCATTACGGAAAATGAGCTAAAAAATCTGATGACAAGACCAAAATGTTTTAATTTCCTTCTGTACTGTAAGAAGAAGGCTCAATGAAAATAACCTCAGGCTCGGCACCCGGTTCGTGGACTTCTTCTTAACACAGCTCAGAAATTGGCCAGACTTTAATTCGCATGGGAATATGTGAATTGTACGTTGGAAGATTGGGGACGAGTTCTCTTTACAGATGATGTGAGAGTTTGCCTCAAATCTTCAGATGGGTGTAATTTTATTAGGAGATGCTCATGAGGAAGGTACGCCCCATGCTGTACATTTCTTCAAGTGGGAATCACACGGGACATTGATATTCTGGGGCGACATTTCCTTGGACATCCGCACCAAAAATGTAGTGCCATTTGTCCCCCCCTCCTATATCAGTGAGATTGTTGATAATGCAGAATATTGCCAGGCCCCATAGAGCACATATTGTGGATGACTACCTCAATGAGATTGAAATTGAGTGCTTGTTGTAGCCAGCTCGAAGTCCAAATTTGAACCCAATCGGGCACATTTGTGAACCAACTTAAGCAATGAGTACGATGGTGAAACCCAAGTATTAATACACTAGACTAGTTGGAAATGATTGTTCTTAATGAATGGGAAAGAATTCCTCAGGATTTTCTAAAAAATATTTTCAAAGGCATTTAACAGATTTGTGCCAGAGGTGGAAATACTCTAGGTACTAAAAGGTACAAAAATGTTTCATTTTTGTTTTTGAATTTTTTTTCTCAAATAAATATTTTTTAAAAAAAATTATGGATCAGGGATGATCTAATAGATTGGGATGTATGGCTTTACCCAACAAAATGTCGAAATAAAAAAAATTGTAGTAACAAAGCATATTTTACTTCCAGTATAAAGCCCATACTGACAGTAGATAGATGAAGTTCAGTTATGTAATAACATGTGAAAAGAGCAAAATAAAAATGATTGGTGTCTAGTGACCATTAATCAGTGACTATTTGGAGATCGTGAGATGCAGTCTGGTGTGACGTAGGTTTTAGAAAAACATTTTCTCTATCGTGCCAACGTTTCGATCTTTAATGAGATCATCTTCAAGGCTCAAAATGTTTGTTTTCTGTGTAGATGTGTCATTGTGTGTCGTGTTAAGAATGCCAGTTATGATTTTGGAACCAGAGTGGCACTCTCAACACGACACACAATGACACATCTACACAGAAAACAAACACTTTGAGCCCTGATCTCAATAAAGATCGAAACGTTGGCATGATAAAGAAAATGTTTTTCTAAAACCTACGTCACACCAGACTGCATCTCACAATCTCACAAATAATCATAAAAACTATAAACAAGTCGAAGGTTGTGAGTTCAAATCCCTCTTGTGACTTTTTTCATTTCAACCAAGACCTTAATTAAAAAAATAAATAATTGAAAGAAGTAATTTATTCACACAGATCTGGTCATTGCGTAACATATAAAATGTAATAAAACATGTGACAGTAGGTTAGTAGGAGTTGAAGAAAAACAGATTTTTCTTTAATTATACTAGGTTATTATGGTCTATGTTGTCTTTGCATTTAGTATGTCAAACAAATGGATTTTTATTAAAATGTTAACACTATTAAAAAAAATTAAGTATTTTTATTCGGAAGTATTTATCATTAATATAGTCTGTTATCTCTTCATCAATTTACATTGATCTTGGTTTAAATTGATTTTCAGTCTCATTTGAATTTTTATTATTATATTGCTTTGCTTTAAACATACAGCAATAGTGCAGTCATATACACACTATATAATAAATACATAAGTACAGATCACATAATAAATAAATAAATTAAAACTAGGAACAGAGAACAATGAAATAAATAATTTCACACATAAGTAAATATTTACCATAACACACATGTACAACGACTGAAGTCTATCACAGTATCACACATCAATTCTTTCAAAAATGTATATATCGATTTATACATTTTCAATTGAAAGCAAGCTTTCCCAGCAAAACGGTTGCTCAAAATTTCTCAGCGTGTACCCTTGTCAAAAAATTTGTCTTGCCTCTTAACGTAGGCTCTAGGCACGTCAGAATTATATATTTTGTTTTCAAGTTCATCGCATGCCTCGCAGTTTGGAGTAGCTCTACAGTTAAATTTATGCATGTATGCACCTCAGATTTTACATTAAAATAATATATTTTTATAATCTTGATTACACTAATTATATATTTTTATATTAAATCAAAATTTCTTAAAATAATGCACAAGTATCTTGGAGTTAGTTGCTTTTACACCTTGTCTGTCCTTCCAGTACCATTTGAAGCAGGTGTTGTCTACAGCTAAGATCGGATTTAACAGAATTTGGGCTGGCTGAAATCCATCAACAGTATGATGTAGTTGAGAAATTTCTGAAATTTTTTATCAAAAAGATTTTCATCTAATCCTCCTCAACTCATAGTTTATGTTGTATTGAGAACATCAGTTTTGACGGTATCTACACTGAGGCTTTACTTACGTCTCCCTGATACCTGGCCTTCAAAATCAAACATATACCAAAAATCATTAAATCTCACTAACACTCTCAACACAACCCACAATAGTGACACATCTACACAGAAAACATACACTTTGAAGGAGTACAAATACTTTAATTAAACCTAAAATTTCTATATTGTGTACATCATTATATAAATTCATCGTCATATCTTACATGTATTTGTATAATTTAAACAATGTTTATAAATCCCAGGCCATGATAATGATCTCAATAAAGAGCGAAACGTTGGCATGATAAAGAAAATGTTTTTCTAAACCTACATTACACCAGACCACAAATGATATCTAAATAATCATTAATTAATTGTCATTAAATATTACACATAAAAATTAATAATATCTCTGAATGGAAACATAGTCTTGATTCTTGAAAAGATCAATGTACATCATCAGGAGGAGTCTGTGTGACTTTTGACATCAACTTGATTTTGCTTTATAGGCATCTCAATCATAGTTCCTACTGCCAATTGTCTGATTCTAATCAGCACCTAAATTTGGATTTGTTGTGAGTTTTTAAAATGAGGTGTGAGCTACTTTGGCTAAATTACACACCCTGGATGGAGTGTCCTCCGCCCTGTGCTCTCTATGTACCATCATTTAGCAGAATGCTAATTTAAAAAAAAAAATGTGTATGCTCCTCCTAAGCTGTATTTCCCAGACCAGAGATGGGCTAAACTCTGAACTGTCGCCAAAGAACTAAACACTTAATTTTTGTACAATTTGATTTCAATTTTTGATTATTTATGGAACAGACTAGGTTCTCCTGGAATTATTATTGGTTTAGGAGTTTGTAGAAGCTTTGAGTAGATATCAGCCCCTAAGTCAACTTTGGAAGGTATATAAAACTCATCATCAGCAAGGGAAAAAATTCGAAATTTATCTTTCAGCTCTGATACTGGTAAACTGGGTAACGACTGGACAATAGTCGTCAACACTATCGGATTTAACTGGAAAGAATGCGAATCATATCGCGAGGCAATAACACAACCGCACCACACACTTTCACCCGATCAATAGAAATACCAATTATTTTGCAATCAGCTTTTAACATGTTGAAATCCCAGTTTTTGAACTAATGACGAAGTTATCGGAGAAACCTGAGAGCCAGAGTCCAACTCAGCTCTCGCTGACTGGAATTGGCCACACGAATCTTGGATCAAAACTTTGGCGGTACTTAACAAGACTAATTTGGGTTTTACTGTAGTCTCAGAAACCTTAGATATACGAAGAGTAGACGGTGTTTCAATTACAGAAGAAAATAGGGCAGTGCAGGTTGCATTTATATTATTTTATTTTTTTGCTTTACTTTCCTGTTTTTAATTTTTTTCTCCTTTCACTTTTTGTATTGTTCTTTCTTTCTTTATTTTTTATTTATTTATGTGGTTACCTCCAACAGATGGAATTTTCTGTGCATTCCAGTGCTTATTGTGTAGTTATTTTATTTTATATTACTTTATTACAACAAATAAAGTTCTATTATTATTATTATTATTATTAATTTTTAAGGGCGTTTTAACGGCTAAGATCATTTCACGCCCTAACATCCAAACGTTCTATCTTAGGTTAGCTATAAAGCCCTGACTCCAAACATTCACTCGTAAACTAATTTATCCTATTGCCATCCAAGCTTTAATTTTTCTTTTTTTTCCTTTTAAAATTCTTAATTTGGAAGGCCAAATGTATGCAAAAATCCCATTTTAAATTACATATAAAATTTATTTGTTTCTTTTTTGATTAGAATTGTGAATTTTTGTCCCATAATTTAAAAATTTCCTATAGGCTTGTATGACTAATAATAATAATAATAATAATGGAGTCAGACTAGCAACAGTCTCAGCATGAGTATAGGCTCATCCTTATCCTTTTATTCTTCCATTCAAATATGATACATAAACTAATTCTACATAACAATAATAAGAAACAAAACACAATAACACTTTTTTTTTTTTTTTTGAGGGAGCTATTTTTCTTATTTAAATTGCGATTTTAGGCATTGCAATTCATTACCCTGCAATTTGTATTTTCTTCCATTTCATTTTTCCGCTCCGGCAGCCTCAAAAACTTTTGAAAAAAGAAATCTTGCAACTCTCATTCAAACATTAGCAGGCATTCAATGGTATAACAATTAGGGAAAAGGCCTAAATCTCATTATAAATTTCAATAAATTTGAGAAAGCTGAAAAGTGCTCTTTGAAAGAAACACTGGGGACCCAGTAACTCCTGTAAATCACTCGAAAGGTTGAGCCTTTGCCTAAAGGGTTGTAAAGTGGGACAGTCGACCAAAATATGTTTTACTGTGCGTTCTCCACTTCGCATACATCGAGGACAAATTGGAAGGTTGTTGCCTATTAAAAGCCTATTATGGATTAGCCTGATGTGACCTATTCGCAATCTAGAGAGAATCACAAGTTCTTTTCTCTCTAGTTCCTCAGTTGGCCATTTATGCACAACTGGCTTAATTTCTTTCATACTATCTCTACTGATATTCCATCTTGCCGCCCACTTTCGTTTGATAATGTTTTTAACATAAACGACTATATCATCTGGACGGAGAGGAAATTGATCTGTTCTTTGTGGATCGGCGTTCCTTGCCTGTTGATCAGCTTTTTCATTTCCAGAAATGCCGACATGACTAGGAACCCAAACAAATACCACATGTTTGTTGATTGTTCTGATTTCATAGAGATATTTGTGAATTTCTAAGATGTAAGGGTCAACCGAGAAATTATTGCTTCGAGACCACTTTTCAAATCAGAGCAAATAATGGCATTACAAATTCCTGGCGATTCCTTTATATATTATTATTATTATTAAAATAATGTACAACTTAGACCTGTAACCACATTAGATGACAATTTCTATTAAATTTGATGTCAAAATGAGATCATTTATATATTAATTAAAGTAGATTGTGTTTTGTATTTTGGCTACTACATCCAAACTACTAAAAAATTAACTTTTTTGGCTTTTAAGTTCATCCTTATTCTTTCTTTTTTTCTCAACGTGACAAATAGTTCTTTTCCCCCATTTTGTTTGTCTTTCCACAGTTCGGTATAAAGAAAATTAACTTGTTTTTTGCCAACTAGTTCTGATTTATCATAACATTCTCAAGACTCAATTCACTATGATTACTGATTTAATTTAATTAAATTCGTTATCAAAAAGGTTTGATTTTAATCTTGCTTTCAACTACAATTTGTACACCTGATAAAACCTTTTGTTTTTGTTTGTCAAAATGTACCTTAATATCAGTTTATGAACCTGGGAAGTTAAGGCGGACAGACTCAAAATTATTACTGAAAATATTTTATTAAAGCTGTATTAACATTAAAGTATATATTATCTAAAGGTACATTATTGTGTGAAAGGGAAAGGGTTTTTGATTATTAAAGACGGATCATCAGGGAGGATAATCTCCCTCCTGCTATTCACAAACATTGTTTTGTTTCCTCCATTGGTATTGTTATTCTTAATTTTGACAAAAGAATAGAATATTTTCATTATAACGAAATATACTACTTCTACCGCGCTCAGGAAGCTGAAGCCTAAGAAAAGCCCAAGAAGTCCTCCGGTGTTGGCTGGAAATTAATTTGATCGAGATTTTATTTTGTTTACATAATAAAAACATGATCGGAGGATATTTACATAAAAATTCCGTGAAGCCGAACAGCACACCGCGTACAGTGCTTGTAAATTGTATCTCCATGTAAAAGAAGTGGATTATTGCCATGTTAGTTCTGGAATAAAATATTGATTGGAAGGTTAACGGGTCGTAAAATGGACCAATTGCCCCATTTTCTTCTCGCCCTTGCCCACTTACTTGAAATAGGACTCATTGAAGTCCCTGTAATACTCTTTGTTTATCTCGAGTGAACTTGATATCGGACTTTGTGTGACGACAAATCCATATGAGACTTCGTTGCAAGCCGGTTTGCAGTCGCACAGGGCCAAATCTTTGTTTGAATTTGCAGTAAAGTTGAGAATCGCATCGTCAAGACTCATCTCCATTTTCTCTGGAATTTATTTTTTTTACATCGATTACTATTTAAAATATAAGAAGAGGTGGCAAAATTGGATAAAGATTTTTTTTACTTTGAGCATCTTTTGCACAGGGGGTGTCGTCTCTACCACAAATCCTCGTTTTTGTGTCTTCTACAATTTTAAAAATATTATCAGTCACTAACTTTAAAACAGGCTACTTGATCCGTACTTGGCATGTAGTGAAGCACACAGTTGCAAAATGCCAGGGTGAAATTTGCCTCGCACTCCAATATGCAACTCCTCTGGTTGTACGTCTTGTAAAAATAAAGGGATTTTTCGTTTTCAAAATAACACATCCTCTTCGCAACTGATATACTCCTCAACTGATTTGTCGCCGTGACAAGTTTGGGAACGATAACAACTTTCGTCTCTCTGCTCGGTGCGATCGACATCGCGTACGAAGACACTTTCGGAGTTTCAAGCGGATTATTAAGAAGTATCTGCAAATTTATACATTTTATTCGACAATAATTAATTTTGAGTTATTACTTCTTAGCAAAATAATTAATTATTGGGGAAAAAATGGATAATGGGATTATTTTATACAATCTCTTCAGTTTGTTTTAATTCTAAATACATTTTTGATTTTTTTTTTAATTTAAAAAGTCCACAGGTAATAAAATAGTCCACCAGAGTAAACTCTTTGATAATGTGCGATCAAATTTTGAATTTTTTTATATGGAATGTATCATCCCTGATAGGTTTAGTCGATCTGTTTTGAGACCTTTGGTCGTCTTAAATGCGCCTCTCCTAAACAGCGAGAATCGGCGGACCAAAGTGACCAGTGTCTATCAAAACGTATTGAATCAGCCCAAAAATAAAATTGCATTTCGTTTAAAATAAGTTTTAATCCACTTCTTTAATAAATCCCTGCATATGATTGTCATAGTGTGAGTGTATTAATTTTTAATTTTTTGAAGAGCTCTATCGATTATGATGCTCGAAATATCGTCAGATTGTCCACGTGCAAACGATTTCCAGACATGAAATGATCTAAATTGTCTGAAATTAACTTCCGCGCTTGTATTAAATTTTTTCGAACTTATCACAAAGTATCGTTTAATGAACCCCCATGACAACGTAAAAATACAGCTATCATTAAATCCAAAAAACATTCAAGCATGGGTACATTTGACATTACCAATGTCATAATATTCAAAAGTTTTTTTTGAAAAATTGTATGACGTGCCTGTTACAATTTAGTTTTGATGAGATACTACTAACAACTATAAAAATGGGAAAAAAAAGGTTTTACCTTGAAGCCCTCACCGTTTTCTGAAGAGCAGAAGTACCTATCTAATTCTGCATTGACGACAACGGTTAATCCCAGGTGGGTTCCGGAACCTCTTGGCCTCCTGGGGATGCTGTCAGGGTTCACTTGACTCGGGAAAGCCTTTTCCGGCGACCAATCGTACGCATCTTCAGGAAACGTTACATTGAGGTCTGATAAATTCCTCCTATAAAATTAATTCGACAATTGACCATGAGAGGAAATTCTCCAGAAAATGGTTAAATTTCGCTTTTCGTTTTTTTATTGTAATTTCTTCTCTTACGGATTCTTGAATATGTGCTCTCGTTTGAGCCTGTTGAAGACGCAGCACATGCCTTCGTCGGTCAGATTCGGGTTGAAGAGCTCTTCACAGCTTGTCCTGTCACCGTGCCAAGTGCAGTGGACCAAAAGTTCATGGCAAGGTTGGGTCATCTAATATTAAAATGTTTTTTAAAACTTTTTTTATGTAAAACTAAGCTTTTGATTTACAATTAATTAAGGTTTTTAGTTGAGATAAAAAGTCAATGGCACGAGCGGGATTCGAACCCACGATCTTCGGCTTGATACGCCGCTGCTCTACCACTTGAGCTATCGTGACCTCGATCCACTCGGATACCAACTTCCCATCTCAACCACACCTTTGAATTTTCCCTCCTTTTTGCCATTTTTCATTTGGAGTCCGAGTGGATCGAGGTCACGATAGCTCAAGTGGTAGAGCAGCGGCGTATCAAGCCGAAGATCGTGGGTTCGAATCCCGCTCGTGCCATTGACTTTTTTATCTCAACTAAAAACCTTAATTAATTGTATGATATTAATTGGTCAAGCGGACCACGAAACTAGTGAATTTAATAACTTTTGATTTACCTTGGTCATGAATTTTTTAATATATTCAAAATTGCTGGATATGTTTGCCATTTTGACCTGCGACGGTTTGTCGTTCGGCGGCGGTTCTCTGCTGCAGAAGTCGAATATCAGCTTCCTATCAAGTTGAGCTTCTTTGTCATTGATGTTTAATTTGTACCTGATCGAGAAATAAAATCCGATAAGATATTAGAAAAACAAAAACATCCTGTGAAATTAACTCACGCTTCGAATACTTTCTCCGTCTGATCTTTCCGCATGTTGTTCATGTTGCAGATTGTGATGGCCGGGAAAGGTATGTCTTTTATCGAGCTGGGCATTGGCGAAAGCGATGTTATTACCGGCATTTGCTCAAATTTGTCGAAAAGGTTCGTTATAAAATAAATCGAAGCTGAGACAGCGGCGAAGAAAGCGAAAACCCAAAAATATCTGAAATTGAACCATACAAACAAGGTCGAATTCTTAAGGAAAGGAGGGATCTATAAACAACAACCGATCTTTTAGGTGAGTGCTTTTATATCTATAAACTATTTTAACTTTATTAAACAGTAGTTTTTAATTTTTTAAAATTAATCCACCAATGCTAATCAATAAAAACAAATCTTAAGGCGAACATAGAAGAATAGTCATATATCAATCAATTCATTAATTTATAAATTGAATTTTTAAACATTTAACATACTAGTTTTGCCCGTCATATCGACATAAATCTTGTAAAACACGCTGATATGCCACCGTCGGAAGATAATTTTTTATTGTGTGTTTCAGAATGAAAATTTAATCAAATTTGGTTTGTAATCGTTTCTAAAAGTAATTTGGCTGATGTTATTTTCGCATTTGCACAACATAAAATTACTATTGATCAATTTTAGACTGACAGTTGAAACTGACTGATGAATTGCCCTTTTCAATATTTACGCTTTTTATTTTAGATATTAAAAATCGACTGTCCCGATAGAACAAAATTAATCGTTTATTATAATATTTCGCAATAAACTTAGAAAAAAAAATCATCAATATATTTTTAAGAAAGGTGTATTTTTTCTCTCGAAATTTCAAAGTTTTAATATGTATTTATGTATAATTTCTTCTCTTAAAAGACTTTCCTGCCGTTTAAAAACTTACATAAAAATTATTGTGTGGATATTTGCTTGATCGACCAGGATAAATTTTGTGGGATTGGGATGGAGCTTTTGGCTCGAACTGCTCCATGGTCGAGCCCGTGGTTGGATCAAACCATACAATAAAACTATACACGTACAAGGATTGCCGTTGTATACCGAGGAAATAGGACTTAGTAAATAGAACTGTAAGGGTATTTCCTGTATGACAACCCAACCGCTTCATATTTCTTGGCGACAAGGCAAAAAGCTATTACCTCACATCTCACACATTCGCCTGAAATAGATGCCTTAAGATTGCTATCTAGGATATTTAAACCGACGGGAAATTCGAAAAAAATAAAGAAAAAAGTGAAAGAAAAGAAGTGAAGAACTCAGAGTGGTTAAAGCCTTTGGGAGGATTTAATAATAAGATTGATAAGTCAGCCAACTCAATTGTTAAATAAAATCTAGCAAATTTGAGACATAGAACATACATTACATTTTTATAGTATTCACTGTAATTTTTCCTCCTTTATTTGATCATATTTTGACAACCTCGATTGTTTTAAATTTTATTTTTTTTTTTCAATTATTAAGTTGTGGTAATTTTTTATTTTTTTCACGGAATAATTGCAAATGTAAAATTTTGTCTGTCCTATAATTTGACGCAAATTAAATTTTTTTTAAATGTAAAAATGTACATGGTACAAATGAAACATTGAAGGGGGGATTTGAGATGGCCGAGTTGATGAACGTACGTCGTATTCGTCACGGTAGCGGTTGTAGGTTCGAATCCCGGCATAGCACATGGATTTTTAATTGACGGATGGTTGGACTTCAAGCACATGTTACGGTAGACAGTGAATTTTGGCAGTTTTTCAGCGAGTCGGTGAACTCATGCCGAGGGGCATTGGGTCCCTTGAAGGGTCCGTGTTTACTCGCGTGTTAGTTGAACTGCTCATACCGGCGAATGAAGACTTAATGTAACCCAATGCCAGTTCAGCATGAGTTCATTAAAATCTGCCGGGTATTTTTTTTTTATACGCACAAATTTTGTATTAGTTCGGTTATTTTTTATGTATAGGTGCTTTTTTAAAATGGTTTTATTGTTTCGTCTGCCTACTTGATTTTGTGACAAAACATGGCCAAAGAGGATTGATTTAAATTGGTAAAATTCAGCCAGTCTGATTAGCAAGTTATAAAAATTTGTTATTTCCTAACACAGGACTATTTACTTTCCTCACCAGGGAGCTTAGTTGTCTTAGAAGATTATTGGGAAGGGTTCGAGATGCTGGGGTTGGAATGGGGGTTTTATGGAAGCGTCTGTACCGATGTCTTTTTGGTTTCGAGGACAAATGGGATTTGAAGGTCTGTATAGTAAGGTACGATCGAAGGAGAAAGCTTGGGCAATGGTTCGAACCATTTTGGACTGGAGCGACTTGATTCTTTGGAGGTTGGCTTGGTTGAATCCCACAGTTAAATTCCGTTTGATTGTAGAAGTGTAGTAAAGGAGGCGTTTTGTTGTAAGTAGACTTTTTGAGTAGTTTATATCGTCTGTTCAGCACTATTCCTTGAGTGTAAGGATTCCAGGTCTTTAGTAGATGTCCCAAATAGTGAAAGAGGATCAAGTTGTATTGTAGCAGGCTCGAGGATTCCCTCCATTTCTCGAACCATTATTCGAAACTCGAGAGAGAGATGATCCAGGAGGTTTCTGAGGAGTTCCTAGAGGTTTTATTACGTTAGAGTCGATCTGTCCTCAATTAAACTTTTTGAGTTGTTTATATCGCGTTCAGTACTATTTTTTTGAGTTAAGTGTAAGGGTTGCAGTCTTTTTTCGATGTCCCAAATAGTGGAAGAAATTGGTTGATGGGAGAGGAGCAGAGTTGTATTAGAATAGACGAAAGGTGATGAAGGTTATTAATGTCCGAACCTCCATTTCTCGAACCATTTTCCAAACACGAGAGACGGTCCTGGAGGTTTCTGGAGGTACTGGGTTTGCTGAAAGTACGGCTGTATCGTCTGTATGAGGAGTTCGATAGTCTGCAGATTATACTGAACAGAGAATGCGACCCAAGATGCAGCCATGCGGGACCTACCTCGGATGAATGGAACGATGGATTTCCAGAGCGAGCCCGACCACCCTTGAACGAAGGCTTGCCTCATGTCTAGAAAACCCGAGCGGCATTCGTTCCGCTCAAGAAAAGAATTACAAAAATTAACTTTAAAAAAGCCAGAGTTTCATCAATTTAGGCGAAATAATCGAGCAGAGTTTCACTAGCGTTTATCTTATCCGAGTTCCTTTATTTACAAGCTTGTATAGGTTTTCCTCAAGGGAAACCAAGAACTTTATATCGATCAAGTGAAAGTTTTTCGGATGTTTATCAGCCGAAATGTACAAGAATCCCGTAGAAGAGGTGAATCATAGGTCATTGGGCGCTTTGAGACAATAGTTGATTGAGTAACGGAGACAATACACCGTTGCGTGTGGTCTGGTACTGGTCGATGATTGGAATTTTTCAAAAGTTCAGATCTTTTTTAGTATTTTTCGTATGTGAAATTTCAGTCCTGACATGTTTAGTACATAAAAAATAAATTAAGTGACTATCTCGGCTTATGTCTGATTTACTGCATTGGTTTGTTTAAAAAAGTAAAAATTCTTTAAGTTTTTTGTCATCATGGATATTTCTGTTCAAACAGAATAAAGGTTTTTTTTTAAATTCTGGTTGAAATTTTAGTTTTTTTTTAACTTTTGGATTATCCTATTAATTTTAAAAAGGTTATCTTCTTAATATACAGCTCTATTATGTTATTAGGAAAATTTGTTTTTATTTTTTCATATTTTTCAATTGTAAAAACAAATAATAGAATTTTTGGTTTGTTTTATATAGCAAAACACAGATTTTTTATCTGATTTTCAGCCAGGAAACAGGTTTAACAATGTTAACCTTGAGTGATAACTTTTAATCATGCCTAAGGACATAAATTTGTTTCAAGTCAAAAAATGAACCCTTTCTTTTAAAAAAGTGATCAAAATGGGCCGAACACGTGTGCAATTTTGATGTAATCGCGAAACCCATACCCTGTTAATTGCAGGCTTGGTAGTTTTAATTGTTCCCTTCTTATTTGGCAGTCGGTTTAAGCTATTAATTTTTTTTCCCGAATAAGGAAAGTAAAACAACGTACTATGGACATTCAAGAGGAAAACAATCGGCCTGGCTTGTCGATAAGTAGCCCATTGTGCAATTTCGAATCGAAGTTCGCCAACACACATTTTAAACCTTCGTAGGCTCAATTTTTTACAATTTGACAAGATAAAACTGAAAAGAATAGTTAGACTTCTCGCCATCTTCAGTGATGTGTTTCTGTCGAAGAAGAAAATGATAAATTGCTAGAAATAAGTATAGTTCTTGAAACATCATATCTTGCTTTGTGAAATTTTTTGAAAAAGATCTGATTTGTTGGCTTTGATGTTGATTAATATTCTAAAATTTTCTCGCCTTCTTCTTTAATAAACGATTTTGAATATTAAAACTGGCTTTTTGTCCGCCATTTTTTTTCCCTATTTTTCCAAAATTGGCCAATTCGTGACAGTTATCGTCTCATCTGTCTTAAAATAAACAAAAATCATAAAAGTTTTTGTTATAACTTCAAATAAATTCGTCAAAATTTGTACAACACACGTCGAACATTGATATTTGTGATAAATGAAGAATGTACAATGCAGAAACGATGAATCTGAAGATGTGAAGATAATTTGTACGCTGTCATTTCATAATTTGATCTTTGATTATTATGGTCCGCTTATTTCCGCTGTTTGTGATTTGTCAGTTGCGTTATGTCGTTCAGCTATTTTACTCGTGTAAAAACAACGTATAATTGAGTTATAACTATTCGTAGAATCAAGAAAGTTTTGTATTAGGCCACACTTGAACTACACCTTCATTTTGTGTTCTTCGAATCTTTTGTGATTAAATGTTATTGCCGGTTGAAACGATTTTGTTTATTAAATGTTAAAAGATCTTTGGTTTAGATGTTTCTTTCCTGTTTAAACCTGTTAAAAGAAGTCATCCTTTTGACGCAAGAAGGTCGAGAGCACACTGGACTCACCTCTCGGCAAGGGTGAGCCTCCGGTCGCCGACGTACTTCAGTCCGTGCATGGACGAGGTCTCCGAGTATTCGATGGCGAGGTCGACGATTTTTGCGAAAACGCCCCTCCGCCGGGGTATGTTCTCCTTGGAGGATGAGCCCCATGCCTCCTTCCTGTCCGCCTCACCGTTCATCACTCCCGGTCCCTGAGGTGACGAGCCGCGAGGGCGCCGTCTCATTTCCCCACCCTTTCCCGCCGGTGTCACATCCTGAAAACATTACTATGTTTTATCACGCGGTGCTGTTTGCCAAATTATCGCTATATTCTGAGTAAAACACGTCCCAATGGTTTTGCACTGACCCCCTGTGACGGCATACTCTCAACTCTCTGCCTCTTTCAAAGATGTTTAATTGTCTTTGCATTCATCGACCTGTAATAAATCCAGCATGTTTCTTAAAGATATCTGGTAGCATCTTTGTGGAAATTCTTGTACTTTGACTACAAGACTCAAACGTTCTCTGCTCCCACTGGCTCCCATAGCCCCCACCCATCAAGAAACACCCAGAATCTAATCAATCTCGTGCTATAACAGAAAAACAATCTTCTTTCCGACATATATCAGGAAAAAAACCAGCCAAGTAAGAGTAATGATCAAACTGCAGGCAAAAGAGTATTCAACAACTCTTAGACCGCATATGGCTTCACAGTCTGTAGTGCTACTTATGATTTATTCGGCAATTGCCAGTTTATGGTGATTAATGCTGATGATTATAATTGATAAGTCTAAAGGTTAGGTTTTATTAAGACATTAAGAAGACAAGAAACTACAGCTTGGACGTTAGCGATCATTTTGGTCTATCATCACTGTTTTGGACTGTCAGACGTGTTGTGGCTTTTCGCCATCTTCACTAGTGGATTTGTGGCTTTAGATGGGGCGTAGGCTATCGATATGATCAATTGAGGTGTAGAAATGAATACTCGGAAATCAGATCAATCCAAGCCGGCCATCTTGTTCCCATCTCTTACTTTTACTGCTGACTTACGTATGATCAAGACTATCAACCAAGTCATTTCCAACGTTGAGAGAACCTGCCACAATCTGTACATCAACAAGAAGGCACCTCCGACATCCAGTGGAGTTAGGGACCTAGGACTATACCTAGAAGATTCTGACAGCTACATTTCCTACCGATGCTTTATTGGATTGAGGTGTCGGAAATCAGATCAGTCCAAGCTGGCCATCTTGGTCCCATCCTTTACCATTTATACTGATGATTTACGTATAAGAGAAAACAGACTTGACATAACCTGTACATCAACAGCAAGGAACCTCTGACATGAGTTAGAGACCTAGGACTGACTATACCTAGAAAGCTGAATTAAGAGGTAAGTACTTAACTGAAGAATCTGACCGCTACTTCTAGAACTGAAATTTGTTATTACGGTAAAACTAACTTCGTACCAACATTGACCGGCTGGGCCTCTTCGACCACCCGATAACATCTAGAGATTGTCAAAAGGTGGTAAATACTGAACTAGGACGACTGCAAATTACATTCATTCGAGAAAACCAACTTGTGGCCCATTGTACATCACTCACAAGCTGATTAGTTTAGGTGCTTAGGACAACAGGCAGTTGTAGAATCCCCACACAGGCAAAAGGAGAAAAGAACTTAACTAAAGATCTGGATAGCTACGAATTTTTCCAGGGCCGAAATATATTATAACAATAACAAAACCAACTTTTTATCAAATTTTCTTTGACCGATTCGGGCGTACAGCCACTTAGACCATCACAGAACATCTAAACATTGTCAAAAAGTAGTAAACTGAACGAGGATACTGTAGGAAAAATACTCGAAGTCAATCAAAACAGCCATCTTAGTCCAAACCCTTTAATATATACACTGCTGACGTACGTACCCATCCCAGTACCATCACTACATCCTTTTCCAAGACACCTTGAGCTTATCAAATAATGATGCAAAAAATATTTTCCATATTGAGAAAACAGGCTTGTCTCCCACTGTACATCAGCAGCAAGGAGGTATGCCATCTCCTCAAGTTACCTTAGATAGGCCATATCAGGCTTGCTTATGATTTCACATAAGAATTAAGAAATAATGTACTGAAAAACTGGACATCTATGAATAATTCTAGTATCGAAATCTGTTGTAGCAGTAGCAAAACAAACAAACTTTAGTATCTGCATTTGGATACCTTGCTTCCTCTAATATCCAAGGACATTTTATCAAACAGGTTAACAGTTACGAATATCTCTAATACGGAAGGTAAAACTTTAGTTCGACTACTTTTGGCATACAAAGCTGTGGGGTTCTGTCAAACCATCCAATATACAGCACATCCAAACATCCAAAACTCTTAAGACGAATCGTCAAAGCTCATCATTCTCATCTTTCGATCTGATCCTTAATCCTTCCACTAATTGTCATAGTTTCGTGTCTTCTTACAATTATTCTTCCGGTACAAATCTAACCAGACTTTGTCAAGTAAGCTAGGGGTAATAAACGTTAAATAAATGAAACCCTTTGTATATTGGATGTCCCCCGGTAAACATAGCGTGCAAATACATATGGACATGAGATTCTATCTGTTTTTCGCGTAAATTTAATCTCGTCGATAAGTCACTTGATGTTTAGGTGGAGCACGTGTGATTAAAATGTATGCCCTTAAGTTAAAAATTCCAAAGCGAAAGTATTTATTTAAACAAAAAAATCAGGTCCATTGATATGTCTGTTTTCATTGATTTTATTCATCTAAGTTAATTTGATTTCTAACGAACACACTTCAGTTGCAAAACCTAGAAAAACCGCTGCTTATGTACATTCTCCTCACCCTTTATTACCGCAACCTTATTCTTGACCACCAGTTCACCTTCATCCACGGAGAGGCTAGAGCCACAATTCACTTGCTAATGCGGTGACTCGTGGCCCCAATAACCTATCCGCACAAAGAGGAGCAATTAAAACAGAGCAGCAATTGGCCAAGGACTATTGCAGAAACGGTAGAAGGACTAAACCTAGGACATACAAGGACTAGAATGTTATCGCGACTGCTGACTGGTAACTGAAGGCTCCGGAGGCATATGCATAAATTCGGAGGAGGAAAAATAAGCCTGTGCAAATATTGCCAGGAAGAAGAAGAATATGGAACACTTTTTGGAAAAGATAGTGGTGGGACAATGCTCTTTTGGTGCGAAAGGCTAGCAGGCTGATATTCCTACTCCTGGAGGTATCTAGTACTTTCTACGCTAGGGAAGCCCCAATACTCGGGAGATGTAGTGCCTTCTCTGCCTTCTAGGGAGTGCGCGGGAGACCGAGCTGATGTATTTCGGCTTAGGTAGCCCTTTGCGCGCGTCATACGGTCTGATGCTCAATGCAGACCCGACCACTCGGAAAGGACAAGCGGGGGGCGAGGTTATATTGACTCTTCGGTGCTGAGCTGCCTCTACACCAATGCTGCGGCAGTAACACCATCCTGTCGTATGCGGAGATGCGTCAGCTCTCATCTTGAGAATCAAAACGTCCGATAAGGCCGAATAGGCTAGGTGCGGACGTTAAAGATCCTCATTGTCCTTTTTAGGATGACCGAATATACGGGAATGTACTGTACTCCTGGAGGAGGAAAGTGCCCTGGAAAATTTTAGAAGAGGTTACACTGACAAAAAAATCAAAGATCAGACAGCCAAGCAGCTATTAAAGCATTAGCATGTAAAAGAATTACATCAAAAATAGTCAGTGAATGCATCCAAAATCTCCAAAACCTGGGAAAACACAACAACCTGATGATATCTTGGGTGCCAGGGCACAGGGGAATTTTTGGTAACGAGGAAGCAGACAAACTGGCCAGAGGAGGATCTGCAAGACCACACATATGCCCCTAACCTATCCTTGGGAACAAACATAGAATCCTCCATCGCAGAATGGATCCAAGCAAAACAAAAAGAGAAATGGATAAACTCTAGCGGTGCTAGACATAGTAAACTTATGATGAAACAACCCTCACCAAGATTGGCAAAAACACTGCTGCAGTTGGAGAGGGCAAAACTCAGAGGAGTGGCGGGACTACTAACCGGTCACTGGTATCTGAGAAAACATCTACACAACATGGGTATATACAGCGATGATCCCATCTGCAGATTATGTAATAAGGAGGAGGAAACAGCCACTCATATCATCTTCGAATGCGAAGCAACAGCTCAGTGGAGGTTTAGCCTAACGTACGGAAAAGACTTAGGGAATCAAATTGGAGCAACAACAGTCAGTGACCTGATACTTCCTTGACTGAACTAAGGAACTAGGAAGGTACAATAAGCCATAAGGCTGCAGTGCCTGGGGAATACAAACCCCTTTTCCTAATATCCTTTCCACCATACCATACCTGGAGGAGGAAAAGGATCGCCTGGAGGATACGCACGGGAACCCTTAACAAAGCTTTATGGTCTGATAAAATTCTTAAGCATAACGAAGCCTCTAGAAAATTGTGAAGACAGATCAATTCTGATCGCGGTGTGCAAGGTCGAAAACAGGCCGCCTCCTTTTAACATTACAGTTTGACTTCATACCACTATTCAGAATGTCATCGCGTTGCAGGCATCATCTCTACTAAATCATCAAGCCTTGAAGGAAAGGAGTGCAGCTCTCGTGGATTCCCAAATGTGAAACAAGCCTTGATCGGGTGTGGCACTCGAGGCTGCCCTGGAAGCTTAAGAGAGTACCTACATCCTACTGATCCTAAATTCCTACTTAACCGACACAGATACTTAAAACTCATTAATGGCCATTCTCTTTCAGCCGGCTATCACAGGTGCAGGGGTATTCCAAGGAAGTTCCTTATGACCCATCCTATTATACACATACACCGCAGACATTCCTATCCTTTCTGAAACCATTCTTAACCCATATGAGGACGGCACTGTCATCCTTTGATCTCTAAGATGCCGTGATCTCTAAGATACAAAAAAAACCCTACTACAGACGTATTAGAAAAACCTTTACAACGATCAAAACTGATTCTGCAAAACCCTGAGTACTGGACGTAAGACAATCGAATCAAACGTTCCAAGCTATAATCCAAACCTTACAATCCAAAATGCTCCGTGCCAACGTCAACTCTACTTTCTATCTATACAATCTTACCCCCTCACAACGACATTAATATCCAATATGCCATCAAAGTAGCCAAAAATTTTCACAAACGATTCCTGCCAGAAACCTTTCATCTCATACCTTTACAGATAACCGATGGTTGAATTTATCTTGCGACCTCTTATTTGTCAGTAATAGTGATTAACGCGAATAGGAGTGACTACTAATGAGTATTGTAATATTTTTATGTATGCGGGTGATGAGACTGAAATTTGGTCATTAACAATCATTTGGTCCGCCTAGCCTTGTTATTTTGGGTCTTTCGGACAGTTTAATGCACTGTCCGGAACGATTGAAAACGACTAGACTGCAGGTACCCCGTACGATTCAACTTTCCTCGGGGTGATGAACATATAGATAAACAGGTTGTGATCGTTTTGGTCTATTATTTCTGTCTTGGGTCTTTCAGGCGTGCTTCAGATCCCATCTTTGGGCAATCCAAACTGAAGATGACGAAATGAATAAATTCGTTGGAAAACCGGTGATGATAAGCAGGTCGAGACGATCGATCAAATTACTAATAAACAGACAAAATCTACGACTCCAAAAAAGGGGAAAAACCTGTTAAAAGATTTTTTCGTATAACCTTTTTCTTATATATTTTTTTAGGTTTACCTTGACCATTTTGTGCTTATCTTCAGCTTGCAGAGAAATTTCTGTCATGGCAGCTCCTAAAAGAGGTGTATTTTTTACAATGAAATATAGGAGGATGTCCTAACAAAGGTTTTTTTTTTTATTACAGCGTATAAATAAAATCAGAACTAAAATAGGTTGTGCACGAACAATTGATTTTGAAGCTTTCCGGAAACTTGACTGAATGCACAATAATTTCTCAAGGATGGTCTAGTTTTGCATGACTATTAAGCCTTTTTTTTAGTTATTCCGCATTGGTCGAACATTTAATTACCGATAAATCGATCCGCTCCGCCCAATTTTCTCTAACTGATACGGATCGACCCTTGTTTTAATTAATACTAATTTAATTGATACTCAGATAAGTATTCTGACGATTTTGATCGAGGTATGAGACATGACATAAGTACGTTGTATAGCCGTGCAGCCTCTAAATTAATCGACTTAGTTAAAACTGTCATCGTTAAATCCTTAATTCAAGTTTTACGTCTGTTCCAACATCGTAATTTGGCAATTTTCATTTTAGACATACAACACATGCGTTAGGATTTTATTTAAAAACTTGTTTACTTTCATTTTTAAACGCATCATCGAGGTCAACGAACAAAAATGCGTATTATATTGAAAAAAAATTAGGAATTTAAAATTAATCTTATCTAATTTAATGTATGTAACACTTTATTATGTCTCTGTTGAAGACTAAAATTGCCTTGTTGGGCATGGATAGTCAAGAAAATAATTTTCAAGTGTTGATCACATTGATACCCTCATCCTCGAGACAAAATACGATAAAGTACAAGACTTTTTTTTTGAAAGGTCAAGTTAGGATTGCACCTTTACTCTCTCGTTTTCTATTTTGGAGCCACTATGATTATGACCATACCGCGGAATGTACGCTTTCTCCCACAAAACTAAGCACTTTCTTCGCCGTCTCTTCGCGCACTTTTTGTGAGAATTGTCTACACCGTATAGACCACCAACCGTATCACCATGTTTCTTATTTGCTCATCTTTTTTAGATGGTAGTTAAGATGCTGTTGGTCGGTAATCTCCCTCAAATCTTGCCTACTGAGATAATTCCTTCGCCTTACTTTTTGGCAGGTTACGAATCTCTTAGCTTGCCTCATACGTGGTGCTTCTTTCTCGATCCGTTTTACTAGCGCCAACTTTTAGCACTGGTTAGTTGTGACCAAGAGCCCCTACTTTGGCTAGCTGGTCAGCTTGTTGGTTTCCATACCTTAATATCCCGGAACCCACTTCAAGGTAACCTTTTGTGTTCACCTACCATTAGGCAATTTAGTCAGTCGCAGACTAGTTTGAAGCTGAAACGATACGCATACTGTCAACCAGAGTGACTTTATCCAAATTTCAATTTTAAGTCTAAATGGCCAACTTAGAAAATGCATATTTTCTCTGCCTTTTAAGTCACAGACTATGTCTCTTTTTTTTAGAAAATTTTACGCTGAATAAGACGGCTTTTTTAAATATTTTTCTAGCTTCAGCCATTCATCAGTAAATTTAAAAAAAAATCGGGAACATGATAATTTTTTTGCAGTTTATACAAAAACTTCAAAATTGAACTGTGGAGCCAAGGAATCGTCTTTGGAGCGGCGCGCGATTTTAATAAGCTTTCATTGGTCACCTTCCATTTTCCCCGATTTTTCAACCGTTTTCGAGTTATTCGCGATTTCTAGGCAAAAAAGGTGGTTTTTTACGTGTTCATAGAAAAACAACCACTCCTGCTCCCGTTTCCATAAAAAGTGCAAAAATTAACAGGACCCCGAAATTTTTAAATTTACAGATGAATGACTGAAGCTAGGAAAACATTTAAAAAAAGCCGTCTTATTCAGAGTAAAATTGTCTAAAAAATGAGACCTAGCGCAGGTCTGTGACTTAAAAGAAAGAAAATTTTCTGACGATGTCAAATGTATTACAAAAATTTAAAACCTCGTGGGTAAATTCACCCCTAAAGTCACACTGCCCACCACACTCATTTCCTTTATAAGGTATCTGAAACTTAATTTTGGGCAATCTCTCTCCTGTAATAAACAGTACTAATTCCCGCGGTCGTGGGTTCAATTCCCACCGTCGCCTGTGAACCTTTTTTTCTGACGCCTAAGGGGACCGGTGGCCGCAATCGAAAAAATCGACACGGCACTCGTCAATGGAAGGCCTGGCGCGGGATCGGATCCCAGCGAGCCTGAATTTGGTCCCAACCCCCTTCAAAAATGAATTTCTTCCATGGAAGAACACCGGCACACCGGGGACTCAAATTCACACGCGTATTGCAAACCTCCAAACATGGAGCCAGGAAAAAAGTACAATAAGCGGTAACCGCGCAAAATCAGTACAAATTATAACTTTGCAAGTTTACAAATTACAAGTTTTAAGGACAACATTTTATCCACAAGACCAAAAATGTTTTATAATTTACAAATGTGCTATTTAATTTTAATTTGTAGTTTTAAGTTTTAATTTTTCAATAAGCCGAAATATTTTCAATCAATTTATCAAGGCCTCTCTTTTGAATTGGAGGTGATGTTATCTTGTAGACAATGTCCCCTTCTTGGCAAACATTGCTAGTTTAGATGTAAAGTGTCTGATATTTTTTCCCAAACAATTTAATAATTTCAAAATCGCCCAGTTGCACTAAAAATGAATCATCTGTATTTGGCTCATCTTTATTCTCCTCACTCTCATCTAGCCTTTTCCGACAGTGCTCTTGCACTTGAAATATTTTGACATTTCCTTTATGTTAAATTAATTAAGGTACTCAATTAATTATACACAATTTTTTTCGAAATGAAAAATTTGTGTCACAGACGGGATTCGAACCCACGACTTTCGGCTAGATACGCCGCTGCTCTACCACTTGAGCTATCGTGACCTCGATCCGCTCGGGGACTAACTTCCCATCTCCACCCCACCTTTTGAATTTTCCCTCCTTTTTGCCATTTTTCGAATCCCGCTCGTGCCATTGACTTTTTTATCTCAACTAAAAACCTTAATTAATTGTAATATATTAATTGGTCAAGCGGACCACGAAATTAGTGAATTTAAT